>NW_028133119.1:0-318349 GCF_964374135.1 Grampus griseus | reverse complement strand
TATTCAGGAAAAAACGCATACGCCCTTTTTGGCCAACCAAGCAAGCTTGCAAAGGAAATCTGCACTACAATGAAGTCTCACTTCCCCCCGGTCAAAAGGGCCATCTGAAAAAAGTGTAAAATCCAGA
Source organism: Grampus griseus (assembly GCF_964374135.1). NCBI lineage: Eukaryota > Metazoa > Chordata > Mammalia > Artiodactyla > Delphinidae > Grampus > Grampus griseus. Next base: position 318,222 of record NW_028133119.1, on the reverse strand, counting down.
AAGGCAGGACAGGCCATGGAGAACTGGGAGCCTTGTTATGCTGATGGGCGGGATGTAAATTGCCAACAGACACTCGGGAGAAGTGTATGGTGTTTCCTGAAACATCTAAAAAACAAAGCAACAGAGCCTAGGGCACTTCCACTTATGGTCCTATAGCTTAGGGAAATTAAAATCGAAAAGACACAGCCACCCCAAAGTTTGGGACGCCTCTGTTTACAAGAACCTCGTTTACAGTACAAGTTCAACATCGCAGAAAGTGAAAAATGGATAAAGAAGATGTGGTATTTACTTACAAAGCAATATCACTCAGCAATGAAATCTATGTCATCAGGCTCTTAGCAGCACAATGAGTGGATTCAGGTATGATGATTCTAACTGAAATAAGTCACACAGAAAAAGAAACATCATAAGATATCACTAATACACGGAATGTAAACTTGGCTACACAGGAACTGAATTACAGAACAGAACAGGGTCTCAAATTTAGAAAACCAACTTATGCTTGCTTAAGAGGAAAGGTGAGTTGGGGTGCTGCATAAAACCAGAGATTGAAATGAGCACAGATAAAGTTCCTTAAGCCAAATATGGAATAGACAAGAGCTACTCCTTGCTCAACGAAATGGACTCAACACCGCATATTAAACGCCTAAGAATGTACCTGACTAGTAAGTATCTTAAAACCTATGGATTGCTATGTCTCCGAAAGAGAATCAAGCATGTGTACAGGGGCATAAACGCAGCAGTGATAGGATTGGAGAGGTTCGGTGAGCAAATGAAGACCCTTTGAAGTCATATTACATGGTACCCATTCCACGGGTTTCAACTACCCAGGTTTAAGGTATTCTTCCTTCAGCTAAAACATGCATGTGGAACCTAGAGTATGATCAACCATGTGATCGGGAGACGTGTTCAAATATGTCTCAGTTTTCCTCCCCTGGTACTCGGGTGCAACATTCCAGATGCTTTACTAACACTCTCTCGACTTGGAGAATCAGTCCCTTTAACCTCCTGTTTGGCCCAGTTTGCAATTTCTGCGGAAGATGAAAAGGAATAGCGAGAACCAATGAGAGACTAGCTGGAGGTGGCTGGACGGGCAAATTTAACTCTCATTTCCCACCAGGAAGAGGAAATAACCAAAGGCTCAGCGTGCCGTGCCGGAACCAGATTAGGGCCTGAAGCCATCCTGCGGTGTTGCGGCCAGCTCAAAAGAAAGCGAGTTGAAGAAAGGAGCTCAGGGGCACTGTAATTCACAAACCTGCAGAGTTATAAATGACAGCTATCGTCCAAAAATAGACTGAAGTAAGGCTGCCAAGAGGACTTGAAAGCGGGGCAGAATTGCAGGAAACCGATTTCAAGAGGTAGACTGGAATTGCATTGAAAGCATAGGAAAAGAGGCAGAATGTCCAAAATGATGCACTTGGCCAAAAAGGGCGTATGCGTTTTTTCCTGAATATATTCAGGAAAAAACGCATACGCCCTTTTTGGCCAACCAAGCAAGCTTGCAAAGGAAATCTGCACTACAATGAAGTCTCACTTCCCCCCGGTCAAAAGGGCCATCTGAAAAAAGTGTAAAATCCAGAAAGGCAGGACAGGCCATGGAGGACTGGGAGCCTTGTTATGCTGATGGGCGGGATGTAAATTGCCAACAGACACTCGGGAGAAGTCTATGGTGTTTCCTGAAACATCTAAAAACCAAAGCAACAGAGCCTAGTGCACTTCCACTTATGGTCCTATAGCTTAGCGAAATTAAAATAAAAAAGACACAGCCACCCCAAAGTTTCGGACGCCTCTGTTTACAAGAACCTCGTTTACAGTACAACTTCAACATCGCAGAAAGTGAAAAATGGATAAAGAAGTTGTGGTACTTACTTACAAAGCAATATCACTCAGCAATGAAATCTATGTCATCAGGCTCTTAACAGAACAATGAGTGGATTCAGGTACGATGATTCTAACTGAAATAAGTCACACAGAAAAAGAAACATCCTAAGATATCACTAATACACGGAATGTAAACTTGGCTACACAGGAACTGAATTCCAAAACAGAACAGGGTCTCAAATTTAGAAAAGCAACTTATGCTTGCTTAAGGGGAAAGGTGAGTTGGGGCGCTGCATAAAACCAGAGATTGAAATGAGCACAGATAAAGTTCCTTAAGCCAAATATGGAATAGACAAGAGCTACTCCTTGCTCAACGAAATGGACTCAACACCCCATATTAAACGCCTAAGAATGTACCTGACTAGTAAGTATCTTAAAACCTATGGATTGCTATGTCTCCGAAAGAGAATCAAGCACGTGTACAGGGGCATAAACGCAGCAGTGATAGGATTGGAGAGGTTCGGTGAGCAAATGAAGACCCTTTGAAGTCATATTGCATGGTACCCATTCCACGGGTTTCAACTACCCAGGTTTAAGGTATTCTTCCTTCAGCTAAAACATGCATGTGGAACCTAGAGTATGATCAACCATGTGATCGGGAGACGTGTTCAAATATGTCTCAGATTTCCTCCCCTGGTACTCGGGTGCAACATTCCAGACGCTTTACTAACACTCTCCCGACTTGGAGAATCAGTCCCTTTAACCTCCTGTTTGGCCCAGTTTGCAATTTCTGTGGAAGATGAAAAGGAATAGCGAGAACCAATGAGAGACTAGCTGGAGGTGTCTGGACGGGCAAATTTAACTCTCATTTCCCACCAGGAAGAGGAAATAACCAAAGGCTCAGCGTGCCGTGCCGGAACCAGATTAGGGCCTGAAGCCATCCTGCGGTGTTGCGGCCAGGTCACAAGAAAGCGAGTTGAAGAAAGGAGCTCAGGGGCACTGTAATTCACAAACCTGCACAGTTATAAATGACAGCTATCATCCAAAAATAGACTAAAGTAAGGCTGCCAAGAGGACTTGAAAGCGGGGCAGAATTGCAGGAAACCGATTTCAGGAGGTAGACTGGAATTGCATTGAAAGCATAGGAAAAGAGGCAGAACGTCCACAATGATGCACTTGGCCAAAAAGGGCGTATGCGTTTTTTCCTGAATATATTCAGGAAAAAACGCATACGCCCTTTTTGGCCAACCAAGCAAACTTGCAAAGGAAATCTGCACTACAATGAAGTCTCACTTCCCCCCGGTCAAAAGGGCCATCTGAAAAAAGTGTAAAATCCAGAAAGGCAGGACAGGCCATGGAGAACTGGGAGCCTTGTTATGCTGATGGGCGGGATGTAAATTGCCAACAGACACTCGGGAGAAGTGTATGGTGTTTCCTGAAACATCTAAAAAACAAAGCAACAGAGCCTAGGGCACTTCCACTTATGGTCCTATAGCTTAGGGAAATTAAAATCAAAAAGACACAGCCACCCCAAAGTTTGGGACGCCTCTGTTTACAAGAACCTCGTTTACCGTACAAGTTCAATATCACAGAAAGTGAAAAATGGATAAAGAACTTGTGGTACTTACGTACAATGCAGTATCACTCAGCAATGAAATATATGTCATCAGGCCCGTAGCAGCATAATGAGTGGATTCAGGTACGATGATTCTAACTGAAATAAGTCACACAGAAAAAGAAACATCATAAGATATCACTAATACACGGAATGTAAACTTGGCTACACAGGAACTGAATTCCAAAACAGAACAGGGTCTCAAATTTAGAAAACCAACTTATGCTTGCTTAAGGGGAAAGGTGAGTTGGGGTGCTGCATAAAACCAGAGATTGAAATGAGCACAGATAAAGTTCCTTAAGCCAAATATGGAATAGACAAGAGCTACTCCTTGCTCAACGAAATGGACTCAACACCGCATATTAAACGCCTAAGAATGTACCTGACTAGTAAGTATCTTAAAACCTATGGATTGCTATGTCTCCGAAAGAGAATCAAGCATGTGTACAGGGGCATAAACGCAGCAGTGATAGGATTGGAGAGGTTCGGTGAGCAAATGAAGACCCTTTGAAGTCATATTGCATGGTACCCATTACACGGGTCTCAACTCTCCAGGTTTAAGGTATTCTGATTTTAGCTAAAACATGCATGTGGAACCCAGAGTATGATCAACCGTGTGAACGGGAGACGTGTTCAAGTATGTCTCAGTTTTCGTACCCTGGTACTCGGGTGCAACATTCCAGACGCTTTACTAACACTCTCCCGACTTGGAGAGTCAGTCCCTTTAACCTCCTGTTTGGCCCAGTTTGCAATTTCTGCGGAAGATGAACAGGAATAGCGAGAACCAATGAGAGACTAGCTGGAGGTGTCTGAACGGGCAAATTTAACTCCCGTTTCCCACCAGGAAGAGGAATTAACCAAAGGCTCAGCGTGCCGTGCCGGAACCAGATTAGGGCCTGAAGCCATCCTGCGGTGTTGCGGCCAGCTCACAAGAAAGCGAGTTGAAGAAAGGAGCTCAGGGGCACTGTAATTCACAAACCTGCAGAGTTATAAATGACAGCTATCGTCCAAAAATAGACTGAAGTAAGGCTGCCAAGAGGACTTGAAAGCGGGGCAGAATTGCAGGAAACCGATTTCAGGAGGTAGACTGGAATTGCATTGAAAGCATAGGAAAAGAGGCAGAACGCCCACAATGATGCACTTGGCCAAAAAGGGCGTATGCGTTTTTTCCTGAATATATTCAGGAAAAAACGCATACGCCCTTTTTGGCCAACCAAGCAAGCTTGCAAAGGAAATCTGCACTACAATGAAGTCTCACTTCCCCCCGGTCAAAAGGGCCATCTGAAAAAAGTGTAAAATCCAGAAAGGCAGGACAGGCCATGGAGGACTGGGAGCCTTGTTATGCTGATGGGCGGGATGTAAATTGCCAACAGACACTCGGGAGAAGTGTATGGTGTTTCCTGAAACATCTAAAAACCAAAGCAACAGAGCCTAGGGCACTTCCACTTATGGTCCTATAGCTTAGCGAAATTAAAATAAAAAAGACACAGCCACCCCAAAGTTTGGGACGCCTCTGTTTACAAGAACCTCGTTTACCGTACAAGTTCAATATAACAGAAAGTGAAAAATGGATAAAGAACTTGTGGTGCTTACGTACAATGCAGTATCACTCAGCAATGAAATCTATGTCATCAGGCCCGTAGCAGCATAATGAGTGGATTCAGGTACGATGATTCTAACTGAAATAAGTCACACAGAAAAAGAAACATCATAAGATATCACTAATACACGGAATGTAAACTTGGCTACACAGGAACTGAATTCCAAAACAGAACAGGGTCTCAAATTTAGAAAACCAACTTATGCTTGCTTAAGGGGAAAGGTGAGTTGGGGTGCTGCATAAAACCAGAGATTGAAATGAGCACAGATAAAGTTCCTTAAGCCAAATATGGAATAGACAAGAGCTACTCCTTGCTCAATGAAATGGACTCAACACCCCATATTAAACGCCTAAGAATGACCTGACTAGTAAGTATCTTAAAACCTATGGATTGCTATGTCTCCGAAAGAGAATCAAGCGTGTGTACAGGGGCATAAACGCAGCAGTGATAGGATTGGAGAGGTTTGGTGAGCAAATGAAGACCCTTTGAAGTCATATTGCATGGTACCCATTCCACGGGTCTCAACTCTCCAGGTTTAAGGTATTCTTCCTTCAGCTAAAACATGCATGTGGAACCCAGAGTATGATCAACCGTGTGAATGGGAGACGTGTTCAAATATGTGTCAGTTTTCCTCCCCTGGTACTCGGGTGCAACATTCCAGACGCTTTACTAACACTCTCCCCACTTGGAGAGTCACTGCCTTTAACTTCCTGTTTGGCCCAGTTTGCAATTTCTGCCTAAGATGAACAGGAATATGGAGAACCAATGAGAGACTAGCTGGAGGTGTCTGGACGAACAAATTTAACTCTCATTTCCCACCAGGAAGAGGAAATAACCAAAGGCTAAACGTGCCATGCCGGAACCAGATTAGGGCCTGAAGCCATCCTGTGGTGTTGCGGCCAGCTCACAAGAAAGCGAGTTGAAGAAAGGAGCTCAGGGGGACTGTAATTCACAAACCTGCAAAGTTATAAATGTCAGCTATCGTCCAAAAATATACTGAAGTAAGGCTGCCAAGAGGACTTGAAAGCGGGGCAGAATTGCAGGAAACCGATTTCAGGAGGTAGACTGGAATTGCATTGAAAACATAGGAAAAGAGGAAGAACGTCCACAATGATGCACTTGGCCAAAAAGGGTGTATGCGTTTTTTCCTGAATATAGTCAGGAAAAAACGCATACGCCCTTTTTGGCCAACCAAGCAAGCTTGCAAAGAAATCTGCACTACAATGAAGTCTCACTTTTCCACGGTCAAAAGGGCCATCTGAAAAAAGTGTAAAATCCAGAAAGGCAGGACAGGCCATGGAGAACTGGGAACCTTGTTATGCTGATGGGCGGGATGTATATTGCCAACAGACACTCGGGAGAAATGTATGGTGTTTCCTGAAACATCTAAAAAACAAAGCAACAGAGCCAAGGGCACTTCCACTTATGGTCCTATAGCTTAGGGAAATTAAAATCAAAAAGACACAGCCACCCCTAAATTTGGGACGGCTCTGTTTATAATAACCTCGTTTACAGTACAAGTTCAATATCGCAGAAAGTGAAAAATGGATAAAGAAGTTGTGCTATTTACGTACAATGCAATATCACATGGCAATGAAATCTATGTCATCAGGCCCGTAACAGCACAATGAGTGGATGCAGGTATGGAGATTCTAACTGAAATAAGTCACACAGAAAAAGAAACATCATAAGATATCACTAATACACGGAATGTAAACTTGGCTACACAGGAACTGAATTACAAAACAGAACTGGGTCTCAAATTTAGAAAACCAACTTATGCTTGCTTAAGGGGAAAGGTGAGTTAGGGTGCTGCATAAAACCAGAGATTGAAATGAGCACAGATAAAGTTCCTTAAGCCAAATATGGAATAGACAAGAGCTACTCCTTCCTCAACGAAATGGACTCAACACCCCATATTAAACGCCTAAGAATGTACCTGACTAGTAAGTATCTTAAAACCTAGGGATTGCTATGTCACCGAAAGAGAATGAAGCGTGTGTACTGGGGCATAAATGCAGCAGTGATAGGATTGGAGAGGTTCGGTGAGCAAATGAAGACCCTTTGAAGTCATATTGCATGGTACCCATTCCACGGGTCTCAACTCTCCAGGTTTAAGGTATTCTTCCTTCAGCTAAAACATGCATGTGGAACCCAGAGTATGATCAACCGTGTGATCGGGAGACGTGTTCAAATATGTCTCAGTTTTCCTCCCCTGGTACTCAGGTGCAATATTCCAGACGCTTTACTAACACTCTCCCAAGTTGGAGAGTCAGCGCCTTTAACCTCCTGTTTGGCCCAGTTTGCAATTTCTGCGGAAGATGAACAGGAATAGGGAGAACCAATGAGAGACTAGCTGGAGGTGTCTGGACGGGCAAATTTAACTCTCATTTCCCACCAGGAAGAGGAAATAACCAAAGGCTCAGCGTGCCGTGCCGGAACCAGATTAGGGCCTGAAGCCATCCTGCGGTGTTGCTCCCAGCTCAAAAGAAAGCGAGTTGAAGAAAGGAGCTCAGGGGCACTGTAATTCACAAACCTGCAGAGTTGTAAATGACAGCTATTGTCCAAAAATATACTGAAGTAAGGCTGCCAAGAGGACTTGAAAGCGGGGCAGAATTGCAGGAAACCGATTTCAGGAGGTAGACTGGAATTGCATTGAAAGCATAGGAAAAGAGGCAGAACGTCCACAATGATGCACTTGGCCAAAAAGGGCGTATGCGTTTTTTCCTGAATATATTCAGGAAAAAACGCATACGCCCTTTTTGGCCAACCAAGCAAGCTTGCAAAGGAAATCTGCACTACAATGAAGTCTCACTTCCCCCCGGTCAAAAGTGTCATCTGAAAAAAGTGTAAAATCCAGAAAGGCAGGACAGGCCATGGAGAACGGGGAGCCTTGTTATGCTGATGGGCGGGATGTAAATTGACAACAGCCGCTCTGTAGAAGTGTATGGTGTTTTCTGAAACATCTAAAAAACAAAGCAACAGAGCCTAGGGCACTTCCACTTATGGTCCTATAGCTTAGGGAAATTAAAATCAAAAAGACACAGCCACCCCTAAATTTGGGACGGCTCTTTTTACAGAAATGTCTTCTACGGCACAAGTTAAATATCCCAGAGAGCAAATAATGGATAAAGAAGTTGCGGTAGTTATGTACAACAGAATACCACTCAGCAATGAAATCTATGTCACCAGGCCCGTACCAGCATAATGAGTGGATTGAGGCACGATGATTCTACGTGAAATAAGTGACACAGAAAAAGAAACATCATAAGGTATCACTAATACACGGAATGTGAACTTGGCTACACATGAACTGCATTACAAAACAGAACAGGGTCTCAAGTTTAGAAAACCAACTTATGCCTGCTTAAGGGGGAAGGTGAGTTGGGGTGCTGCATAAAAGCAGAGTTTGAAATTAGCACAGATACCGTTCCATAAGCCAAATATGTAATAGACAAGACCTACCCCTTGCTCAACGAAATGGATTCAACAATGAGGTATCACCTCACACCTGGTAGAATAGGCATCATAGAAAATCTACAAACAAAAAATGCTGGAAAGGGTGTGGAGAAAAGGAACCCTCTTCCACTATTGTTGGGAATATAAATTGATACAGTCATTATGGAGAACAATATGGAATTTCTTAAGAAACTAACAATAGAATTACCATATGATACAGCAATCCCAGTACTGGACATATACCCAGACAGAACCATAAATGAAAAAGAGTCATTCACCGCAATGTTCATTGCATCACTATTTACAATATCGAGGTAATGGAAGCAACCTAAATGCCCACAGACAGACGAATGCATAAAGCTGTGGTACATATATAAAATGGAATATTACTAAGCCATGAAAAGGAATGAAATTGGGTCATTTGTAGAGACGTCGATGGATCTAGAGACTGTCATACAGAGTGAAGTAAGTCAGAAAGAGAAAAACAAATCTTGTATATTCATGCATATATGTGGAACCTAGAAAAACTCTACAGATTAACCATTTTGCAAGGCATAAATAGAGCAACAGATGTAGACAACAAACGTATGGACAACAAGGGGGGAAAGCTGTTGGGGGGGTGGTGGTGGGAGGAGTTGAGAGACTGGGATTGGCATGTATACATTTATATGTATAAAATAGATAACCAATAAGAACCTGCTGTATAAAAATATAAAATAAAATTCAAAATTAAAAAGAAATAAAATTTAAAAAATAAAACAGAAAAAACAATTATTCCCTGCACTTACATGTATTTATATGAATAAATTATTTCCATGCTTATATCTGTAAATACAAAAAAGAGGAATAAAATCTACCTTGAACCAAAAACGAAAAAGAGAAAAAAACACAGAACCCACCAGTTACACAGAGGAAAACCGTATCAGGGCACTTGCTCCAGTTGTAAACAATTCTGAAGTTGGTCAGTGGTGGGGAATCGTCTCCCATTCAGCCAGCAGCCCCCACGCAACAAGCGTCCTCATTGCAAAGCTGGGGCACCGTGCCGAGGCATCTGTGAGTAAACGTGAGCTGAGCCCCAGGCCAGTTGCTGCTGAACTATTCCCACCCGTCCCAGGTAAAACACCTGAATATATACAAGGACTTGAAAGCCTAGAGGAAGGGCCATAGAGCCACACGAGTGACAGCATGCCGGCCGACTTGGTGCCTGCAGGCCAGCCAGGATGGTCCTGGCCCTGGGTGCTCTTCTGGAAGATTTCCATTTCCCTGCCTGAGATACCCGTCCTGTCCCTGCCCCCACTGCTTTTTTCCTTCCTCACCTCTGCCCAGGGAGAAATTCCAGCAGCAGGTATGGGTGACACATCCTCTTCTTTAGCAGGTGGCAGCCTGGCAACTGCTGCAGAAAGTCCAGCAGAGCCCCACTCACACTGGGCCACCCACAAAGCCGTGGCCTCTCACTCCCTCCCACCAGCCCAGCCCCGAGACTGCTGACAGGGCAGAGAAAATGGCGTCAGGCACGGCTGCAGGGGCTCTTGCTGCCTGGAGTGGTATTTATATTGATCTCAACCCAGGCACACCTGGGGAGGGCTGGCCGGCACGGTAAGGCTGCCCAGGTCAGCCAATCATCACCCCTCAGGGGCTCACAGTTGCAGAAAATGGAACTTGCTGAACCGGCCAGGTCCAAGGAACAGGTGTGGGCTCCTGACAGTCAGGATAGACAAGGGGTTGCAGCTTTGGCTTGTTTTCTAATCATTTTATCTGGCCCATGAGTGGGAGACAACTTCAAGAAAACCCTCTCCTAATGAGAGGAACCCAGGAGTCAGGGAGAGGAGGGGTGGGTGGTGGTTGGAGACAGAGGCCTGGTGCCCCGGGTGCAGTGGAAGTCTCTGGAAGACCAGGTGGAGGGAGGTCTCACGGAGTGATGCCCAGGGACACAGACCTGTCGCAGCTGCTGTTTGTTAGTTCAAGTCCTGCTCTGAGGTGCTCTGTGTCAGCTCTGAGCGACAGGTGAGCTGGGAGTGCTCTGCAATGAGGGCTCTGTGCACGGTTCCTGTGTGCCCAGCCCTGCCACGGTACCTGCAAGGGTAGCTCTGTATCCTGGGAGGGGCCTGACCACGAGAGCCCCGTGGGCTGGGGTGGGGGTGGGGTACCTGCCCAGGTGAGCTCCATATTCTGGGATTGGTCTGACCACGAGAGCCCCATGGGCTGCTGGGGACCTGGTAAAGGATGTCAGGACAGTCAGTGAAGCCACCGAGGATATACCTCCAGTTGCTCCTAATTCCTACACCCTGCTGGTCATTCTACCAACCACCAGGACATGGTATTCTGTATTAGTCTTCAATGATGCCTTCTTTTGTATTCCATTAGTCCCAGAGTCACAAGAAATTTTGGCTTGTGAGTGGCAGGACTCAACATACAACTAAAACAATACTTCCGGGCCGTCTGGACCCAAGGGTGCAAAAATTCCCACACCGTCTTTGGGGAAAGCTTAGCTAAAGACCTAAAAGTTCTACCTCTGGAAAAGGAAACCCTCCTTCAATATGCAGACGACATTCTGATCGCCAGCCCTACTAAGGAGGCCTCTGAACTACCAAGCCAATAAAGGATAGAAGTTGTCCAAGAAAAAGCTCAAATATCACAGACTGCGGTGACCTGCCTGGGCTTCATTCTCACACAAGGTCAGAGAAGCCCATCCCAGGAAAGGGAAGAAACCATTTTCAGCCTTACCCCTTTCTAAAACTAGAAGACAGCTTAGGGGTTCCTGGGGAGGCCAGGGTTTGCTGCTTCTGGATCCCTAACTACAGTCTACTAGCTGGGCCTCTATATGAAACACTGAAAGGAAAAGATGATGATCCTTTTGAATAGAATCCAGAAGTGGCCTTTCAAGAATGGAAAGAGCAGTCAATTCAGACCCTTGCCCTGGAACTCCCTAATTTAGCTAAACCCTTTGACCTTTACATTCCCGGTGAAAGGTGAATCGCCATTGGAGAATTAGTGCAAAAACTGGGACCACTTGAAATGGAACAATGCAAGAATGCCATCCAGGTAGGATAAGCTACGGTCACTAAGGAGCTTGGCCCACTGCCACATCTGGCCAAGATACTGGCGGTATCTAAAAACCTGGAAATCAGCAGCCCAAAAGGCCACCTCCCTCCTAAGGGAAAAGGACCCCACATGGTGATCCTAACCACCAACCATGCCCTGAAGTTGCAGGGTTCGCTCCGTGGGCACACCGACCTCGAGTGAGGAGGCCCTCCAACTCCAACATCCAGAGAGATAACCGGGGGCAACAGGGCACCATGACGACTCGTGTGAACATCACTTGACCTGGAGTTTCTCTCATAAAACAACAAGAGTGTGTCCCAAAAGAGTAGACTACTGCTTGCAGGACTTACTGCACCCAGAGGGGAGCTAATAATCTTGGCGGGGGAACAGTATACCACACTGTCACCATAGAAAAGCCTACAGACACCGTGATGATGGTGGCCAATAAGACCGGCTGGACTCCTGTTTACTTCAAAAGGCTGTTGACTCAGTAGCCATCATGGTCCTTATCACCACTGACCCTGGACTGTCTGGGAGTTGAGCAGGCAGGGCTCTGACACCTGGTGCTGTTTGTACGTTAATTCAGGGGCCTAATTGAAGAAAGCGCAGACTACTGGTCAGAGCATCTAGGCTGGCAGAAACGGTCAGCCTAAGGTGGCCGAACAAATGTGGGGCGGGGTGAAACCGGCCCCCACAGCGTCTCTGCACATCTCTTTCCTGGACCCTTATAGGTCATTAGAATCTATAACACTTCCAATGCTGGTGCTCAGGTGGACGAGCAGGGAGGCAGGGGTCCTGGGGACAATCAACGTCACCGGGAGGCTGCTGGGGAGAAGCTCTGACCCTCGCCCCAGGGTATGAGGGCTCCCAACTCAGCACTCAGCAGTTACAGAAGAAGGGTCTGCACCCTCAGCACTCCAAGAATGAGGAACGGGACAAAAGGCAGAGGAGGGGTTTGTCCCCAGCAAAGCCCATTAAAAATCCCTGGGAGATAAAAATAGAATCTGGGCAATAAAGTCAAGTCTAACCTTTTTTATCCTTTGTGCTTTGTCTAATTTCACGTGCTCCTAGGGTCCCGCATGCAGAGGTTCCACACCCGGCACTTCAGACCAGATTTCCTAGTGCAGAATGGCTGGGTCGACACCTCAGCTCCTGGGGCCCAGTGCAGACTCCACGATATAGAGCCTGAGCTACAGCCAACCCGGCCCCCGAGAGCTCCGCCGCCTCCCTCCCTCCCACTGACTCTGACAGGATCTCTACACAGCAGCCCAGCCCACATCCCACAGGGTAGTGCATGCTCTCACCTCTCCATTCTCTGATCAAAATATAAAGTTTCCTTTGCTTGTGAACCAAACTCAGTCTCGATCTGTTGGCCCCAATGACACTGGGCAGGGGGACACTTGTTGGGGTCCACTCTGGAGGATCAGTAACAGAAATTGAGACTATTGTAACCTCAATGAACAGATGTGTGAGCCAAACTGTAGTTAACATAGAACAGTGTATAAGGCTCGGGTAAAATAAGATGTTTCTAACACTTCCATTTGATATTTCCATCACTTTTTATAAGCAAGTTCAGTGAAAAGGTTTGTCTTATTTGTCAGGTCAATATTAGAGAAACGAAGTGATTTCTTTCCAAGGATGTACATCTAATAATCTTGGTTAAACCTTCAATCTTGTTTTAAATGCTTTTCCATTGAAAATGATACCTCTCTTTCAGCTCCCCCATTTCTGAGAAGTATAAAATCTTATAATTTATTATTACCAAAGGGGAAAGGTGGGAGGAGGGATAAATTAACAGTTTGGAATTAACACATACACACTGCTATGTATAAAATAGATCATCAACAAGGAACTACTGTATAGCACAGGGAACTACACTCAACATTTTGCAATAACCTATAAGGGGAAATAATCTGAAAAAGAATAGATATTTTTATTGACATCATCTATCAATGATAGTTAAAGTGTAGCCTAAGGGAAGCTGGTGGTGAGTGCTTCTGACCCTGAAGACTTCAATCATCTAAAGTTTGGACTCTGCCTACTTCCCAAGGCCCTTAATGAACATATGTGTAGCCGTAGCTTAAAAAATTCCCCAGTTTGGGTTTCGGGGAGACACTGATTTTGAAAAAGCCCTGGTGTTCTCCTTACATGAATGGGACTCTTCCTACTGCTAAAACATGTCTGTCACACCCAGAGGATGGTATACCGTCTGATCGGGAAGAGTTTGGAAAAGGCATCTCATCTCCTCATCTCCTGGTGCTCTGGTTCACCCCTCCAGCGTCTTTACTAACAGTCTCCCCACTTGGAGATGTCAGCACTGTCAACATCCTGTTGCGTACAGTTTGGAATTTGTCCAGAGGATGAAGCGGAAGGATGAGGAACAATGAGAGACAAGTCCTAGGTGTTCAGACAGGCACATGTCACTCTAATTTCCAATCAGGAAGACGAATTGACCAAAGGCTAGGGTTGCCTATGGAAACAGTATAGGGCTTGAGGAAATCCCGCTGCTTTGTGGCCAGTTCCCATAAACACAAGTTGAACAATGGAACTCAGGGGCAGTAAAATTCACAAAACTGCAGAGTTGAAAATATCCATCACTGAAAAATGTCTTGAGGAAAGTCAGAGAAAAGGACTTGTAAGCAAGGGAGAATGGCAGGAAAGGGATTTGAGGAGGTAGAAAGGACTCGCCATTAAGCACAAGAAAAGGAGCTGAACATTGCCAACATTGCAGTTGGCCAAAAAGGGTGTATGCGTTTTTTTCTGTATATATTCAAGAAAAGGGCATACACTTTTTTAGCCAACCAAACAGGTGGGCACTGGAAGTCAATACTACAAAAGATATCACTTCGCATCAGTCAGAAGAGCCATCCTCATAAAGCGTAAACAACAGAAATGCAGGACAGGGCAACGAGAAGAGGGAGCCCTGTGAGACTTATAGTGGAAATGTATATTGCCAACGGCCATTCTGGAGAAGTGTATTGTGTTTACTAAAGCATCTAAAAAATGAGCTACAGAGCATAGGGCACTTGCCCTCATGGGCGTATATCTTGGGAAAAACAAAAATCGAGAGGACACAGGCACCCCAATGTTTACCCCCTCTCTGTTTAAAAGATCCTCGACTAGGATATAACTTAAATGTCTCTGGAGGGAAAAAATGGATAGAGATGTGGTACTTAGGTAGAGTGGAATATTATTCAGCCTGGAAATCAATGAAATATGGCCAGTTGTAACAACTCCGGAGGAGTTACGTATGATCATTCTAAGTGACAGAATTCAAAAAGAAAAAGACACATATCATAAGATATCACTTAAAGGTGGAATCCAAAATGGCTACACATGAAATAAATTACAAAACAAAAACATAGTCAAATATGTAGAAAACACGCATAAGGCTGCTAAACGGGAAAGGTGGGGAGGGGTGAGGCATCATCCAGGAGGTTGAAATTAGCAAAGATACCATTCCAAATACCAAACTGATAATCAACAAGGCCTACACGGTAGCTAAAAGAACTGCACTCAGCACACTCAAGTCACCGGAAAAGAATATATACGACTGGTAAGAATCTGAAAAAGAATTTATTGATGTCTCTCTGTACGTGAATCAAGTGGATGTACAGCAGCAAGAAACAGAGCTTTGAAAATCAGCTGTAACCAATATAGTAATAAATTGAAAAAAATAAACGACAGAGAGACAGAGAAAACCTCTTACAACTTTTCCTCAGGGACGGTGATGCAACATGGATTGAACACATCTAGACCCACAGCAGGATGAGACATAAGGCTGGAAACTATTTGCGCTAAGAGAAATGTGAGGTTGGGTGAGGAAATGCACACCCTTTAAAGTAATACTACCTGGTACCCATTCAATGGGTCCCAAATCTGCAGGTTCAAGGGATCTTCCTACAGCTAAAACATGCATGGAAAACCCAGAGGACTGTACACCATGTGATCGGGAGATGTGTCTAAAATGCACCTCATTTATCCTCTCCTGGTGCTCCTGTTCACCATTCCAGCCACGCTACTTAGAATCTCCCCACTTGGAGAATCAGCACATTTAAACTTCTGTTTCACACATTTTGCAAATTGTGAGGAGGATGAACGGGAAGAGGGGGAACCAATGAGAGAAGAGTTGTAGGGGTTTGGACGGGCACATATCACTCTAATTTCCCATTAAGAATAAGAATTAAAGAAAGGCTTAGCCTGCCTCGCCGGAGCCAAAATAGGGCCTGAAGCAATCCTGCGGGTTTGAGGCCAGCTCACAAAAGAACAACTTAAAAAATGGAGCTCAGGGTCACTGCAATTCACAAACCTGCAGAGTTATAAATGAAAACTAACGTCCAAAAATATGTTGAGGTAAGGCAAAGAAGAGGATCTGAATGCAAGACAGAATTGCAAGAAACAGATTTCAAGAGATAGATTGGACTCATCTTTAATGCACATGAAAAGCGGCAGAATTTCGACAATGATGCAGTTGGCCCAAAAGGGCGTATGCGTTTTTTCCTGATTATATCCAGGAAAAAACGCATACGCACTTTATGGGCAACGAAGCAAGCAAGCAATGCAAATGTGCACAACAAAGAAGTCTCACTTCCCACCGGTCAAAAGGGCCATCCTAAAAAATTGTAAAAACCAGAAATGCAGGACAGGCCATGGGGAACAGGGAGCCTTTATACGCTGATGGGCAGTGTGTGAACTGCCGAGAGCCACTCTGGAGAAGTGTATGGTGGTTCCTAAATCATCTAAAAAACAGAGCTACAGAGCATAGGACACTTCCAATCATGGGAGTATATCTAGGGAAGTCTAAAAATCAACAAGACACAAGCACACCACAGTTTAGGGCTACTCTGTTTACAAGAACCTCAACTTCAGTACACCTTAAATATCCCAGGAAAGAGAACAATGGATAAAGAAGATGTGGTACTTATGTACAATGGAATATCTCTTCACCATGAAATCAATGTAATAAGGCTAGTAGAAGGATAAAGAGTGGATTTAGGTCCGATAATACTACTTGAAATAAGTCAAACAGAAAAAGAAACATATCATAAGATATCACTTATAGAGGGAGGGTAAATATGGCTGCACAAGAAATGAATTACAGAACAGAACAGTGTCTCACATTTAGAAAACACACTTATGTCAGCTTAAGGGGAAAGGAGAGGTGGGGTGATGCATAAAACCAGAGTTTGAAATTAGCACAGATACCGTTCAATAAACCAAATAGGTATTAGACAAGATCTACACCTTGCTCAATGAACTGGCCTCAACACACCCTATACACCGCAGAGAAATATATCTGAGTAATAAGAATCTTAAAACCCATGTATTCATATATCTCCATAAGGGAATCAAGTGTGTGCAGAGCGGCACAAACACAGCAGTGAAAATGAGCTAAACCCCATTATAGAAATAAATTTTAAAAACAAAACGCAGAAACAATGAAAGAGAGAAAAATTCTTACAAAATTCGCTCAGGGGCTGTGATGCAACCTGGATTGACCACATATAAACCCACAGCTGGATAAGACATAAGGCTGGACACTTGGGGCTGAGAGGATTGGTGAGCTTTGGTGAGCAACTGCCGAAAGTTTAATGCAATACTTCATGCTACTCATTCCAAGGGTCCCAACACTCCAGGTTGAAGGGAATCTTCCTACAGCTAAACCATGCTTGGGAAACCCAGCGACTGGTATACCATATGATCGGGAAAGGTTTCTAAAACACACCTCATTTTTCCTCTTCTGGGGCTCCGGATCGACATTCCAGCCGCTTTACTAACAACATCTCCACATGGAGAGTCAATGCCTTTAAGTTCTGGTATCGCACAGTCTGCAGTTAGTGTGGAGGATGAATGGGAATAGGGGGAACCAGTGAGAAACTAGCTGTAGTGGTTTCAATGGGCACATGTCACTCTAATTTCACATCAGTAAGAAGAATTAACCAAAGGCACAGCAAGGTGCCCCAGAAGAAGAATAGAGCTTCAAGGAATCCTGTGGTTATGGGGCAAGATCACAAAAATAAGAGCTGAAAAATGGAGCTAAGGGCCACTGCAATTCAAAAACCTGCAGAGTTATAAAGGCCAACTATTTTCAAAAAATATATTGAGGTAAAGCTATGAAGAAGCATTGAAAGCAAGGCAGAATTGCAGGAAACCGATTTCAGGAGGTACACTGGAATTGCATTGAAAATATATGAAGAGAGTCAGAACCTCGACAATGATGCACTTGGCCAAAAAGGGCGTATGTGTTTTTTCCTGAATATAGTCAGGAAAAAATGCATACACACTTTTTGGCCAACCAAGCAAGCTTGCAAAGGAAATCTGCACTACAATGAAGTCTCACTTTCCCCTGGTCAAAAGGGCCATCTGAAAAAAGTGTAAAATCCAGAAAGGCACGACAGGCCATGGAGAACTGGGAGCCTTCTTATGCTGATGGGCGGGATGTAAATTGCCAACAGCCACTCTGGAGAAGTGTATGGTGTTTCCTGAAACATCTAAAAAACAAAGCAACAGAGCCTAGGGCACTTCCACTTATGGTCCTATAGTTTAGAGAAATTAAAATCAAAAAGACACAGCCACCCCAAGTTTGGGATGGCTCTGTTTATAAGAACCTCATATACGGTACAAGTTCAATATCGCAGAAAGTGAAAAATGGATAAAGAAGTTGTGGTACTTACGTACAATGCAGTATCACTCAGCAATGAAATCTATGTCATCAGGCCCGTAGCAGCATAATGAGTGGATTAAGTACAATGAATCTAACTGAAATAAGTCACACAGAGAAAGAAACATCATAAGATATCACTAATACACGGAACGTAAACTTGGCTACACAGGAACTGAATTCCAAAACAGAACAGGGTCTCAAATTTAGAAAACCAACTTATGCTTGCTTAAGTGGAAAGGTGAGTTGGGGTGCTGCATAAAACCAGAGATTGAAATGAGCACAGATAAAGTTCCTTAAGCCAAATATGGAATAGACAAGAGCTACTCCTTGCTCAACGAAATGGACTCCACACCCCATATTCAACGCCTAGGAATATACCTGACTAATAAGAATCATAAAAGCTATGGATTTATATATCTCTGTAAGAGAATCAAGAGTGTGTACAGCGGCATTAAAGCAGTGAAAATCATCTAAATCCCATATTAAAAATAAATTTCTTAAACAAAACACAATGAGAGTGAAATAGAGAGCAATACTTAAGTAATTCATTCAAGGCTTCTGATGCAACCTGCATTTACCATATCTACACCCAGAGCTGGGTGACACATAAGGCTGGACACTTGGGGCTCATAAGATTGGTGAGGTTCGGTGAGCAAATGCAGACCCTTTGAAGTCATATTGCATGGTACCCATTCCATTGGTCTCAACTCTCCAGGTTTAAGGGATTCTTCCTTCAGCTAAAACATGCATGTGGAACCCAGAGTATGATCCACCGTGTGATCAAGAAACGTGTTCAAATGTGTCTCACTTTTCGTTCCCTGGTACTCGGGTGCAACATTCCAGACGCTTTACTAACACTCTCCTCACTTGGAGAGTGAATGCCTTTAACCTCCTGTTTGGCCCAGTTTGCAATTTCTGCGGAAGATGAACAGGAATAGGGAGAACCAATGAGAGACTAGCTGGAGGTGTCTGGACGGGCAAATTTAACTCTCATTTCCCACAGGGAAGAGGAATAAACCAAAGGCTCAGCATGCCGTGCCGGAACCAGATTAGGGCTGAAGCAATCCTGCGGTGTTGTGGCCAGCTCACAAGAAAGCGAGTTGAAGAAAGGAGCTCAGGGGCACTGTAATTCACAAACCTGCAGATTTATAAATGACAGCTATTGTCCGAAAATATACTGAAGTAGGGCTGCCAAGAGGACTTGAATGCGGGGCAAAATTGCAGGAAACCGATTTCAGGAGGAATCGGAATTGGATTGCATTTAAAACACAGGAAAACAGGCAGAACGTCGACAATGATGCACGTGGCCAAAAAGGGTGTATGCGTTTTTTCCTGAATATATTCAGGAAAAAACGCATATGCCCTTTTTGGCCAACCAAGCAAGCTTGCAAAGGAAATCTGCACTACAATGAAGTCTCACTTCCCCCCGGTCAAAAGGGCCATCTGAAAAAAGTGTAAAATCCAGAAAGGCAGGACAGGCCATGGAGAACTGGGAGCCTTGTTATGCTGATGGGCGGGATGTAAATTGCCAACAGCCGCTCTGTAGAAGTGTATGGTGTTTCCTGAAACATCTAAAAAACAAAGCAACAGAGCCTAGGGCACTTCCACTTATGGTCCTATAGCTTAGGGAAATTAAAATCAAAAAGACACAGCCACCCCAAAGTTTGGGACGCCTCTGTTTACAGGAATCTCTTCTGCGGCACAAGGTAAATATCCCAGAGAGCAAATAATGGATAAAGAAGTTGCGGTACTTATGTACAACAGAATACCACTCAGCAAAGAAATCTATGTCACCAGGCCTGTACCAGCATAATGAGTGGATTGAGGCACGATGATTCTACGTGAAATAAGTCACACAGAAAAAGAAACATCATAAGGTATCACTAATACACGGAATGTGAACTTGGCTACACATGAACTGAATTACAAAACAGAACAGGGTCTCAAATTTAGAAAACCAACTTATGCTTGCTTAAGGGAGAAGGTGAGTTGGGGTGCTGCATAAAAGCAGAGTTTGAAATTAGCACAGATACCGTTCCATAAGCCAAATATGTAATAGACAAGACCTACCCCTTGCTCAACGAAATGGATTCAACAATGAGGTATCACCTCACACCTGGTAGAATAGGCTTCATAGAAAATCTACAAACAAAAAATGCTGGAAAGGGTGTGGAGAAAAGGAACCCTCTTCCACTATTGTTGGGAATATAAATTGATACAGTCATTATGGAGAACAATATGGAATTTCTTAAGAAACTAACAATAGAATTACCATATGATACAGCAATCCCAGTACTGGACATATACCCAGACAAAACCATAAATCAAAAAGAGTCATTCACCGCAATGTTCATTGCATCACTATTTACAATATCGAGGTAATGGAAGCAACCTAAATGCCCACAGACAGACGAATGCATAAAGCTGTGGTACATATATAAAATGGAATATTACTAAGCCATGAAAAGGAATGAAATTGGGTCATTTGTAGAGACGCCGATGGATCTAGAGACTGTCATACAGAGTGAAGTAAGTCAGAAAGAGAAAAACAAATCTTGTATATTCATGCATATATGTGGAACCTAGAAAAACTGTACAGATTAACCATTTTGCAAGACATAAATAGAGCAACAGATGTAGACAACAAACGCCTAGGGCACTTCCACTTATGGTCCTAAGTGGAAGATCCACTTGGTCCTTCCAACCAAGCAAGCTTGCAAAGGAAATCTGCACTACAATGAAGTCTAACTTCCCCCCGGTCAAAAGGGCCATCTGAAAAAAGTGTAAAATCCAGAAAGGCAGGACAGGCCATGGAGAACTGGGAGCCTTGTTATGCTGATGGGCGGGATGTAAATTGCCAACAGACACTCAGGAGAAGTGTATGGTGTTTCCTGAAACATCTAAAAAACAAAGCAACAGAGCCTAGGGCACTTCCACTTATGGTCCTATAGCTTAGGGAAATTAAAATCAAAAAGACACAGCCACCCCAAAGTTTGGGACGCCTCTGTTTACAAGAACCTCGTTTACAGTACAAGTTCAACATCGAAGAAAGTGAAAAACGGATAAAGAACTTGTGGTACTTACGTACAATGCAGTATCACTCAGCAATGAAATCTATGTCATCAGGCCCGTAGCAGCATAATGAGTGGATTCAGGTACGATGATTCTAACTGAAATAAGTCACACAGCAAAAGAAACATCATAAGATATCACTAATACACGGAATGTAAACTTGGCTACACAGGAACTGAATTCCAAAACAAAACTGGGTCTCAAATTTAGAAAACCAACTTATGCTTGCTTAAGGGGAAAGGTGAGTTGGGGTGCTGCATAAAACCAGAGATTGAAATGAGCACAGATAAAGTTCCTTAAGCCAAATATGGAATAGACAAGAGCTACTCCTTGCTCAACGAAATGGACTCAACACCCTATATTAAACGCCTAAGAATGTACCTGACTAGTAAGTATCTTAAAACCTATGGATTGCTATGTCTCCGAAAGAGAATCAAGTGTGTGTACAGGGGCATAAACGCAGCAGTGATAGGATTGGAGAGGTTCGGTGAGCAAATGAAGACCCTTTGAAGTCATATTGCATGGTACCCATTCCACGGGTCTCAACTCTCCAGGTTTAAGGTATTCTTCCTTCAGCTAAAACATGCATGTGGAACCCAGAGTATGATCAACCGTGTGAACGGGAGACGTGTTCAAATATGTCTGAGTTTTCCTCCCCTGGTACTCGGGTGCAACATTCGAGACGCTTTACTAACACTCTCCCCACTTGGAGAGTCAGTCCCTTTAACCTCCTGTTTGGCCCAGTTTGCAATTTCTGCGGAAGATGAACAGGAATAGGGAGAACCAATGAGAGACTAGCTGGAGTTGTCTGGACGGGCAAATTTAACTCTCATTTCCCACCAGGAAGAGGAAATAACCAAAGGCTCAGTGTGCCGTGCCGGAACCAGATTAGAGCCTGAAGCCATCCTGCGGTGTTGCGGCCAGCTCAAAAGAAAGCGAGTTGAAGAAAGGAGCTCAGGGGCACTGTAATTCACAAACCTGCAGAGTTATAAATGACAGCTATCGTCCAAAAATATACTGAAGTAAGGCTGCCAAGAGGACTTGAAAGCGGGGCAGAATTGCAGGAAACCGATTTCAGGAGGTAGACTGGAATTGCATTGAAAGCATAGGAAAAGAGGCAGAACGTCCACAATGATGCACTTGGCCAAAAAGGGCGTATGCGTTTTTTCTTGAATATATTCAGGGAAAAACGCATACGCCCTTTTTGGCCAACCAAGCAAGCTTGCAAAGGAAATCTGCACTACAATGAAGTCTCACTTCCCCCCGGTCAAAAGGGCCATCTGAAAAAAGTGTAAAATCCTGCAAGGCAGGACAGGCCATGGAGAACTGAGAGCCTTGTTATGCTGCTGGGCGGGATGTAAATTGCCAACAGACACTCGGGAGAAGTGTATGGTGTTTCCTGAAACATCTAAAAAACAAAGCAACAGAGCCTAGGGCACTTCCACTTATGGTCCTATAGCTTAGGGAAATTAAAATCAAAAAGACACAGCCACCCCAAAGTTTGGGACGCCTCTGTTTACAACAACCTCGTTTACAGTACAAGTTCAACATCGCAGAAAATGAAAAATGGATAAAGAAGTTGTGGTATTTACTTACAAAGCAATATCACTCAGCAATGAAATCTATGTCATCAGGCCCTTAGCAGCACAATGAGTGGATTCAGGTATGATGATTCTAACTGAAATAAGTCACACAGAAAAAGAAACATCATAAGATATCACTAATACACGGAATATAATCTTGGCTACACAGGAACTGAATTCCAAAACAGAACAGCGTCTCAAATTTAGAAAACCAACTTATGCTTGCTTAAGGGGAAAGGTGAGTTGGGGTGCTGCATAAAACCAGAGATTGAAATGAGCACAGATAAAGTTCCTTAAGCCAAATATGGAATAGACAAGAGCTACTCCTTGCTCAACGAAATGGACTCAACACCCCATATTAAACGCCTAAGAATGTACCTGACTAGTAAGTATCTTAAAACCTATGGATTGCTATGTCTCCGAAAGAGAATCAGGCGTGTGTACAGGGGCATAAACGCAGCAGTGATAGGATTGGAGAGGTTCGGTGAGCAAATGAAGACCCTTTGAAGTCAATTTGCATGGTACCCATTACACGGGTCTCAACTCTCCAGGTTTAAGGTATTCTTCCTTCAGCTAAAACATGCATGTGGAACCCAGAGTATGATCAACCATGTGAACGGGAGACGTGTTCAAATATGTCTCAGTTTTCCTCCCCTGGTACTCGGGTGCAACATTCCAGATTCTTTACTAACACTCTCCCGGCTTGGAGAATCAGCGCCTTTAACCTCCTGTTTGGCCCAGTTTGCAATTTCTGCGGAAGATGAACAGGAATAGGGAGAACCAATGAGAGACTAGCTGGAGTTGTCTGGACGGGCAAATTTAACTCTCATTTCCCACCAGGAAGAGGAAATAACCAAAGGCTCAGTGTGCCGTGCCGGAACCAGATTAGAGCCTGAAGCCATCCTGCGGTGTTGCGGCCAGCTCAAAAGAAAGCGAGTTGAAGAAAGGAGCTCAGGGGCACTGTAATTCACAAACCTGCAGAGTTATAAATGACAGCTATCGTCCAAAAATATACTGAAGTAAGGCTGCCAAGAGGACTTGAAAGCGGGGCAGAATTGCAGGAAACCGATTTCAGGAGGTAGACTGGAATTGCATTGAAAGCATAGGAAAAGAGGCAGAACGTCCACAATGATGCACTTGGCCAAAAAGGGCGTATGCGTTTTTTCCTGAATATATTCAGGAAAAAACGCATACGCCCTTTTTGGCCAACCAAGCAAGCTTGCAAAGGAAATCTGCACTACAATGAAGTCTCACTTCCCCCCGGTCAAAAGGGCCATCTGAAAAAAGTGTAAAATCCAGCAAGGCAGGACAGGCCATGGAGAACTGGGTGCCTTGTTATGCTGCTGGGCGGGATATAAATTGCCAACAGACACTCGGGAGAAGTGTATGGTGTTTCCTGAAACATCTAAAAAACAAAGCAACAGAGCCTAGGGCACTTCCACTTATGGTCCTATAGCTTAGGGAAATTAAAATCAAAAAGACACACCCACCCCAATGTTTGGAAGGGCTCTGTTTACAAGAACCTCGTTTACAGTACAAGTTCAACATCGCAGAAAGTGAAAAATGGATAAAGAACTTTTGGTATTTACTTACAAATCAATATCACTCAGCAATGAAATCTATGTCATCAGGCCCTTAGCAGCACAATGAGTGGATTCAGGTATGATGATTCTAACTGAAATAAGTCACACAGAAAAAGAAACATCATAAGATATCAGTAATACACGGAATGTAAAATTGGCTATACAGGAACTGAATTCCAAAACAGAACAGGGTCTCAAATTTAGAAAACCAACTTATGCTTGCTTAAGGGGAAAGGTGAGTTGGGGTGCTGCATAAAACCAGAGATTGAAATGAGCACAGATAAATTTCCTTAAGCCAAATATGGAATAGACAAGAGCTACTCCTTGCTCAACGAAATGGACTCAACACCGCATATTAAACGCCTAAGAATGTACCTGACTAGTAAGTATCTTAAAACCTATGGATTGCTATGTCTCCGAAAGAGAATCAAGCATGTGTACAGGGGCATAAACGCAGCAGTGATAGGATTGGAGAGGTTCGGTGAGCAAATGAAGACCCTTTGATGTCATATTGCATGGTACCCATTCCACGGGTTTCAACTACCCAGGTTTAAGGTATTCTTCCTTCAGCTAAAACATGCATGTGGAACCCAGAGTATGATCAACCATGTGATCGGGAGACGTGTTCAAATATGTCTCAGTTTTCGTACCCTGGTACTCGGGTGCAACATTCCAGACGCTTTACTAACACTCTCCCGACTTGGAGAGTCAGTCCCTTTAACCTCCTGTTTAGCCCAGTTTGCAATTTCTGCGGAAGATGAACAGGAATAGCGAGAACCAATGAGAGACTAGCTGGAGGTGTCTAGACGGGCAAATTTAACTCTCATTTCCCACCAGGAAGAGGAATTAACCAAAGGCTCAGCGTGCCGTGCTGGAACAAGATTAGGGCCTGAAGCCATCCTGCGGTGTTGCGGCCAGGTCAAAAGGAAGCGAGTTGAAGAAAGGAGCTCAGGGGCACTGTAATTCACAAACCTGCAGAGTTATAAATGACAGCTATCGTCCAAAAATATACTGAAGTAAGGCTGCCAAGAGGACTTGAAAGCGGGGCAGAATTGCAGGAAACCGATTTCAGGAGGTAGACTGGAATTGCATTGAAAGCATAGGAAAAGAGGCAGAACGTCCACAATGATGCACTTGGCCAAAAAGGGCGTATGCGTTTTTTCCTGAATATATTCAGGGAAAAACGCATATGCCCTTTTTGGCCAACCAAGCAAGCTTGCAAAGGAAATCTGCACTACAATGAAGTCTCACTTCCCCCCGGTCAAAAGGGCCATCTGAAAAAAGTGTAAAATCCAGCAAGGCAGGACAGGCCATGGAGAACTGGGAGCCTTGTTATGCTGATGGGCGGGATGTAAATTGCCAACAGACACTAGGGAGAAGTGTATGGTGTTTCCTGAAACATCTAAAAAACAAAGCAACAGAGCCTAGAGCACTTCCACTTATGGTCCTATAGCTTAGGGAAATTAAAATCAAAAAGACACACCCACCCCAAAGTTTGGAACGGCTCTGTTTACAGGAACCTCGTTTACAGTACAAGTTCAACATCGCAGAAAGTGAAAAATGGATAAAGAACTTTTGGTATTTACTTACAAAGCAATATCACTCAGCAATGAAATCTATGTCATCAGGCCCTTAGCAGCACAATGAGTGGATTCAGGTATGATGATTCTAACTGAAATAAGTCACACAGAAAAAGAAACATCATAAGATATCACTAATACACGGAATGTAAACTTGGCTACACAGGAACTGAATTCCAAAACAGAACAGGGTCTCAAATTTAGAAAACCAACTTATGCTTGCTTAAGGGGAAAGGTGAGTTGGGGTGCTGCATAAAACCAGAGA
Source organism: Grampus griseus (assembly GCF_964374135.1). Taxonomy (NCBI): domain Eukaryota; kingdom Metazoa; phylum Chordata; class Mammalia; order Artiodactyla; family Delphinidae; genus Grampus; species Grampus griseus. The sequence goes on along the minus strand of NW_028133119.1, from coordinate 291,937 downwards.
TTGAAATGAGCACAGATAAAGTTCCTTAAGCCAAATATGGAATAGACAAGAGCTACTCCTTGCTCAACGAAATGGACTCAACACCGCATATTAAACGCCTAAGAATGTACCTGACTAGTAAGTATCTTAAAACCTATGGATTGCTATGTCTCCGAAAGAGAATCAAGCATGTGTACAGGGGCATAAACGCAGCAGTGATAGGATTGGAGAGGTTCGGTGAGCAAATGAAGACCCTTTGATGTCATATTGCATGGTACCCATTCCACGGGTTTCAACTACCAAGGTTTAAGGTATTCTTCCTTCAGCTAAAACATGCATGTGGAACCCAGAGTATGATCAACCATGTGATCGGGAGACGTGTTCAAATATGTCTCAGTTTTCGTACCCTGGTACTCGGGTGCAACATTCCAGACGCTTTACTAACACTCTCCCGACTTGGAGAGTCAGTCCCTTTAACCTCCTGTTTAGCCCAGTTTGCAATTTCTGCGGAAGATGAACAGGAATAGCGAGAACCAATGAGAGACTAGCTGGAGGTGTCTGGACGGGCAAATTTAACTCTCATTTCCCACCAGGAAGAGGAATTAACCAAAGGCTCAGCGTGCCGTGCTGGAACAAGATTAGGGCCTGAAGCCATCCTGCGGTGTTGCGGCCAGCTCAAAAGAAAGCGAGTTGAAGAAAGGAGCTCAGGGGCACTGTAATTCACAAACCTGCAGAGTTATAAATGACAGCTATCGTCCAAAAATAGACTGAAGTAAGGCTGCCAAGAGGACTTGAAAGCGGGGCAGAATTGCAGGAAACCGATTTCAGGAGGTAGACTGGAATTGCATTGAAAGCATAGGAAAAGAGGCAGAACGTCCACAATGATGCACTTGGCCAAAAAGGGCGTATGCGTTTTTTCCTGAATATATTCAGGGAAAAACGCATATGCCCTTTTTGGCCAACCAAGCAAGCTTGCAAAGGAAATCTGCACTACAATGAAGTCTCACTTCCCCCCGGTCAAAAGGGCCATCTGAAAAAAGTGTAAAATCCAGCAAGGCAGGACAGGCCATGGAGAACTGGGAGCCTTGTTATGCTGATGGGCGGGATGTAAATTGCCAACAGACACTAGGGAGAAGTGTATGGTGTTTCCTGAAACATCTAAAAAACAAAGCAACAGAGCCTAGAGCACTTCCACTTATGGTCCTATAGCTTAGGGAAATTAAAATCAAAAAGACACACCCACCCCAAAGTTTGGAACGGCTCTGTTTACAGGAACCTCGTTTACAGTACAAGTTCAACATCGCAGAAAGTGAAAAATGGATAAAGAACTTTTGGTATTTACTTACAAAGCAATATCACTCAGCAATGAAATCTATGTCATCAGGCCCTTAGCAGCACAATGAGTGGATTCAGGTATGATGATTCTAACTGAAATAAGTCACACAGAAAAAGAAACATCATAAGATATCAGTAATACACGGAATGTAAACTTGGCTACACAGGAACTGAATTCCAAAACAGAACAGGGTCTCAAATTTAGAAAACCAACTTATGCTTGCTTAAGGGGAAAGGTGAGTTGGGGTGCTGCATAAAACCAGAGATTGAAATGAGCACAGATAAAGTTCCTTAAGCCAAATATGGAATAGACAAGAGCTACTCCTTGCTCAACGAAATGGACTCAACACCGCATATTAAACGCCTAAGAATGTACCTGACTAGTAAGTATCTTAAAACCTATGGATTGCTATGTCTCCGAAAGAGAATCAAGCATGTGTACAGGGGCATAAACGCAGCAGTGATAGGATTGGAGAGGTTCGGTGAGCAAATGAAGACCCTTTGATGTCATATTGCATGGTACCCATTCCACGGGTTTCAACTACCCAGGTTTAAGGTATTCTTCCTTCAGCTAAAACATGCATGTGGAACCCAGAGTATGATCAACCATGTGATCGGGAGACGTGTTCAAATATGTCTCAGTTTTCGTACCCTGGTACTCGGGTGCAACATTCCAGACGCTTTACTAACACTCTCCCGACTTGGAGAGTCAGTCCCTTTAACCTCCTGTTTAGCCCAGTTTGCAATTTCTGCGGAAGATGAACAGGAATAGCGAGAACCAATGAGAGACTAGCTGGAGGTGTCTGGACGGGCAAATTTAACTCTCATTTCCCACCAGGAAGAGGAATTAACCAAAGGCTCAGCGTGCCGTGCTGGAACAAGATTAGGGCCTGAAGCCATCCTGCGGTGTTGCGGCCAGCTCAAAAGAAAGCGAGTTGAAGAAAGGAGCTCAGGGGCACTGTAATTCACAAACCTGCAGAGTTATAAATGACAGCTATCGTCCAAAAATAGACTGAAGTAAGGCTGCCAAGAGGACTTGAAAGCGGGGCAGAATTGCAGGAAACCGATTTCAGGAGGTAGACTGGAATTGCATTGAAAGCATAGGAAAAGAGGCAGAACGTCCACAATGATGCACTTGGCCAAAAAGGCCGTATGCGTTTTTTCCTGAATATATTCAGGAAAAAACGCATACGCCCTTTTTGGCCAACCAAGCAAGCTTGCAAAGGAAATCTGCACTACAATGAAGTCTCACTTCCCCCCGGTCAAAAGGGCCATCTGAAAAAAGTGTAAAATCCAGCAAGGCAGGACAGTCCATGGAGAACTGGGAGCCTTGTTATGCTGATGGGCGGGATGTAAATTGCCAACAGACACTCGGGAGAAATGTATGGTGTTTCCTGAAACATCTAAAAAACAAAGCAACAGAGCCTAGGGCACTTCCACTTATGGTCCTATAGCTTAGGGAAATTAAAATCAAAAAGACACAGCCACCCCAAAGTTTGGGACGCCTCTGTTTACAAGAACCTCGTTTACAGTACAAGTTCAACATCGCAGAAAGTGAAAAATGGATAAAGAAGTTGTGGTATTTACTTGCAAAGCAATATCACTCAGCAATGAAATCTATGTCATCAGGCCCTTAGCAGCACAATGAGTGGATTCAGGTATGATGATTCTAACTGAAATAAGTCACACAGAAAATGAAACATCATAAGGTATCAGTAATACACGGAATGTAAACTTGGCTACACAGGAACTGAATTACAGAACAGAACAGGGTCTCAAATTTAGAAAACCAACTTATGCTTGCTTAAGGGGAAAGGTGAGTTGGGGTGCTGCATAAAACCAGAGATTGAAATGAGCACAGATAAAGTTCCTTAAGCCAAATATGGAATAGACAAGAGCTACTCCTTGCTCAACGAAATGGACTCAACACCCCATATTAAACGCCTAAGAATGTACCTGACTAGTAAGTATCTTAAAACCTATGGATTGCTATGTCTCCAAAAGAGAATCAAGCGTGTGTACAGGGGCATAAACGCAGCAGTGATAGGATTGGAGAGGTTCGGTGAGCAAATGAAGACCCTTTGAAGTCAATTTGCATGGTACCCATTACACGGGTCTCAACTCTCCAGGTTTAAGGTATTCTTCCTTCAGCTAAAACATGCATGTGGAACCCAGAGTATGATCAACCGTGTGAACGGGAGACGTGTTCAAATATGTCTCAGTTTTCCTCCCCTGGTACTCGGGTGCAACATTCCAGATTCTTTACTAACACTCTCCCGACTTGGAGAGTCAGCGCCTTTAACCTCCTGTTTGGCCCAGTTTGCAATTTCTGCGGAAGATGAACAGGAATAGGGAGAACCAATGAGAGACTAGCTGGAGTTGTCTGGACGGGCAAATTTAACTCTCATTTCCCACCAGGAAGAGGAAATAACCAAAGGCTCAGTGTGCCGTGCCGGAACCAGATTAGAGCCTGAAGCCATCCTGCGGTGTTGCGGCCAGCTCAAAAGAAAGCGAGTTGAAGAAAGGAGCTCAGGGGCACTGTAATTCACAAACCTGCAGAGTTATAAATGACAGCTATCGTCCAAAAATATACTGAAGTAAGGCTGCCAAGAGGACTTGAAAGCGGGGCAGAATTGCAGGAAACCGATTTCAGGAGGTAGACTGGAATTGCATTGAAAGCATAGGAAAAGAGGCAGAACGTCCACAATGATGCACTTGGTCAAAAAGGGCGTATGCGTTTTTTCCTGAATATATTCAGGAAAAAACGCATACGCCCTTTTTGGCCAACCAAGCAAGCTTGCAAAGGAAATCTGCACTACAATGAAGTCTCACTTCCCCCCGGTCAAAAGGGCCATGTAAAAAAAGTGTAAAATCCAGCAAGGCAGGACAGGCCATGGAGAACTGGGAGCCTTGTTATGCTGATGGGCGGGATGTAAATTGCCAACAGACACTCGGGAGAAGTGTATGGTGTTTCCTGAAACATCTAAAAAACAAAGCAACAGAGTCTAGGGCACTTCCACTTATGGTCCTATAGCTTAGGGAAATTAAAATCAAAAAGACACAGCCACCCCAAAGTTTGGAACGGCTCTGTTTACAAGAACCTCGTTTACAGTACAAGATCAACATCGCAGAAAGTGAAAAATGGATAAAGAACTTTTGGTATTTACTTACAAAGCAATATCACTCAGCAATGAAATCTATGTCATCAGGCCCTTAGCAGCACAATGAGTGGATTCAGGTACGATGATTCTAACTGAAATAAGTCACACAGCAAAAGAAACATCATAAGATATCACTAATACACGGAATGTAAACTTGGCTACACAGGAACTGAATTACAGAACAGAACAGGGTCTCAAATTTAGAAAACCAACTTATGCTTGCTTAAGGGGAAAGGTGAGTTGGGGTGCTGCATAAAACCAGAGATCGAAATGAGCACAGATAAAGTTCCTTAAGCCAAATATGGAATAGACAAGAGCTACTCCTTGCTCAACGAAATGGACTCAACACCGCATATTAAACGCCTAAGAATGTACCTGACTAGTAAGTATCTTAAAACCTATGGATTGCTATGTCTCCGAAAGAGAATCAAGCATGTGTACAGGGACATAAACGCAGCAGTGATAGGATTGGAGAGGTTCGGTGAGCAAATGAAGACCCTTTGATGTCATATTGCATGGTACCCATTCCACGGGTTTCAACTACCCAGGTTTAAGGTATTCTTCCTTCAGCTAAAACATGCATGTGGAACCCAGAGTATGATCAACCATGTGATCGGGAGACGTGTTCAAATATGTCTCAGTTTTCGTACCCTGGTACTCGGGTGCAACATTCCAGACGCTTTACTAACACTCTCCCGACTTGGAGAGTCAGTCCCTTTAACCTCCTGTTTAGCCCAGTTTGCAATTTCTGCGGAAGATGAACAGGAATAGCGAGAACCAATGAGAGACTAGCTGGAGGTGTCTAGACGGGCAAATTTAACTCTCATTTCCCACCAGGAAGAGGAATTAACCAAAGGCTCAGCGTGCCGTGCTGGAACAAGATTAGGGCCTGAAGCCATCCTGCGGTGTTGCGGCCAGCTCAAAAGGAAGCGAGTTGAAGAAAGGAGCTCAGGGGCACTGTAATTCACAAACCTGCAGAGTTATAAATGACAGCTATCGTCCAAAAATATACTGAAGTAAGGCTGCCAAGAGGACTTGAAAGCGGGGCAGAATTGCAGGAAACCGATTTCAGGAGGTAGACTGGAATTGCATTGAAAGCATAGGAAAAGAGGCAGAACGTCCACAATGATGCACTTGGCCAAAAAGGGCGTATGCGTTTTTCCCTGAATATATTCAGGGAAAAACGCATACGCCCTTTTTGGCCAACCAAGCAAGCTTGCAAAGGAAATCTGCACTACAATGAAGTCTCACTTCCCCCCGGTCAAAAGGGCCATCTGAAAAAAGTGTAAAATCCAGCAAGGCAGGACAGGCCATGGAGAACTGGGAGCCTTGTTATGCTGATGGGCGGGATGTAAATTGCCAACAGACACTAGGGAGAAGTGTATGGTGTTTCCTGAAACATCTAAAAAACAAAGCAACAGAGCCTAGAGCACTTCCACTTATGGTCCTATAGCTTAGGGAAATTAAAATCAAAAAGACACACCCACCCCAAAGTTTGGAACGGCTCTGTTTACAGGAACCTCGTTTACAGTACAAGTTCAACATCGCAGAAAGTGAAAAATGGATAAAGAACTTTTGGTATTTACTTACAAAGCAATATCACTCAGCAATGAAATCTATGTAATCAGGCCCTTAGCAGCACAATGAGTGGATTCAGGTATGATGATTCTAACTGAAATAAGTCACACAGAAAAAGAAACATCATAAGATATCAGTAATACACGGAATGTAAACTTGGCTACACAGGAACTGAATTCCAAAACAGAACAGGGTCTCAAATTTAGAAAACCAACTTATGCTTGCTTAAGGGGAAAGGTGAGTTGGGGTGCTGCATAAAACCAGAGATTGAAATGAGCACAGATAAAGTTCCTTAAGCCAAATATGGAATAGACAAGAGCTACTCCTTGCTCAACGAAATGGACTCAACACCGCATATTAAACGCCTAAGAATGTACCTGACTAGTAAGTATCTTAAAACCTATGGATTGCTATGTCTCCGAAAGAGAATCAAGCATGTGTACAGGGGCATAAACGCAGCAGTGATAGGATTGGAGAGGTTCGGTGAGCAAATGAAGACCCTTTGATGTCATATTGCATGGTACCCATTCCACGGGTTTCAACTACCCAGGTTTAAGGTATTCTTCCTTCAGCTAAAACATGCATGTGGAACCCAGAGTATGATCAACCATGTGATCGGGAGACGTGTTCAAATATGTCTCAGTTTTCGTACCCTGGTACTCGGGTGCAACATTCCAGACGCTTTACTAACACTCTCCCGACTTGGAGAGTCAGCGCCTTTAACCTCCTGTTTGGCCCAGTTTGCAATTTCTGCGGAAGATGAACAGGAATAGGGAGAACCAATGAGAGACTAGCTGGAGTTGTCTGGACGGGCAAATTTAACTCTCATTTCCCACCAGGAAGAGGAAATAACCAAAGGCTCAGTGTGCCGTGCCGGAACCAGATTAGAGCCTGAAGCCATCCTGCGGTGTTGCGGCCAGCTCAAAAGAAAGCGAGTTGAAGAAAGGAGCTCAGGGACACTGTAATTCACAAACCTGCAGAGTTATAAATGACAGCTATCGTCCAAAAATATACTGAAGTAAGGCTGCCAAGAGGACTTGAAAGCGGGGCAGAATTGCAGGAAACCGATTTCAGGAGGTAGACTGGAATTGCATTGAAAGCATAGGAAAAGAGGCAGAACGTCCACACTGATGCACTTGGCCAAAAAGGGCGTATGCGTTTTTTCCTGAATATATTCAGGAAAAAATGCATACGCCCTTTTTGGCCAACCAAGCAAGCTTGCAAAGGAAATCTGCACTACAATGAAGTCTCACTTCCCCCCCCCCGGTCAAAAGGGCCATCTGAAAAAAGTGTAAAATTCAGCAAGGCAGGACAGGCCATGGAGAACTGAGAGCCTTGTTATGCTGCTGGGCGGGATGTAAATTGCCAACAGACACTCGGGAGAAGTGTATGGTGTTTCCTGAAACATCTAAAAAACAAAGCAACAGAGCCTAGGGCACTTCCACTTATGGTCCTATAGCTTAGGGAAATTAAAATCAAAAAGACACAGCCACCCCAAAGTTTGGGACGCCTCTCTTTACAAGAACCTCGTTTACAGTACAAGTTCAACATCGCAGAAAATGAAAAATGGATAAAGAAGTTGTGGTATTTACTTACAAAGCAATATCACTCAGCAATGAAATCTATGTCATCAGGCCCTTAGCAGCACAATGAGTGGATTCAGGTATGATGATTCTAACTGAAATAAGACACACAGAAAAAGAAACATCATAAGGTATCAGTAATACACGGAATGTAAACTTGGCTACACAGGAACTGAATTCCAAAACAGAACAGCGTCTCAAATTTAGAAAACCAACTTATGCTTGCTGAAGGGGAAAGGTGAGTTGGGGTGCTGCATAAAACCAGAGATTGAAATGAGCACAGATAAAGTTCCTTAAGCCAAATATGGAATAGACAAGAGCTACTCCTTGCTCAACGAAATGGACTCAACACCCCATATTAAACGCCTAAGAATGTACCTGACTAGTAAGTATCTTAAAACCTATGGATTGCTATGTCTCCGAAAGAGAATCAAGCGTGTGTACAGGGGCATAAACGCAGCAGTGATAGGATTGGAGAGGTTCGGTGAGCAAATGAAGACCCTTTGAAGTCATATTGCATGGTACCCATTCCACGGGTTTCAACTACCCAGGTTTAAGGTATTCTTCCTACAGCTAAAACATGCATGTGGAACCCAGAGTATGATCAACCATGTGATCGGGAGACGTGTTCAAATATGTCTCAGTTTTCGTACCCTGGTACTCGGGTGCAACATTCCAGTCGCTTTACTAACACTCTACTGACTTGGAGAGTCAGTCCCTTTAACCTCCTGTTTGGCCCAGATTGCAATTTCAGCGGAAGATGAACAGGATAGCGAGAACCAATGAGAGACTTGCTGGAGGTTTCTGGACGAGCAAATTTAACTCTCATTTCCCACCAGGAAGAGGAATTAACCAAAGGCTCAGCGTGCCGTGCTGGAACAAGATTAGGGCCTGAAGCCATCCTGCGGTGTTGCGGCCAGGTCACAAGAAAGCGAGTTGAAGAAAGGAGCTCAGGGCCACTGTAATTCACAAACCTGCAGAGTTATAAATGACAGCTATCGTCCAAAAATATACTGAAGTAGGGCTGCCAAGAGGACTTGAAAGCGGGGCAGAATTGCAGGAAACCGATTTCAGGAGGTAGACTGGAATTGCATTGAAAGCATAGGAAAAGAGGCAGAACGTCCACAATGATGCACTAGGCCAAAAAGGGCGTATGCGTTTTTTCCTGAATATATTCAGGAAAAAACGCATACGCCCTTTTTGGCCAACCAAGCAAGCTTGCAAAGGAAATCTGCACTACAATGAAGTCTCACTTCCCCCCGGTCAAAAGGGCCATCTGAAAAAAGTGTAAAATCCAGCAAGGCAGGACAGGCCATGGAGAACTGAGAGCCTTGTTATGCTGCTGGGCGGGATGTAAATTGCCAACAGACACTCGGGAGAAGTGTATGGTGTTTCCTGAAACATCTAAAAAACAAAGCAACAGAGCCTAGGGCACTTCCACTTATGGTCCTATAGCTTAGGGAAATTAAAATCAAAAAGACACAGCCACCCCAAAGTTTGGAACGGCTCTGTTTACAAGCACCTCGTTTACAGTACAAGTTCAACATCGCAGAAAGTGAAAAATGGATAAAGAACTTGTGGTATTTACTTACAAAGCAATATCACACAGCAATGAAATCTATGTCATCAGGCCCTTAGCAGCACAATGAGTGGATTCAGGTATGATGATTCTAACTGAAATAAGTCACACAGAAAAAGAAACATCATAAGATATCAGTAATACACGGAATGTAAACTTGGCTACACAGGAACTGAATTTCAGAACAGAAGAGGGTCTCAAATTTAGAAAACCAACTTATGCTTGCTTAAGGGGAAAGGTGAGTTGGGGTGCTGCATAAAACCAGAGATTGAAATGAGCACAGATAAAGTTTCTTACTCCAAATATGGAATAGACAAGAGCTACTCCTTGCTCAACGAAATGGACTCAACACCCCATATTAAACGCCTAAGAATGTACCTGACTAGTAAGTATCTTAAAACCTATGGATTGCTATGTCTCCGAAAGAGAATCAAGCATGTGTACAGGGGCATAAACACAGCAGTGATAGGATTGGAGAGGTTCGGTGAGCAAATGAAGACCCTTTGAAGTCATATTGCATGGTACCCATTCCTCGGGTTTCAACTACCCAGGTTTAAGGTATTCTTCCTACAGCTAAAACATGCATGTGGAACCCACAGTATGATCAACCATGTGATCGGGAGACGTGTTCAAATATGTCTCAGTTTTCGTACCCTGGTAGTCGGGTGCAACATTCCAGACGCTTTACTAACACTCTCCTGACTTGGAGAGTCAGTCCCTTTAATCTCCTGTTTGGCCCAGTTTGCAATTTCAGCGGAAGATGAACAGGATAGCGAGAACAAATGAGAGACTTGCTGGAGGTGTCTGGACGGGCAAATTTAACTCTCATTTCCCACCAGGAAGAGGAATTAACCGAAGGCTCAGCGTGCCGTGCTGGAACAAGATTAGGGCCTGAAGCCATCCTGCGGTGTTGCGGCCAGCTCAAAAGAAAGCGAGTTGAAGAAAGGAGCTCAGGGGCACTGTAATTCACAAACCTGCAGAGTTATAAATGACAGCTATCGTCCAAAAATATACTGAAGTAAGGCTGCCAAGAGGACTTGAAAGCGGGGCAGAATTGCAGGAAACCGATTTCAGGAGGTAGACTGGAATTGCATTGAAAGCATAGGAAAAGAGGCAGAACGTCCACAATGATGCACTTGGCCAAAAACGGCGTATGCGTTTTTTCCTGAATATATTCAGGAAAAAACGCATACGCACTTTTTGGCCAACCAAGCAAGCTTGCAAAGGAAATCTGCACTACAATGAAGTCTCACTTCCCCCCGGTCAAAAGGGCCATCTGAAAAAAGTGTAAAATCCAGCAAGGCAGGACAGGCCATGGAGAACTGAGAGCCCTGTTATGCTGCTGGGCGGGATGTAAATTGCCAACAGACACTCGGGAGAAGTGTATGGTGTTTCCTGAAACATCTAAAAAACAAAGCAACAGAGCCTAGGGCACTTCCACTTATGGTCCTATAGCTTAGGGAAATTAAAATCAAAAAGACACAGCCACCCCAGTTTGGGACGCCTCTGTTTACAAGGACCTCATTTACAGTACAAGTTCAACATCGCAGAAAGTGAAAAATGGATAAAGAAGTTGTGGTATTTACTTGCAAAGCAATATCACTCAGCAATGAAATCTATGTCATCAGGCCCTTAGCAGCACAATGAGTGGATTCAGGTATGATGATTCTAACTGAAATAAGTCACACATAAAATGAAACATCATAAGGTATCAGTAATACACGGAATGTAAACTTGGCTACACAGGAACTGAATTACAGAACAGAACAGGGTCTCAAATTTAGAAAACCAACTTATGCTTGCTTAAGGGGAAAGGTGAGTTGGGGTGCTGCATAAAACCAGAGATTGAAATGAGCACAGATAAAGTTCCTTAAGCCAAATATGGAATAGACAAGAGCTACTCCTTGCTCAACGAAATGGACTCAACACCGCATATTAAACGCCTAAGAATGTACCTGACTAGTAAGTATCTTAAAACCTATGGATTGCTATGTCTCCAAAAGAGAATCAAGCATGTGTACAGGGGCATAAACGCAGCAGTGATAGGATTGGAGAGGTTCGGTGAGCAAATGAAGACCCTTTGAAGTCAATTTGCATGGTACCCATTACACGGGTCTCAACTCTCCAGGTTTAAGGTATTCTTCCTTCAGCTAAAACATGCATGTGGAACCCAGAGTATGATCAACCGTGTGAATGGGAGACGTGTTCAAATATGTCTCAGTTTTCCTCCCCTGGTACTCGGGTGCAACATTCCAGATTCTTTACTAACACTCTCCCGACTTGGAGAATCAGTCCCTTTAACCTCCTGTTTGGCCCAGTTTGCAATTTCTGCGGAAGATGAACAGGAATAGGGAGAACCAATGAGAGACTAGCTGGAGTTGTCTGGACGGGCAAATTTAACTCTCATTTCCCACCAGGAAGAGGAAATAACCAAAGGCTCAGTGTGCCGTGCCGGAACCAGATTAGAGCCTGAAGCCATCCTGCGGTGTTGCGGCCAGCTCAAAAGAAAGCGAGTTGAAGAAAGGAGCTCAGGGGCACTGTAATTCACAAACCTGCAGAGTTATAAATGACAGCTATCGTCCAAAAATATACTGAAGTAAGGCTGCCAAGAGGACTTGAAAGCGGGGCAGAATTGCAGGAAACCGATTTCAGGAGGTAGACTGGAATTGCATTGAAAGCATAGGAAAAGAGGCAGAACGTCCACAATGATGCACTTGGCCAAAAAGGGCGTATGCGTTTTTTCCTGAATATATTCAGGAAAAAACGCATACGCCCTTTTTGGCCAACCAAGCAAGCTTGCAAAGGAAATCTGCACTACAATGAAGTCTCACTTCCCCCCAGTCAAAAGGGCCATCTGAAAAAAGTGTAAAATCCAGCAAGGCAGGACAGGCCATGTAGAACTGGGAGCCTTGTTATGCTGATGGGCGGGATGTAAATTGCCAACAGACACTCGGGAGAAGTGTATGGTGTTTCCTGAAACATCTAAAAAACAAAGCAACAGAGCCTAGGGCACTTCCACTTATGGTCCTATAGCTCAGGGAAATTAAAATCAAAAAGACACAGCCACCCCAAAGTTTGGAACGGCTCTGTTTACAAGCACCTCGTTTACAGTACAAGTTCAACATCGCAGAAAGTGAAAAATGGATAAAGAACTTGTGGTATTTACTTACAAAGCAATATCACTCAGCAATGAAATCTATGTCATCAGGCCCTTAGCAGCACAATGAGTGGATTCAGGTATGATGATTCTAACTGAAATAAGTCACACAGAAAAAGAAACATCATAAGATATCAGTAATACACGGAATGTAAACTTGGCTACACAGGAACTGAATTTCAGAACAGAAGAGGGTCTCAAATTTAGAAAACCAACTTATGCTTGCTTAAGGGGAAAGGTGAGTTGGGGTGCTGCATAAAACCAGAGATTGAAATGAGCACAGATAAAGTTCCTTAAGCCAAATATGGAATAGACAAGAGCTACTCCTTGCTCAACGAAATGGACTCAACACCCCATATTAAACGCCTAAGAATGTACCTGACTAGTAAGTATCTTAAAACCTATGGATTGCTATGTCTCCGAAAGAGAATCAAGCGTGAGTACAGGGGCATAAACGCAGCAGTGATAGGATTGGAGAGGTTCGGTGAGCAAATGAAGACCCTTTGAAGTCATATTGCATGGTACCCATTCCACGGGTTTCAACTACCCAGGTTTAAGGTATTCTTCCTACAGCTAAAACATGCATGTGGAACCCAGAGTATGATCAACCATGTGATCGGGAGACGTGTTCAAATATGTCTCAGTTTTCGTACCCTGGTACTCGGGTGCAACATTCCAGTCGCTTTTCTAACACTCTACTGACTTGGAGAGTCAGTCCCTTTAACCTCCTGTTTGGCCCAGATTGCAATTTCAGCGGAAGATGAACAGGATAGCGAGAACAAATGAGAGACTTGCTGGAGGTTTCTGGAAGAGCAAATTTAACTCTCATTTCCCACCAGGAAGAGGAATTAACCAAAGGCTCAGCGTGCCGTGCTGGAACAAGATTAGGGCCTGAAGCCATCCTGCGGTGTTGCGGCCAGGTCACAAGAAAGCGAGTTGAAGAAAGGAGCTCAGGGCCACTGTAATTCACAAACCTGCAGAGTTATAAATGACAGCTATCGTCCAAAAATATACTGAAGTAAGGCTGCCAAGAGGACTTGAAAGCGGGGCAGAATTGCAGGAAACCGATTTCAGGAGGTAGACTGGAATTGCATTGAAAGCATAGGAAAAGAGGCAGAACGTCCACAATGATGCACTAGGCCAAAAAGGGCGTATGCGTTTTTTCCTGAATATATTCAGGAAAAAACGCATACGCCCTTTTTGGCCAAACAAGCAAGCTTGCAAAGGAAATCTGCACTACAATGAAGTCTCACTTCCCCCCGGTCAAAAGGGCCATCTGAAAAAAGTGTAAAATCCAGCAAGGCAGGACAGGCCATGGAGAACTGAGAGCCTTGTTATGCTGCTGGGCGGGATGTAAATTGCCAACAGACACTCGGGAGAAGTGTATGGTGTTTCCTGAAACATCTAAAAAACAAAGCAACAGAGCCTAGGGCACTTCCACTTATGGTCCTATAGCTTAGGGAAATTAAAATCAAAAAGACACAGCCACCCCAAAGTTTGGAACGGCTCTGTTTACAAGAACCTCGTTTACAGTACAAGTTCAACATCGCAGAAAGTGAAAAATGGATAAAGAACTTGTGGTATTTACTTACAAAGCAATATCACACAGCAATGAAATCTATGTCATCAGGCCCTTAGCAGCACAATGAGTGGATTCAGGTATGATGATTCTAACTGAAATAAGTCACACAGAAAAAGAAACATCATAAGATATCAGTAATACACGGAATGTAAACTTGGCTACACAGGAACTGAATTCCAAAACAGAACAGCGTCTCAAATTTAGAAAACCAACTTATGCTTGCTTAAGGGGAAAGGTGAGTTGGGGTGCTGCATAAAACCAGAGATTGAAATGAGCACAGATAAAGTTCCTTAAGCCAAATATGGAATAGACAAGAGCTACTCCTTGCTCAATGAAATGGACTCAACACCCCATATTAAACGCCTAAGAATGTACCTGACTAGTAAGTATCTTAAAACCTATGGATTGCTATGTCTCCGAAAGAGAATCAAGCATGTGTACAGGGGCATAAACACAGCAGTGATAAGATTGGAGAGGTTCGGTGAGCAAATGAAGACCCTTTGAAGTCATATTGCATGGTACCCATTCCTCGGGTTTCAACTACCCAGGTTTAAGGTATTCTTCCTACAGCTAAAACATGCATGTGGAACCCACAGTATGATCAACCATGTGATCGGGAGACGTGTTCAAATATGTCTCAGTTTTCGTACCCTGGTAGTCGGGTGCAACATTCCAGACGCTTTACTAACACTCTCCTGACTTGGAGAGTTAGTCCCTTTAACCTCCTGTTTGGCCCAGTTTGCAATTTCAGCGGAAGATGAACAGGATAGCGAGAACAAATGAGAGACTTGCTGGAGGTGTCTGGACGGGCAAATTTAACTCTCATTTCCCACCAGGAAGAGGAATTAACCGAAGGCTCAGCGTGCCGTGCTGGAACAAGATTAGGGCCTGAAGCCATCCTGCGGTGTTGCGGCCAGCTCAAAAGAAAGCGAGTTGAAGAAAGGAGCTCAGGGGCACTGTAATTCACAAACCTGCAGAGTTATAAATGACAGCTATCGTCCAAAAATATACTGAAGTAAGGCTGCCAAGAGGACTTGAAAGCGGGGCAGAATTGCAGGAAACCGATTTCAGGAGGTAGACTGGAATTGCATTGAAAGCATAGGAAAAGAGGCAGAACGTCCACAATGATGCACTTGGCCAAAAAGGGCGTATGCGTTTTTTCCTGAATATATTCAGGAAAAAACGCATACGCCCTTTTTGGCCAACCAAGCAAGCTTGCAAAGGAAATCTGCACTACAATGAAGTCTCACTTCCCCCCGGTCAAAAGGGCCATCTGAAAAAAGTGTAAAATCCAGCAAGGCAGGACAGGCCATGGAGAACTGAGAGCCCTGTTATGCTGCTGGGCGGGATGTAAATTGCCAACAGACACTCGGGAGAAGTGTATGGTGTTTCCTGAAACATCTAAAAAACAAAGCAACAGAGCCTAGGGCACTTCCACTTATGGTCCTATAGCTTAGGGAAATTAAAATCACAAAGACACAGCCACCCCAAAGTTTGGGACGCCTCTGTTTACAAGAACCTCATTTACAGTACAAGTTCAACATCGCAGAAAGTGAAAAATGGATAAAGAAGTTGTGGTATTTACTTGCAAAGCAATATCACTCAGCAATGAAATCTATGTCATCAGGCCCTTAGCAGCACAATGAGTGGATTCAGGTATGATGATTCTAACTGAAATAAGTCACACAGAAAATGAAACATCATAAGGTATCAGTAACACACGGAATGTAAACTTGGCTACACAGGAACTGAATTACAGAACAGAACAGGGTCTCAAATTTAGAAAACCAACTTATGCTTGCTTAAGGGGAAAGGTGAGTTGGGGTGCTGCATAAAACCAGAGATTGAAATGAGCACAGATAAAGTTCCTTAAGCCAAATATGGAATAGACAAGAGCTACTCCTTGCTCAACGAAATGGACTCAACACCCTATATTAAACGCCTAAGAATGTACCTGACTAGTAAGTATCTTAAAACCTATGGATTGCTATGTCTCCAAAAGAGAATCAAGCGTGTGTACAGGGGCATAAACGCAGCAGTGATAGGATTGGAGAGGTTCGGTGAGCAAATGAAGACCCTTTGAAGTCAATTTGCATGGTACCCATTACACGGGTCTCAACTCTCCAGGTTTAAGGTATTCTTCCTTCAGCTAAAACATGCATGTGGAACCCAGAGTATGATCAACCGTGTGAACGGAAGACGTGTTCAAATATGTCTCAGTTTTCCTCCCCTGGTACTCGGGTGCAACATTCCAGATGCTTTACTAACACTCTCCCGACTTGGAGAGTCAGCGCCTTTAACCTCCTGTTTGGCCCAGTTTGCAATTTCTGCGGAAGATGAACAGGAATAGGGAGAACCAATGAGAGACTAGCTGGAGTTGTCTGGACGGGCAAATTTAACTCTCATTTCCCACCAGGAAGAGGAAATAACCAAAGGCTCAGTGTGCCGTGCCGGAACCAGATTAGAGCCTGAAGCCATCCTGCGGTGTTGCGGCCAGCTCAAAAGAAAGCGAGTTGAAGAAAGGAGCTCAGGGGCACTGTAATTCACAAACCTGCAGAGTTATAAATGACAGCTATCGTCCAAAAATATACTGAAGTAAGGCTGCCAAGAGGACTTGAAAGCGGGGCAGAATTGCAGGAAACCGATTTCAGGAGGTAGACTGGAATTGCATTGAAAGCATAGGAAAAGAGGCAGAACGTCCACAATGATGCACTTGGCCAAAAAGGGCGTATGCATTTTTTCCTGAATATATTCAGGAAAAAACGCATACGCACTTTTTGGCCAACCAAGCAAGCTTGCAAAGGAAATCTGCACTACAATGAAGTCTCACTTCCCCCCGGTCAAAAGGGCCATCTGAAAAAAGTGTAAAATCCAGCAAGGCAGGACAGGCCATGGAGAACTGAGAGCCCTGTTATGCTGCTGGGCGGGATGTAAATTGCCAACAGACACTCGGGAGAAGTGTATGGTGTTTCCTGAAACATCTAAAAAACAAAGCAACAGAGCCTAGGGCACTTCCACTTATGGTCCTATAGCTTAGGGAAATTAAAATCAAAAAGACACAGCCACCCTAAAGTTTGGGACGCCTCTGTTTACAAGAACCTCATTTACAGTACAAGTTCAACATCGCAGAAAGTGAAAAATGGATAAAGAAGTTGTGGTATTTACTTGCAAAGCAATATCACTCAGCAATGAAATCTATGTCATCAGGCCCTTAGCAGCACAATGAGTGGATTCAGGTATGATGATTCTAACTGAAATAAGTCACACATAAAATGAAACATCATAAGGTATCAGTAATACACGGAATGTAAACTTGGCTACACAGGAACTGAATTACAGAACAGAACAGGGTCTCAAATTTAGAAAACCAACTTATGCTTGCTTAAGGGGAAAGGTGAGTTGGGGTGCTGCATAAAACCAGAGATTGAAATGAGCACAGATAAAGTTCCTTAAGCCAAATATGGAATAGACAAGAGCTACTCCTTGCTCAACGAAATGGACTCAACACCGCATATTAAACGCCTAAGAATGTACCTGACTAGTAAGTATGTTAAAACCTATGGATTGCTATGTCTCCAAAAGAGAATCAAGCGTGTGTACAGGGGCATAAACGCAGCAGTGATAGGATTGGAGAGGTTCGGTGAGCAAATGAAGACCCTTTGAAGTCAATTTGCATGGTACCCATTACACGGGTCTCAACTCTCCAGGTTTAAGGTATTCTTCCTTCAGCTAAAACATGCATGTGGAACCCAGAGTATGATCAACCGTGTGAACGGGAGACGTGTTCAAATATGTCTCAGTTTTCCTCCCCTGGTACTCGGGTGCAACATTCCAGATTCTTTACTAACACTCTCCCGACTTGGAGAGTCTGCGCCTTTAACCTCCTGTTTGGCCCAGTTTGCAATTTCTGCGGAAGATGAACAGGAATAGGGAGAACCAATGAGAGACTAGCTGGAGTTGTCTGGACGGGCAAATTTAACTCTCATTTCCCACCAGGAAGAGGAAATAACCAAAGGCTCAGTGTGCCGTGCCGGAACCAGATTAGAGCCTGAAGCCATCCTGCGGTGTTGCGGCCAGCTCAAAAGAAAGCGAGTTGAAGAAAGGAGCTCAGGGGCACTGTAATTCACAAACCTGCAGAGTTATAAATGACAGCTATCGTCCAAAAATATACTGAAGTAAGGCTGCCAAGAGGACTTGAAAGCGGGGCAGAATTGCAGGAAACCGATTTCAGGAGGTAGACTGGAATTGCATTGAAAGCATAGGAAAAGAGGCAGAACGTCCACAATGATGCACTTGGCCAAAAAGGGCGTATGCGTTTTTTCCTGAATATATTCAGGAAAAAACGCATACGCCCTTTTTGGCCAACCAAGCAAGCTTGCAAAGGAAATCTGCACTACAATGAAGTCTCACTTCTCCCCGGTCAAAAGGGCCATCTGAAAAAAGTGTAAAATCCAGCAAGGCAGGACAGGCCATGTAGAACTGGGAGCCTTGTTATGCTGATGGGCGGGATGTAAATTGCCAACAGACACTCGGGAGAAGTGTATGGTGTTTCCTGAAACATCTAAAAAACAAAGCAACAGAGCCTAGGGCACTTCCACTTATGGTCCTATAGCTTAGGGAAATTAAAATCAAAAAGACACAGCCACCCCAAAGTTTGGAACGGCTCTGTTTACAAGCACCTCGTTTACAGTACAAGTTCAACATCGCAGAAAGTGAAAAATGGATAAAGAACTTGTGGTATTTACTTACAAAGCAATATCACTCAGCAATGAAATCTATGTCATCAGGCCCTTAGCAGCACAATGAGTGGATTCAGGTATGATGATTCTAACTGAAATAAGTCACACAGAAAAAGAAACATCATAAGATATCAGTAATACACGGAATGTAAACTTGGCTACACAGGAACTGAATTTCAGAACAGAAGAGGGTCTCAAATTTAGAAAACCAACTTATGCTTGCTTAAGGGGAAAGGTGAGTTGGGGTGCTGCATAAAACCAGAGATTGAAATGAGCACAGATAAAGTTCCTTAAGCCAAATATGGAATAGACAAGAGCTACTCCTTGCTCAACGAAATGGACTCAACACCCCATATTAAACGCCTAAGAATGTACCTGACTAGTAAGTATCTTAAAACCTATGGATTGCTATGTCTCCGAAAGAGAATCAAGCATGTGTACAGGGGCATAAACACAGCAGTGATAGGATTGGAGAGGTTCGGTGAGCAAATGAAGACCCTTTGAAGTCATATTGCATGGTACCCATTCCACGGGTTTCAACTACCCAGGTTTAAGGTATTCTTCCTACAGCTAAAACATGCATGTGGAACCCAGAGTATGATCAACCATGTGATCGGGAGACGTGTTCAAATATGTCTCAGTTTTCGTACCCTGGTACTCGGGTACAACATTCCAGACGCTTTACTAACACTCTCCTGACTTGGAGAGTCAGTCCCTTTAACCTCCTGTTTGGCCCAGTTTGCAATTTCAGCGGAAGATGAACAGGATAGCGAGAACCAATGAGAGACTTGCTGGAGGTGTCTGGACGGGCAAATTTAACTCTCATTTCCCACCAGGAAGAGGAATTAACCAAAGGCTCAGCGTGCCGTGCTGGAACAAGATTAGGGCCTGAAGCCATCCTGCGGTGTTGCGGCCAGGTCACAAGAAAGCGAGTTGAAGAAAGGAGCTCAGCGGCACTGTAATTCACAAACCTGCAGAGTTATAAATGACAGCTATCGTCCAAAAATATACTGAAGTAAGGTGGCCAAGAGGACTTGAAAGCGGGGCAGAATTGCAGGAAACCGATTTCAGGAGGTAGACTGGAATTGCATTGAAAGCATAGGAAAAGAGGCAGAACGTCCACAATGATGCACTTGGCCAAAAAGGGCGTATGCGTTTTTTCCTAAATATATTCAGGAAAAAACACATACGCACTTTTGGCCAACCAAGCAAGCTTGCAAAGGAAATCTGCACTACAATGAAGTCTCACTTCCCCCCGGTCAAAAGGGCCATCTGAAAAAAGTGTAAAATCCAGCAAGGCAGGACAGACCATGGAGAACTGGGAGCCTTGTTATGCTGCTGGGCGGGATGTAAATTGCCAACAGACACTCGGGAGAAGTGTATGGTGTTTCCTGAAACATCTAAAAAACAAAGCAACAGAGCCTAGGGCACTTCCACTTATGGTCCTATAGCTTAGGGAAATTAAAATCAAAAAGACACACACACCCCAAAGTTTGGAACGGCTCTGTTTACAAGAACCTCGTTTACAGTACAAGTTCAACATCGCAGAAAGTGAAAAATGGATAAAGAACTTTTGGTATTTACTTACAAAGCAATATCACTCAACAATGAAATCTATGTCATCAGGCCCTTAGCAGCACAATGAGTGGATTCAGGTATGATGATTCTAACTGAAATAAATCACACAGAAAAAGAAACATCATAAGATATCAGTAATACACGGAATGTAAACTTGGCTACACAGGAACTGAATTCCAAAACAGAACAGGGTCTCAAATTTAGAAAACCAACTTATGCTTGCTTAAGGGGAAAGGTGAGTTGGGGTGCTGCATAAAACCAGAGATTGAAATGAGCACAGATAATGTTCCTTAATCCAAATATGGAATAGACAAGAGCTACTCCTTGCTCAATGAAATGGACTCAACACCGCATATTAAACGTCTAAGAATGTACCTGACTAGTAAGTATCTTAAAACCTATGGATTGCTATGTCTCCGAAAGAGAATCAAGCATGTGTACAGGGGCATAAACGCACCAGTGATAGGATTGGAGAGGTTCGGTGAGCAAATGAAGACCCTTTGATGTCATATTGCATGGTACCCATTGAACGGGTTTCAACTACCCAGGTTTAAGGTATTCTTCCTTCAGCTAAAAGATGCATGTGGAACCCAGAGTATGATCAACCATGTGATCGGGAGACGTGTTCAAATATGTCTTAGTTTTCGTACCCTGGTACTCGGGTGCAACATTCCAGACGCTTTACTAACACTCTCCCGACTTGGAGAGTCAGTCCCTTTAACCTCCTGTTTAGCCCAGTTTGCAATTTCTGCGGAAGATGAACAGGAATAGCGAGAACCAATGAGAGACTAGCTGGAGGTGTCTGGACGGGCAAATTTAACTCTCATTTCCCACCAGGAAGAGGAATTAACCAAAGGCTCAGCGTGCCGTGCTGGTACAAGATTAGGGCCTGAAGCCATCCTGCGGTGTTGCGGCCAGCTCAAAAGAAAGCGAGTTGAAGAAAGGAGCTCAGGGGCACTGTAATTCACAAACCTGCAGAGTTATAAATGACAGCTATCGTCCAAAAATATACTGAAGTAAGGCTGCCAAGAGGACTTGAAAGCGGGGCAGAATTGCAGGAAACCGATTTCAGGAGGTAGACTGGAATTGCATTGAAAGCATAGGAAAAGAGGCAGAACGTCCACAATGATGCACTTGGCCAAAAAGGGCGTATGCGTTTTTTCCTGAATATATTCAGGAAAAAACGCATACGCCCTTTTTGGCCAACCAAGCAAGCTTGCAAAGGAAATCTGCACTACAATGAAGTCTCACTTCCCCCCGGTCAAAAGGTCCATCTGAAAAAAGTGTAAAATCCAGCAAGGCAGGACAGGCCATGGAGAACTGGGAGCCTTGTTATGCTGCTGGGCGGGATGTAAATTGCCAACAGACACTCGGGAGAAGTGTATGGTGTTTCCTGAAACATCTAAAAACCAAAGCAACAGAGCCTAGGGCACTTCCACTTATGGTCCTATAGCTTAGGGAAATTAAAATCAAAAAGACACAGCCACCCCAAAGTTTGGGACGCCTCTGTTTACAAGAACCTCATTTACAGTACAAGTTCAACATCGCAGAAAGTGAAAAATGGATAAAGAAGTTGTGGTATTTACTTGCAAAGCAATATCACTCAGCAATGAAATCTATGTCATCAGGCCCTTAGCAGTACAATGAGTGGATTCAGGTATGATGATTCTAACTGAAATAAGTCACACAGAAAATGAAACATCATAAGTTATCAGTAATACACGGAATGTAAACTTGGCTACACAGGAACTGAATTACAGAACAGAACAGGGTCTCAAATTTAGAAAACCAACTTATGCTTGCTTAAGGGGAAAGGTGAGTTGGGGTGCTGCATAAAACCAGAGATTGAAATGAGCACAGATAAAGTTCCTTAAGCCAAATATGGAATAGACAAGAGCTACTCCTTGCTCAACGTAATGGACTCAACACCCCATATTAAACGCCTAAGAATGTACCTGACTAGTAAGTATCTTAAAACCTATGGATTGCTATGTCTCCGAAAGAGAATCAAGCATGTGTACAGGGGCATAAACGCAGCAGTGATAGGATTGGAGAGGTTCGGTGAGCAAATGAAGACCCTTTGATGTCATATTGCATGGTACCCATTCCACGGGTTTCAACTACCCAGGTTTAAGGTATTCTTCCTTCAGCTAAAACATGCATGTGGAACCCAGAGTATGATCAACCATGTGATCGGGAGACGTGTTCAAATATGTCTCAGTTTTCCTCCCCTGGTACTCGGGTGCAACATTCCAGATGCTTTACTAACACTCTCTCGACTTGGAGAGTCAGCGCCTTTAACCTCCTGTTTGGCCCAGTTTGCAATTTCTGCGGAAGATGAACAGGAATAGGGAGAACCAATGAGAGACTAGCTGGAGGTGTCTGGACGGGCAAATTTAACTCTCATTTCCCACCAGGAAGAGGAATTAACCAAAGGCTCAGCGTGCCGTGCTGGAACAAGATTAGGGCCTGAAGCCATCCTGCGGTGTTGCGGCCAGCTCAAAAGAAAGCGAGTTGAAGAAAGGAGCTCAGGGGCACTGTAATTCACAAACCTGCAGAGTTATAAATGACAGCTATCGTCCAAAAATAGACTGAAGTAAGGCTGCCAAGAGGACTTGAAAGCGGGGCAGAATTGCAGGAAACCGATTTCAGGAGGTAGACTGGAATTGCATTGAAAGCATAGGAAAAGAGGCAGAACGTCCACAATGATGCACTTGGCCAAAAAGGGCGTATGCGTTTTTTCCTGAATATATTCAGGAAAAAACGCATACGCCCTTTTTGGCCAACCAAGCAAGCTTGCAAAGGAAATCTGCACTACAATGAAGTCTCACTTCCCCCCGGTCAAAAGGGCCATCTGAAAAAAGTGTAAAATCCAGCAAGGCAGGACAGGCCATGGAGAACTGGGAGCCTTGTTATGCTGCTGGGCGGGATGTAAATTGCCAACAGACACTCGGGAGAAGTGTATGGTGTTTCCTGAAACATCTAAAAAACAAAGCAACAGAGCCTAGGGCACTTCCACTTATGGTCCTATAGCTTAGGGAAATTAAAATCAAAAAGACACAGCCACCCCAAAGTTTGGGACGCCTCTGTTTACAAGAACCTCATTTACAGTACAAGTTCAACATCGCAGAAAGTGAAAAATGGATAAAGAAGTTGTGGTATTTACTTGCAAAGCAATATCACTCAGCAATGAAATCTATGTCATCAGGCCCTTAGCAGCACAATGAGTGGATTCAGGTATGATGATTCTAACTGAAATAAGTCACACAGAAAATGAAACATCATAAGGTATCAGTAATACACGGAATGTAAACTTGGCTACACAGGAACTGAATTACAGAACAGAACAGGGTCTCAAATTTAGAAAACCAACTCATGCTTGCTTAAGGGGAAAGGTGAGTTGGGGTGCTGCATAAAACCAGAGATTGAAATGAGCACAGATAAAGTTCCTTAAGCCAAATATGGAATAGACAAGAGCTACTCCTTGCTCAACGAAATGGACTCAACACCCCATATTAAACGCCTAAGAATGTACCTGACTAGTAAGTATCTTAAAACCTATGGATTGCTATGTCTCCGAAAGAGAATCAAGCGTGTGTACAGGGGCATAAACGCAGCAGTGATAGGATTGGAGAGGTTCGGTGAGCAAATGAAGACCCTTTGAAGTCAATTTGCATGGTACCCATTACACGGGTCTCAACTCTCCAGGTTTAAGGTATTCTTCCTTCAGCTAAAACATGCATGTGGAACCCAGAGTATGATCAACCGTGTGAACGGGAGACGTGTTCAAATATGTCTCAGTTTTCCTCCCCTGGTACTCGGGTGCAACATTCCAGATTCTTTACTAACACTCTCCCGACTTGGAGAGTCTGCGCCTTTAACCTCCTGTTTGGCCCAGTTTGCAATTTCTGCGGAAGATGAACAGGAATAGGGAGAACCAATGAGAGACTAGCTGGAGTTGTCTGGACGGGCAAATTTAACTCTCATTTCCCACCAGGAAGAGGAAATAACCAAAGGCTCAGTGTGCCGTGCCGGAACCAGATTAGAGCCTGAAGCCATCCTGCGGTGTTGCGGCCAGCTCAAAAGAAAGCGAGTTGAAGAAAGGAGCTCAGGGGCACTGTAATTCACAAACCTGCAGAGTTATAAATGACAGCTATCGTCCAAAAATATACTGAAGTAAGGCTGCCAAGAGGACTTGAAAGCGGGGCAGAATTGCAGGAAACCGATTTCAGGAGGTAGACTGGAATTGCATTGAAAGCATAGGAAAAGAGGCAGAACGTCCACAATGATGCACTTGGCCAAAAAGGGCGTATGCGTTTTTTCCTGAATATATTCAGGAAAAAACGCATACGCCCTTTTTGGCCAACCAAGCAAGCTTGCAAAGGAAATCTGCACTACAATGAAGTCTCACTTCTCCCCGGTCAAAAGGGCCATCTGAAAAAAGTGTAAAATCCAGCAAGGCAGGACAGGCCATGTAGAACTGGGAGCCTTGTTATGCTGATGGGCGGGATGTAAATTGCCAACAGACACTCGGGAGAAGTGTATGGTGTTTCCTGAAACATCTAAAAAACAAAGCAACAGAGCCTAGGGCACTTCCACTTATGGTCCTATAGCTTAGGGAAATTAAAATCAAAAAGACACAGCCACCCCAAAGTTTGGAACGGCTCTGTTTACAAGCACCTCGTTTACAGTACAAGTTCAACATCGCAGAAAGTGAAAAATGGATAAAGAACTTGTGGTATTTACTTACAAAGCAATATCACTCAGCAATGAAATCTATGTCATCAGGCCCTTAGCAGCACAATGAGTGGATTCAGGTATGATGATTCTAACTGAAATAAGTCACACAGAAAAAGAAACATCATAAGATATCAGTAATACACGGAATGTAAACTTGGCTACACAGGAACTGAATTTCAGAACAGAAGAGGGTCTCAAATTTAGAAAACCAACTTATGCTTGCTTAAGGGGAAAGGTGAGTTGGGGTGCTGCATAAAACCAGAGATTGAAATGAGCACAGATAAAGTTCCTTAAGCCAAATATGGAATAGACAAGAGCTACTCCTTGCTCAACGAAATGGACTCAACACCCCATATTAAACGCCTAAGAATGTACCTGACTAGTAAGTATCTTAAAACCTATGGATTGCTATGTCTCCGAAAGAGAATCAAGCATGTGTACAGGGGCATAAACACAGCAGTGATAGGATTGGAGAGGTTCGGTGAGCAAATGAAGACCCTTTGAAGTCATATTGCATGGTACCCATTCCACGGGTTTCAACTACCCAGGTTTAAGGTATTCTTCCTACAGCTAAAACATGCATGTGGAACCCAGAGTATGATCAACCATGTGATCGGGAGACGTGTTCAAATATGTCTCAGTTTTCGTACCCTGGTACTCGGGTGCAACATTCCAGACGCTTTACTAACACTCTCCTGACTTGGAGAGTCAGTCCCTTTAACCTCCTGTTTGGCCCAGTTTGCAATTTCAGCGGAAGATGAACAGGATAGCGAGAACCAATGAGAGACTTGCTGGAGGTGTCTGGACGGGCAAATTTAACTCTCATTTCCCACCAGGAAGAGGAATTAACCAAAGGCTCAGCGTGCCGTGCTGGAACAAGATTAGGGCCTGAAGCCATCCTGCGGTGTTGCGGCCAGGTCACAAGAAAGCGAGTTGAAGAAAGGAGCTCAGCGGCACTGTAATTCACAAACCTGCAGAGTTATAAATGACAGCTATCGTCCAAAAATATACTGAAGTAAGGTGGCCAAGAGGACTTGAAAGCGGGGCAGAATTGCAGGAAACCGATTTCAGGAGGTAGACTGGAATTGCATTGAAAGCATAGGAAAAGAGGCAGAACGTCCACAATGATGCACTTGGCCAAAAAGGGCGTATGCGTTTTTTCCTAAATATATTCAGGAAAAAACACATACGCACTTTTGGCCAACCAAGCAAGCTTGCAAAGGAAATCTGCACTACAATGAAGTCTCACTTCCCCCCGGTCAAAAGGGCCATCTGAAAAAAGTATAAAATCCAGCAAGGCAGGACAGACCATGGAGAACTGGGAGCCTTGTTATGCTGCTGGGCGGGATGTAAATTGCCAACAGACACTCGGGAGAAGTGTATGGTGTTTCCTGAAACATCTAAAAAACAAAGCAACAGAGCCTAGGGCACTTCCACTTATGGTCCTATAGCTTAGGGAAATTAAAATCAAAAAGACACAGCCACCCCAAAGTTTGGAACGGCTCTGTTTACAAGAACCTCGTTTACAGTACAAGTTCAACATCGCAGAAAGTGAAAAATGGATAAAGAACTTTTGGTATTTACTTACAAAGCAATATCACTCAGCAATGAAATCTATGTCATCAGGCCCTTAGCAGCACAATGAGTGGATTCAGGTATGATGATTCTAACTGAAATAAATCACACAGAAAAAGAAACATCATAAGATATCAGTAATACACGGAATGTAAACTTGGCTACACAGGAACTGAATTCCAAAACAGAACAGGGTCTCAAATTTAGAAAACCAACTTATGCTTGCTTAAGGGGAAAGGTGAGTTGGGGTGCTGCATAAAACCAGAGATTGAAATGAGCACAGATAATGTTCCTTAATCCAAATATGGAATAGACAAGAGCTACTCCTTGCTCAATGAAATGGACTCAACACCGCATATTAAACGTCTAAGAATGTACCTGACTAGTAAGTATCTTAAAACCTATGGATTGCTATGTCTCCGAAAGAGAATCAAGCATGTGTACAGGGGCATAAACGCACCAGTGATAGGATTGGAGAGGTTCGGTGAGCAAATGAAGACCCTTTGATGTCATATTGCATGGTACCCATTGAACGGGTTTCAACTACCCAGGTTTAAGGTATTCTTCCTTCAGCTAAAAGATGCATGTGGAACCCAGAGTATGATCAACCATGTGATCGGGAGACGTGTTCAAATATGTCTTAGTTTTCGTACCCTGGTACTCGGGTGCAACATTCCAGACGCTTTACTAACACTCTCCCGACTTGGAGAGTCAGTCCCTTTAACCTCCTGTTTAGCCCAGTTTGCAATTTCTGCGGAAGATGAACAGGAATAGCGAGAACCAATGAGAGACTAGCTGGAGGTGTCTGGACGGGCAAATTTAACTCTCATTTCCCACCAGGAAGAGGAATTAACCAAAGGCTCAGCGTGCCGTGCTGGTACAAGATTAGGGCCTGAAGCCATCCTGCGGTGTTGCGGCCAGCTCAAAAGAAAGCGAGTTGAAGAAAGGAGCTCAGGGGCACTGTAATTCACAAACCTGCAGAGTTATAAATGACAGCTATCGTCCAAAAATATACTGAAGTAAGGCTGCCAAGAGGACTTGAAAGCGGGGCAGAATTGCAGGAAACCGATTTCAGGAGGTAGACTGGAATTGCATTGAAAGCATAGGAAAAGAGGCAGAACGTCCACAATGATGCACTTGGCCAAAAAGGGCGTATGCGTTTTTTCCTGAATATATTCAGGAAAAAACGCATACGCCCTTTTTGGCCAACCAAGCAAGCTTGCAAAGGAAATCTGCACTACAATGAAGTCTCACTTCCCCCCGGTCAAAAGGTCCATCTGAAAAAAGTGTAAAATCCAGCAAGGCAGGACAGGCCATGGAGAACTGGGAGCCTTGTTATGCTGCTGGGCGGGATGTAAATTGCCAACAGACACTCGGGAGAAGTGTATGGTGTTTCCTGAAACATCTAAAAACCAAAGCAACAGAGCCTAGGGCACTTCCACTTATGGTCCTATAGCTTAGGGAAATTAAAATCAAAAAGACACAGCCACCCCAAAGTTTGGGACGCCTCTGTTTACAAGAACCTCATTTACAGTACAAGTTCAACATCGCAGAAAGTGAAAAATGGATAAAGAAGTTGTGGTATTTACTTGCAA
Source organism: Grampus griseus (assembly GCF_964374135.1). Classification (NCBI taxonomy): domain Eukaryota; kingdom Metazoa; phylum Chordata; class Mammalia; order Artiodactyla; family Delphinidae; genus Grampus; species Grampus griseus. The sequence continues at coordinate 263,756 of NW_028133119.1, read as the reverse complement.
AGCAATATCACTCAGCAATGAAATCTATGTCATCAGGCCCTTAGCAGCACAATGAGTGGATTCAGGTATGATGATTCTAACTGAAATAAGTCACACAGAAAATGAAACATCATAAGGTATCAGTAATACACGGAATGTAAACTTGGCTACACAGGAACTGAATTACAGAACAGAACAGGGTCTCAAATTTAGAAAACCAACTTATGCTTGCTTAAGGGGAAAGGTGAGTTGGGGTGCTGCATAAAACCAGAGATTGAAATGAGCACAGATAAAGTTCCTTAAGCCAAATATGGAATAGACAAGAGCTACTCCTTGCTCAACGTAATGGACTCAACACCCCATATTAAACGCCTAAGAATGTACCTCACTAGTAAGTATCTTAAAACCTATGGATTGCTGTGTCTCCAAAAGAGAATCAAGCGTGTGTACAGGGGCATAAACGCAGCAGTGATAGTATTGGAGAGGTTCGGTGAGCAAATGAAGACCCTTTGAAGTCAATTTGCATGGTACCCATTACACGGGTCTCAACTCTCCAGGTTTAAGGTATTCTTCTTTCAGCTAAAACATGCATGTGGAACCCAGAGTATGATCAACCGTGTGAACGGGAGACGTGTTCAAATATGTCTCAGTTTTTGTCCCCTGGTACTCGGGTGCAACATTCCAGATTCTTTACTAACACTCTCCCGACTTGGAGAGTCAGCGCCTTTAACCTCCTGTTTGGCCCAGTTTGCAATTTCTGCGGAAGATGAACAGGAATAGGGAGAACCAATGAGAGACTAGCTGGAGTTGTCTGGACGGGCAAATTTAACTCTCATTTCCCACCAGGAAGAGGAAATAACCAAAGGCTCAGTGTGCCGTGCCGGAACCAGATTAGAGCCTGAAGCCATCCTGCGGTGTTGCGGCCAGCTCAAAAGAAAGCGAGTTGAAGAAAGGAGCTCAGGGGCACTGTAATTCACAAACCTGCAGAGTTATAAATGACAGCTATCGTCCAAAAATATACTGAAGTAAGGCTGCCAAGAGGACTTGAAAGCGGGGCAGAATTGCAGGAAACCGATTTCAGGAGGTAGACTGGAATTGCATTGAAAGCATAGGAAAAGAGGCAGAACGTCCACAATGATGCACTTGGCCAAAAAGGGCGTATGCATTTTTTCCTGAATATATTCAGGAAAAAACGCATACGCACTTTTTGGCCAACCAAGCAAGCTTGCAAAGGAAATCTGCACTACAATGAAGTCTCACTTCCCCCCGGTCAAAAGGGCCATCTGAAAAAAGTGTAAAATCCAGCAAGGCAGGACAGGCCATGGAGAACTGAGAGCCCTGTTATGCTGCTGGGCGGGATGTAAATTGCCAACAGACACTCGGGAGAAGTGTATGGTGTTTCCTGAAACATCTAAAAAACAAAGCAACAGAGCCTAGGGCACTTCCACTTATGGTCCTATAGCTTAGGGAAATTAAAATCAAAAAGACACAGCCACCCTAAAGTTTGGGACGCCTCTGTTTACAAGAACCTCATTTACAGTACAAGTTCAACATCGCAGAAATTGAAAAATGGATAAAGAAGTTGTGGTATTTACTTGCAAAGCAATATCACTCAGCAATGAAATCTATGTCATCAGGCCCTTAGCAGCACAATGAGTGGATTCAGGTATGATGATTCTAACTGAAATAAGTCACACATAAAATGAAACATCATAAGGTATCAGTAATACACGGAATGTAAACTTGGCTACACAGGAACTGAATTACAGAACAGAACAGGGTCTCAAATTTAGAAAACCAACTTATGCTTGCTTAAGGGGAAAGGTGAGTTGGGGTGCTGCATAAAACCAGAGATTGAAATGAGCACAGATAAAGTTCCTTAAGCCAAATATGGAATAGACAAGAGCTACTCCTTGCTCAACGAAATGGACTCAACACTGCATATTAAACGCCTAAGAATGTACCTGACTAGTAAGTATGTTAAAACCTATGGATTGCTATGTCTCCAAAAGAGAATCAAGCGTGTGTACAGGGGCATAAACGCAGCAGTGATAGGATTGGAGAGGTTCGGTGAGCAAATGAAGACCCTTTGAAGTCAATTTGCATGGTACCCATTACACGGGTCTCAACTCTCCAGGTTTAAGGTATTCTTCCTTCAGCTAAAACATGCATGTGGAACCCAGAGTATGATCAACCGTGTGAACGGGAGACGTGTTCAAATATGTCTCAGTTTTCCTCCCCTGGTACTCGGGTGCAACATTCCAGATTCTTTACTAACACTCTCCCGACTTGGAGAGTCAGCGCCTTTAACCTCCTGTTTGGCCCAGTTTGCAATTTCTGCGGAAGATGAACAGGAATAGCGAGAACCAATGAGAGACTAGCTGGAGTTGTCTGGACGGGCAAATTTAACTCTCATTTCCCACCAGGAAGAGTAAATAACCAAAGGCTCAGTGTGCCGTGCCGGAACCAGATTAGAGCCTGAAGCCATCCTGCGGTGTTGCGGCCAGCTCAAAAGAAAGCGAGTTGAAGAAAGGAGCTCAGGGGCACTGTAATTCACAAACCTGCAGAGTTATAAATGACAGCTATCGTCCAAAAATATACTGAAGTAAGGCTGCCAAGAGGACTTGAAAGCGGGGCAGAATTGCAGGAAACCGATTTCAGGAGGTAGACTGGAATTGCATTGAAAGCATAGGAAAAGAGGCAGAACGTCCACAATGATGCACTTGGCCAAAAAGGGCGTATGCGTTTTTTCCTGAATATATTCAGGAAAAAACGCATACGCCCTTTTTGGCCAACCAAGCAAGCTTGCAAAGGAAATCTGCACTACAATGAAGTCTCACTTCTCCCCGGTCAAAAGGGCCATCTGAAAAAAGTGTAAAATCCAGCAAGGCAGGACAGGCCATGTAGAACTGGGAGCCTTGTTATGCTGATGGGCGGGATGTAAATTGCCAACAGACACTCGGGAGAAGTGTATGGTGTTTCCTGAAACATCTAAAAAACAAAGCAACAGAGCCTAGGGCACTTCCACTTATGGTCCTATAGCTTAGGGAAATTAAAATCAAAAAGACACAGCCACCCCAAAGTTTGGAACGGCTCTGTTTACAAGCACCTCGTTTACAGTACAAGTTCAACATCGCAGAAAGTGAAAAATGGATAAAGAACTTGTGGTATTTACTTACAAAGCAATATCACTCAGCAATGAAATCTATGTCATCAGGCCCTTAGCAGCACAATGAGTGGATTCAGGTATGATGATTCTAACTGAAATAAGTCACACAGAAAAAGAAACATCATAAGATATCAGTAATACACGGAATGTAAACTTGGCTACACAGGAACTGAATTTCAGAACAGAAGAGGGTCTCAAATTTAGAAAACCAACTTATGCTTGCTTAAGGGGAAAGGTGAGTTGGGGTGCTGCATAAAACCAGAGATTGAAATGAGCACAGATAAAGTTCCTTAAGCCAAATATGGAATAGACAAGAGCTACTCCTTGCTCAACGAAATGGACTCAACACCCCATATTAAACGCCTAAGAATGTACCTGACTAGTAAGTATCTTAAAACCTATGGATTGCTATGTCTCCGAAAGAGAATCAAGCATGTGTACAGGGGCATAAACACAGCAGTGATAGGATTGGAGAGGTTCGGTGAGCAAATGAAGACCCTTTGAAGTCATATTGCATGGTACCCATTCCACGGGTTTCAACTACCCAGGTTTAAGGTATTCTTCCTACAGCTAAAACATGCATGTGGAACCCAGAGTATGATCAACCATGTGATCGGGAGACGTGTTCAAATATGTCTCAGTTTTCGTACCCTGGTACTCGGGTGCAACATTCCAGACGCTTTACTAACACTCTCCTGACTTGGAGAGTCAGTCCCTTTAACCTCCTGTTTGGCCCAGTTTGCAATTTCAGCGGAAGATGAACAGGATAGCGAGAACCAATGAGAGACTTGCTGGAGGTGTCTGGACGGGCAAATTTAACTCTCATTTCCCACCAGGAAGAGGAATTAACCAAAGGCTCAGCGTGCCGTGCTGGAACAAGATTAGGGCCTGAAGCCATCCTGCGGTGTTGCGACCAGGTCACAAGAAAGCGAGTTGAAGAAAGGAGCTCAGCGGCACTGTAATTCACAAACCTGCAGAGTTATAAATGACAGCTATCGTCCAAAAATATACTGAAGTAAGGTGGCCAAGAGGACTTGAAAGCGGGGCAGAATTGCAGGAAACCGATTTCAGGAGGTAGACTGGAATTGCATTGAAAGCATAGGAAAAGAGGCAGAACGTCCACAATGATGCACTTGGCCAAAAAGGGCGTATGCGTTTTTTCCTGAATATATTCAGGAAAAAACACATACGCACTTTTTGGCCAACCAAGCAAGCTTGCAAAGGAAATCTGCACTACAATGAAGTCTCACTTCCCCCCGGTCAAAAGGGCCATCTGAAAAAAGTGTAAAATCCAGCAAGGCAGGACAGACCATGGAGAACTGGGAGCCTTGTTATGCTGCTGGGCGGGATGTAAATTGCCAACAGACACTCGGGAGAAGTGTATGGTGTTTCCTGAAACATCTAAAAAACAAAGCAACAGAGCCTAGGGCACTTCCACTTATGGTCCTATAGCTTAGGGAAATTAAAATCAAAAAGACACAGCCACCCCAAAGTTTGGAACGGCTCTGTTTACAAGAACCTCGTTTACAGTACAAGTTCAACATCGCAGAAAGTGAAAAATGGATAAAGAACTTTTGGTATTTACTTACAAAGCAATATCACTCAGCAATGAAATCTATGTCATCAGGCCCTTAGCAGCACAATGAGTGGATTCAGGTATGATGATTCTAACTGAAATAAATCACACAGAAAAAGAAACATCATAAGATATCAGTAATACACGGAATGTAAACTTGGCTACACAGGAACTGAATTCCAAAACAGAACAGGGTCTCAAATTTAGAAAACCAACTTATGCTTGCTTAAGGGGAAAGGTGAGTTGGGGTGCTGCATAAAACCAGAGATTGAAATGAGCACAGATAATGTTCCTTAATCCAAATATGGAATAGACAAGAGCTACTCCTTGCTCAATGAAATGGACTCAACACCGCATATTAAACGTCTAAGAATGTACCTGACTAGTAAGTATCTTAAAACCTATGGATTGCTATGTCTCCGAAAGAGAATCAAGCATGTGTACAGGGGCATAAACGCACCAGTGATAGGATTGGAGAGGTTCGGTGAGCAAATGAAGACCCTTTGATGTCATATTGCATGGTACCCATTGAACGGGTTTCAACTACCCAGGTTTAAGGTATTCTTCCTTCAGCTAAAAGATGCATGTGGAACCCAGAGTATGATCAACCATGTGATCGGGAGACGTGTTCAAATATGTCTTAGTTTTCGTACCCTGGTACTCGGGTGCAACATTCCAGACGCTTTACTAACACTCTCCCGACTTGGAGAGTCAGTCCCTTTAACCTCCTGTTTAGCCCAGTTTGCAATTTCTGCGGAAGATGAACAGGAATAGCGAGAACCAATGAGAGACTAGCTGGAGGTGTCTGGACGGGCAGATTTAACTCTCATTTCCCACCAGGAAGAGGAATTAACCAAAGGCTCAGCGTGCCGTGCTGGAACAAGATTAGGGCCTGAAGCCATCCTGCGGTGTTGCGGCCAGCTCAAAAGAAAGCGAGTTGAAGAAAGGAGCTCAGGGGCACTGTAATTCACAAACCTGCAGAGTTATAAATGACAGCTATCGTCCAAAAATATACTGAAGTAAGGCTGCCAAGAGGACTTGAAAGCGGGGCAGAATTGCAGGAAACCGATTTCAGGAGGTAGACTGGAATTGCATTGAAAGCATAGGAAAAGAGGCAGAACGTCCACAATGATGCACTTGGCCAAAAAGGGCGTATGCGTTTTTTCCTGAATATATTCAGGAAAAAACGCATACGCCCTTTTTGGCCAACCAAGCAAGCTTGCAAAGGAAATCTGCACTACAATGAAGTCTCACTTCCCCCCGGTCAAAAGGTCCATCTGAAAAAAGTGTAAAATCCAGCAAGGCAGGACAGGCCATGGAGAACTGGGAGCCTTGTTATGCTGCTGGGCGGGATGTAAATTGCCAACAGACACTCGGGAGAAGTGTATGGTGTTTCCTGAAACATCTAAAAACCAAAGCAACAGAGCCTAGGGCACTTCCACTTATGGTCCTATAGCTTAGGGAAATTAAAATCAAAAAGACACAGCCACCCCAAAGTTTGGGACGCCTCTGTTTACAAGAACCTCATTTACAGTACAAGTTCAACATCGCAGAAAGTGAAAAATGGATAAAGAAGTTGTGGTATTTACTTGCAAAGCAATATCACTCAGCAATGAAATCTATGTCATCAGGCCCTTAGCAGCACAATGAGTGGATTCAGGTATGATGATTCTAACTGAAATAAGTCACACAGAAAATGAAACATCATAAGGTATCAGTAATACACGGAATGTAAACTTGGCTACACAGGAACTGAATTACAGAACAGAACAGGGTCTCAAATTTAGAAAACCAACTTATGCTTGCTTAAGGGGAAAGGTGAGTTGGGGTGCTGCATAAAACCAGAGATTGAAATGAGCACAGATAAAGTTCCTTAAGCCAAATATGGAATAGACAAGAGCTACTCCTTGCTCAACGTAATGGACTCAACACCCCATATTAAACGCCTAAGAATGTACCTGACTAGTAAGTATCTTAAAACCTATGGATTGCTGTGTCTCCAAAAGAGAATCAAGCGTGTGTACAGGGGCATAAACGCAGCAGTGATAGGATTGGAGAGGTTCGGTGAGCAAATGAAGACCCTTTGAAGTCAATTTGCATGGTACCCATTACACGGGTCTCAACTCTCCAGGTTTAAGGTATTCTTCTTTCAGCTAAAACATGCATGTGGAACCCAGAGTATGATCAACCGTGTGAACGGGAGACGTGTTCAAATATGTCTCAGTTTTTGTCCCCTGGTACTCGGGTGCAACATTCCAGATTCTTTACTAACACTCTCCCGACTTGGAGAGTCAGCGCCTTTAACCTCCTGTTTGGCCCAGTTTGCAATTTCTGCGGAAGATGAACAGGAATAGGGAGAACCAATGAGAGACTAGCTGGAGTTGTCTGGACGGGCAAATTTAACTCTCATTTCCCACCAGGAAGAGGAAATAACCAAAGGCTCAGTGTGCTGTGCCGGAACCAGATTAGAGCCTGAAGCCATCCTGCGGTGTTGCGGCCAGCTCAAAAGAAAGCGAGTTGAAGAAAGGAGCTCAGAGGCACTGTAATTCACAAACCTGCAGAGTTATAAATGACAGCTATCGTCCAAAAATATACTGAAGTAAGGCTGCCAAGAGGACTTGAAAGCGGGGCAGAATTGCAGGAAACCGATTTCAGGAGGTAGACTGGAATTGCATTGAAAGCATAGGAAAAGAGGCAGAACGTCCACAATGATGCACTTGGCCAAAAAGGGCGTATGCGTTTTTTCCTGAATATATTCAGGAAAAAACGCATACGCCCTTTTTGGCCAACCAAGCAAGCTTGCAAAGGAAATCTGCACTACAATGAAGTCTCACTTCCCCCCGGTCAAAAGGGCCATGTAAAAAAAGTGTAAAATCCAGCAAGGCAGGACAGGCCATGGAGAACTGGGAGCCTTGTTATGCTGATGGGCGGGATGTAAATTGCCAACAGACACTCGGGAGAAGTGTATGGTGTTTCCTGAAACATCTAAAAAACAAAGCAACAGAGTCTAGGGCACTTCCACTTATGGTCCTATAGCTTAGGGAAATTAAAATCAAAAAGACACAGCCACCCCAAAGTTTGGAACGGCTCTGTTTACAAGAACCTCGTTTACAGTACAAGATCAACATCGCAGAAAGTGAAAAATGGATAAAGAACTTTTGGTATTTACTTACAAAGCAATATCACTCAGCAATGAAATCTATGTCATCAGGCCCTTAGCAGCACAATGAGTGGATTCAGGTACGATGATTCTAACTGAAATAAGTCACACAGCAAAAGAAACATCATAAGATATCACTAATACACGGAATGTAAACTTGGCTACACAGGAACTGAATTACAGAACAGAACAGGGTCTCAAATTTAGAAAACCAACTTATGCTTGCTTAAGGGGAAAGGTGAGTTGGGGTGCTGCATAAAACCAGAGATCGAAATGAGCACAGATAAAGTTCCTTAAGCCAAATATGGAATAGACAAGAGCTACTCCTTGCTCAACGAAATGGACTCAACACCGCATATTAAACGCCTAAGAATGTACCTGACTAGTAAGTATCTTAAAACCTATGGATTGCTATGTCTCCAAAAGAGAATCAAGCATGTGTACAGGGGCATAAACGCAGCAGTGATAGGATTGGAGAGGTTCGGTGAGCAAATGAAGACCCTTTGATGTCATATTGCATGGTACCCATTCCACGGGTTTCAACTACCCAGGTTTAAGGTATTCTTCCTTCAGCTAAAACATGCATGTGGAACCCAGAGTATGATCAACCATGTGATCGGGAGACGTGTTCAAATATGTCTCAGTTTTCGTACCCTGGTACTCGGGTGCAACATTCCAGACGCTTTACTAACACTCTCCCGACTTGGAGAGTCAGTCCCTTTAACCTTCTCTTTAGCCCAGTTTGCAATTTCTGCGGAAGATGAACAGGAATAGCGAGAACCAATGAGAGACTAGCTGGAGTTGTCTGGACGGGCAAATTTAACTCTCATTTCCCACCAGGAAGAGGAATTAACCAAAGGCTCAGCGTGCCGTGCTGGAACAAGATTAGGGCCTGAAGCCATCCTGCGGTTTTGCGGCCAGCTCAAAAGAAAGCGAGTTGAAGAAAGGAGCTCAGGGGCACTGTAATTCACAAACCTGCAGAGTTATAAATGACAGCTATCGTCCAAAAATATACTGAAGTAAGGCTGCCAAGAGGACTTGAAAGCGGGGCAGAATTGCAGGAAACCGATTTCAGGAGGTAGACTGGAATTGCATTGAAAGCATAGGAAAAGAGGCAGAACGTCCACAATGATGCACTTGGCCAAAAAGGGCGTATGCGTTTTTTCCTGAATATATTCAGGAAAAAACGCATACGCCCTTTTTGGCCAACCAAGCAAGCTTGCAAAGGAAATCTGCACTACAATGAAGTCTCACTTCCCCCCGGTCAAAAGGGCCATCTGAAAAAAGTGTAAAATCCAGCAAGGCAGGACAGGCCATGGAGAACTGGGAGCCTTGTTATGCTGCTGGGCGGGATGTAAATTGCCAACAGACACTCGGGAGAAGTGTATGGTGTTTCCTGAAACATCTAAAAAACAAAGCAACAGAGCCTAGGGCACTTCCACTTATGGTCCTATAGCTTAGGGAAATTAAAATCAAAAAGACACAGCCACCCCAAAGTTTGGGACGCCTCTGTTTACAAGAACCTCATTTACAGTACAAGTTCAACATCGCAGAAAGTGAAAAATGGATAAAGAAGTTGTGCTATTTACTTGCAAAGCAATATCACTCAGCAATGAAATCTATGTCATCAGGCCCTTAGCAGCACAATGAGTGGATTCAGGTATGATGATTCTAACTGAAATAAGTCACACAGAAAATGAAACATCATAAGGTATCAGTAATACACGGAATGTAAACTTGGCTACACAGGAACTGAATTACAGAACAGAACAGGGTCTCAAATTTAGAAAACCAACTTATGCTTGCTTAAGGGGAAAGGTGAGTTGGGGTGCTGCATAAAACCAGAGATTGAAATGAGCACAGATAAAGTTCCTTAAGCCAAATATGGAATAGACAAGAGCTACTCCTTGCTCAACGAAATGGACTCAACACCGCATATTAAACGCCTAAGAATGTACCTGACTAGTAAGTATCTTAAAACCTATGGATTGCTATGTCTCCAAAAGAGAATCAAGCGTGTGTACAGGGGCATAAACGCAGCAGTGATAGGATTGGAGAGGTTCGGTGAGTAAATGAAGACCCTTTGAAGTCAATTTGCATGGTACCCATTACACGGGTCTCAACTCTCCAGGTTTAAGGTATTCTTCCTTCAGCTAAAACATGCATGTGGAACCCAGAGTATGATCAACCGTGTGAACGGGAGACGTGTTCAAATATGTCTCAGTTTTCCTCCCCTGGTACTCGGGTGCAACATTCCAGATGCTTTACTAACACTCTCCCGACTTGGAGAGTCAGCGCCTTTAACCTCCTGTTTGGCCCAGTTTGCAATTTCTGCGGAAGATGAACAGGAATAGGGAGAACCAATGAGAGACTAGCTGGAGTTGTCTGGACGGGCAAATTTAACTCTCATTTCCCACCAGGAAGAGGAAATAACCAAAGGCTCAGTGTGCCGTGCCGGAACCAGATTAGAGCCTGAAGCCATCCTGCGGTGTTGCGGCCAGCTCAAAAGAAAGCGAGTTGAAGAAAGGAGCTCAGGGGCACTGTAATTCACAAACCTGCAGAGTTATAAATGACAGCTATCGTCCAAAAATATACTGAAGTAAGGCTGCCAAGAGGACTTGAAAGCGGGGCAGAATTGCAGGAAACCGATTTCAGGAGGTAGACTGGAATTGCATTGAAAGCATAGGAAAAGAGGCAGAACGTCCACAATGATGCACTTGGCCAAAAAGGGCCTATGCGTTTTTTCCTGAATATATTCAGGAAAAAACGCATAGGCCCTTTTTGGCCAACCAAGCAAGCTTGCAAAGGAAATCTGCACTACAATGAAGTCTCACTTCCCCCCGGTCAAAAGGGCCATCTGAAAAAAGTGTAAAATCCAGCAAGGCAGGACAGGCCATGGAGAACTGGGAGCCTTGTTATGCTGCTGGGTGGGATGTAAATTGCCAACAGACACTCGGGAGAAGTGTATGGTGTTTCCTGAAACATCTAAAAAACAAAGCAACAGAGCCTAGGGCACTTCCACTTATGGTCCTATAGCTTAGGGAAATTAAAATCAAAAAGATACAGCCACCCCAAAGTTTGGGACGCCTCTGTTTACAAGAAGCTCGTTTACAGTACAAGTTCAACATCGCAGAAAGTGAAAAATGGATAAAGAACTTTTGGTATTTACTTACAAAGCAATATCACTCAGCAATGAAATCTATGTCATCAGGCCCTTAGCAGCACAATGAGTGGATTCAGGTATGATGATTCTAACTGAAATAAGTCACACAGAAAATGAAACATCATAAGGTATCAGTAATACATGGAATGTAAACTTGGCTACAAAGGAACTGAATTACAGAACAGAACAGGGTCTCAAATTTAGAAAACCAACTCATGCTTGCTTAAGGGGAAAGGTGAGTTGGGGTGCTGCATAAAACCAGAGATTGAAATGAGCACAGATAAAGTTCCTTAAGCCAAATATGGAATAGACAAGAGCTACTCCTTGCTCAATGAAATGGACTCAACACCCCATATTAAACGCCTAAGAATGTACCTGACTAGTAAGTATCTTAAAACCTATGGATTGCTATGTCTCCGAAAGAGAATCAAGCGTGTGTACAGGGGCATAAACGCAGCAGTGATAGGATTGGAGAGGTTCGGTGAGCAAATGAAGACCCTTTGAAGTCAATTTGCATGGTACCCATTACACGGGTCTCAACGCTCCAGGTTTAAGGTATTCTTCCTTCAGCTATAACATGCATGTGGAACCCAGAGTATGATCAACCGTGTGAACGGGAGACGTGTTCAAATATGTCTCAGTTTTCCTCCCCTGGTACTCGGGTGCAACATTCCAGATTCTTTACTAACACTCTCCCGACTTGGAGAGTCAGCGCCTTTAACCTCCTGTTTGGCCGAGTTTGCAATTTCTGCGGAAGATGAACAGGAATAGGGAGAACCAATGAAAGACTAGCTGGAGGTGTCTGGACGGGCAAATTTAACTCTCATTTCCCACCAGGAAGAGGAAATAACCAAAGGCTCAGTGTGCCGTGCCGGAACCAGATTAGAGCCTGAAGCCATCCTGCGGTGTTGCGGCCAGCTCAAAAGAAAGCGAGTTGAAGAAAGGAGCTCAGGGGCACTGTAATTCACAAACATGCAGAGTTATAAATGACAGCTATCGACCAAAAATATACTGAAGTAAGGCTGCCAAGAGGACTTGAAAGCGGGGCAGAATTGCAGGAAACCGATTTCAGGAGGTAGACGGGAATTGCATTGAAAGCATAGGAAAAGAGGCAGAACGTCCACAATGATGCACTTGGCCAAAAAGGGCGTATGCGTTTTTTCCTGATTATATTCAGGAAAAAACGCATACGCACTTTTTGGCCAACCAAGCAAGCTTGCAAAGGAAATCTGCACTACAATGAAGTCTCACTTCCCCCCGGTCAAAAGGGCCATCTGAAAAAAGTGTAAAATCCAGCAAGGCAGGACAGGCCATGGAGAACTGGGAGCCTTGTTATGCTGCTGGGCGGGATGTAAATTGCCAACAGACACTCGGGAGAAGTGTATGGTGTTTCCTGAAACATCTAAAAAACAAAGCAACAGAGCCTAGGGCACTTCCACTTATGGTCCTATAGCTTAGGGAAATTAAAATCAAAAAGACACAGCCACCCCAAAGTTTGGGATGCTTCTGTTTACAAGAACCTCGTTTACAGTACAAGTTCAACATCGCAGAAAGTGAAAAATGGATAAAGAAGTTGTGGTATTTACTTGCAAAGCAATATCACTCAGCAATGAAATCTATGTCATCAGGCCCTTAGCAGCACAATGAGTGGATTCAGGTACGATGATTCTAACTGAAATAAGTCACACAGAAAATGAAACATCATAAGGTATCAGTAATACAAGGAATGTAAACTTGGCTACACAGGAACTGAATTACAGAACAGAACAGGGTCTCAAATTTAGAAAACCAACTTATACTTGCTTAAGGGGAAAGGTGAGTTGGGGTGCTGCATAAAACCAGAGATTGAAATGAGCACAGATAAAGTTCCTTAAGCCAAATATGGAATAGACAAGAGCTACTCCTTGCTCAACGAAATGGACTCAACACCCCATATTAAACGCCTAAGAATGTACCTGACTAGTAAGTATCTTAAAACCTATGGATTGCTATGTCTCCAAAAGAGAATCAAGCGTGTGTACAGGGGCATAAACGCAGCAGTGATAGGATTGGAGAGGTTCGGTGAGCAAATGAAGACCCTTTGAAGTCAATTTGCATGGTACCCATTACACGGGTCTCAACTCTCCAGGTTTAAGGTATTCTTCCTTCAGCTAAAACATGCATGTGGAACCCAGAGTATGATCAACCGTGTGAACGGGAGACGTGTTCAAATATGTCTCAGTTTTCCTCCCCTGGTACTCGGGTGCAACATTCCAGATTCTTTACTAAAACTCTCCCGACTTGGAGAGTCAGCGCCTTTAACCTCCTGTTTGGCCCAGTTTGCAATTTCTGCGGAAGATGAACAGGAATAGGGAGAACCAATGAGAGACTAGCTGGAGTTGTCTGGACGGGCAAATTTAACTCTCATTTCCCACCAGGAAGAGGAAATAACCAAAGGCTCAGCGTGCCGTGCTGGAACAAGATTAGGGCCTGAAGACATCCTGCGGTGTTGCGGCCAGGTCACAAGAAAGCGAGTTGAAGAAAGGAGCTCAGCGGCACTGTAATTCACAAACCTGCAGAGTTATAAATGACAGCTATCGTCCAAAAATATACTGAAGTAAGGCTGCCAAGAGGACTTGAAAGCGGGGCAGAATTGCAGGAAACTGATTTCAGGAGGTAGACAGGAATTGCATTGAAAGCATAGGAAAAGAGGCAGAACGTCCACAATGATGCACTTGGCCAAAAAGGGCGTATGCGTTTTTTCCTGAATATATTCAGGAAAAAACGCATACGCACTTTTTGGCCAACCAAGCAAGCTTGCAAAGGAAATCTGCACTACAATGAAGTCTCACATCCCCCGGTCAAAAGGGCCATCTGAAAAAAGTGTAAAATCCAGCAAGGCAGGACAGGCCATGGAGAACTGGGAGCCTTGTTATGCTGATGGGCGGGATGTAAATTGCCAACAGACACTGGGGAGAAGTGTATGGTGTTTCCTGAAACATCTAAAAAACAAAGCAACAGAGCCTAGGGCACTTCCACTTATGGTCCTATAGCTTAGGGAAATTAAAATCGAAAAGACACAGCCACCCCAAAGTTTGGGACGCCTCTGTTTACAAGAACCTCATTTACAGTACAAGTTCAACATCGCAGAAAGTGAAAAATGGATAAAGAAGTTGTGGTATTTACTTGCAAAGCAATATCACTCAGCAATGAAATCTATGTCATCAGGCCCTTAGCAGTACAATGAGTGGATTCAGGTATGATGATTCTAACTGAAATAAGTCACACAGAAAATGAAACATCATAAGGTATCAGTAATACACGGAATGTAAACTTGGCTACACAGGAACTGAATTACAGAACAGAACAGGGTCTCAAATTTAGAAAACCAACTTATGCTTGCTTAAGGGGAAAGGTGAGTTGGGGTGCTGCATAAAACCAGAGATTGAAATGAGCACAGATAAAGTTCCTTAAGCCAAATATGGAATAGACAAGAGCTACTCCTTGCTCAACGTAATGGACTCAACACCCCATATTAAACGCCTAAGAATGTACCTGACTAGTAAGTATCTTAAAACCTATGGATTGCTATGTCTCCGAAAGAGAATCAAGCATGTGTACAGGGGCATAAACGCAGCAGTGATAGGATTGGAGAGGTTCGGTGAGCAAATGAAGACCCTTTGATGTCATATTGCATGGTACCCATTCCACGGGTTTCAACTACCCAGGTTTAAGGTATTCTTCCTTCAGCTAAAACATGCATGTGGAACCCAGAGTATGATCAACCATGTGATCGGGAGACGTGTTCAAATATGTCTCAGTTTTCCTCCCCTGGTACTCGGGTGCAACATTCCAGATGCTTTACTAACACTCTCTCGACTTGGAGAGTCAGCGCCTTTAACCTCCTGTTTGGCCCAGTTTGCAATTTCTGCGGAAGATGAACAGGAATAGGGAGAACCAATGAGAGACTAGCTGGAGGTGTCTGGACGGGCAAATTTAACTCTCATTTCCCACCAGGAAGAGGAATTAACCAAAGGCTCAGCGTGCCGTGCTGGAACAAAATTAGGGCCTGAAGCCATCCTGCGGTGTTGCGGCCAGCTCAAAAGAAAGCGAGTTGAAGAAAGGAGCTCAGGGGCACTGTAATTCACAAACCTGCAGAGTTATAAATGACAGCTATCGTCCAAAAATAGACTGAAGTAAGGCTGCCAAGAGGACTTGAAAGCGGGGCAGAATTGCAGGAAACCGATTTCAGGAGGTAGACTGGAATTGCATTGAAAGCATAGGAAAAGAGGCAGAACGTCCACAATGATGCACTTGGCCAAAAAGGGCGTATGCGTTTTTTCCTGAATATATTCAGGAAAAAACGCATACGCCCTTTTTGGCCAACCAAGCAAGCTTGCAAAGGAAATCTGCACTACAATGAAGTCTCACTTCCCCCCGGTCAAAAGGGCCATGTGAAAAAAGTGTAAAATCCAGCAAGGCAGGACAGGCCATGGAGAACTGGGAGCCTTGTTATGCTGCTGGGCGGGATGTAAATTGCCAACAGACACTCGGGAGAAGTGTATGGTGTTTCCTGAAACATCTAAAAAACAAAGCAACAGAGCCTAGGGCACTTCCACTTATGGTCCTATAGCTTAGGGAAATTAAAATCAAAAAGACACAGCCACCCCAAAGTTTGGGACGCCTCTGTTTACAAGAACCTCATTTACAGTACAAGTTCAACATCGCAGAAAGTGCAAAATGGATAAAGAAGTTGTGGTATTTACTTGCAAAGCAATATCACTCAGCAATGAAATCTATGTCATCAGGCCCTTAGCAGCACAATGAGTGGATTCAGGTATGATGATTCTAACTGAAATAAGTCACACAGAAAATGAAACATCATAAGGTATCAGTAATACACGGAATGTAAACTTGGCTACAAAGGAACTGAATTACAGAACAGAACAGGGTCTCAAATTTAGAAAACCAACTCATGCTTGCTTAAGGGGAAAGGTGAGTTGGGGTGCTGCATAAAACCAGAGATTGAAATGAGCACAGATAAAGTTCCTTAAGCCAAATATGGAATAGACAAGAGCTACTCCTTGCTCAACGAAATGGACTCAACACCCCATATTAAACGCCTAAGAATGTACCTGACTAGTAAGTATCTTAAAACCTATGGATTGCTATGTCTCCGAAAGAGAATCAAGCGTGTGTACAGGGGCATAAACGCAGCAGTGATAGGATTGGAGAGGTTCGGTGAGCAAATGAAGACCCTTTGAAGTCAATTTGCATGGTACCCATTACACGGGTCTCAACTCTCCAGGTTTAAGGTATTCTTCCTTCAGCTAAAACATGCATGTGGAACCCAGAGTATGATCAACCGTGTGAACGGGAGACGTGTTCAAATATGTCTCAGTTTTCCTCCCCTGGTACTCGGGTGCAACATTCCAGATTCTTTACTAACACTCTCCCGACTTGGAGAGTCAGCGCCTTTAACCTCCTGTTTGGCCCAGTTTGCAATTTCTGCGGAAGATGAACAGGAATAGGGAGAACCAATGAGAGACTAGCTGGAGTTGTCTGGACGGGCAAATTTAACTCTCATTTCCCACCAGGAAGAGGAAATAACCAAAGGCTCAGTGTGCCGTGCCGGAACCAGATTAGAGCCTGAAGCCATCCTGCGGTGTTGCGGCCAGCTCAAAAGAAAGCGAGTTGAAGAAAGGAGCTCAGGGGCACTGTAATTCACAAACCTGCAGAGTTATAAATGACAGCTATCGTCCAAAAATATACTGAAGTAAGGCTGCCAAGAGGACTTGAAAGCGGGGCAGAATTGCAGGAAACCGATTTCAGGAGGTAGACTGGAATTGCATTGAAAGCATAGGAAAAGAGGCAGAACGTCCACAATGATGCACTTGGCCAAAAAGGGCGTATGCGTTTTTTCCTGAATATATTCAGGAAAAAACGCATACGCCCTTTTTGGCCAACCAAGCAAGCTTGCAAAGGAAATCTGCACTACAATGAAGTCTCACTTCTCCCCGGTCAAAAGGGCCATCTGAAAAAAGTGTAAAATCCAGCAAGGCAGGACAGGCCATGTAGAACTGGGAGCCTTGTTATGCTGATGGGCGGGATGTAAATTGCCAACAGACACTCGGGAGAAGTGTATGGTGTTTCCTGAAACATCTAAAAAACAAAGCAACAGAGCCTAGGGCACTTCCACTTATGGTCCTATAGCTTAGGGAAATTAAAATCAAAAAGACACAGCCACCCCAAAGTTTGGAACGGCTCTGTTTACAAGCACCTCGTTTACAGTACAAGTTCAACATCGCAGAAAGTGAAAAATGGATAAAGAACTTGTGGTATTTACTTACAAAGCAATATCACTCAGCAATGAAATCTATGTCATCAGGCCCTTAGCAGCACAATGAGTGGATTCAGGTATGATGATTCTAACTGAAATAAGTCACACAGAAAAAGAAACATCATAAGATATCAGTAATACACGGAATGTAAACTTGGCTACACAGGAACTGAATTTCAGAACAGAAGAGGGTCTCAAATTTAGAAAACCAACTTATGCTTGCTTAAGGGGAAAGGTGAGTTGGGGTGCTGCATAAAACCAGAGATTGAAATGAGCACAGATAAAGTTCCTTAAGCCAAATATGGAATAGACAAGAGCTACTCCTTGCTCAACGAAATGGACTCAACACCCCATATTAAACGCCTAAGAATGTACCTGACTAGTAAGTATCTTAAAACCTATGGATTGCTATGTCTCCGAAAGAGAATCAAGCATGTGTACAGGGGCATAAACACAGCAGTGATAGGATTGGAGAGGTTCGGTGAGCAAATGAAGACCCTTTGAAGTCATATTGCATGGTACCCATTCCACGGGTTTCAACTACCCAGGTTTAAGGTATTCTTCCTACAGCTAAAACATGCATGTGGAACCCAGAGTATGATCAACCATGTGATCGGGAGACGTGTTCAAATATGTCTCAGTTTTCGTACCCTGGTACTCGGGTGCAACATTCCAGACGCTTTACTAACACTCTCCTGACTTGGACAGTCAGTCCCTTTAACCTCCTGTTTGGCCCAGTTTGCAATTTCAGCGGAAGATGAACAGGATAGCGAGAACCAATGAGAGACTTGCTGGAGGTGTCTGGACGGGCAAATTTAACTCTCATTTCCCACCAGGAAGAGGAATTAACCAAAGGCTCAGCGTGCCGTGCTGGAACAAGATTAGGGCCTGAAGCCATCCTGCGGTGTTGCGGCCAGGTCACAAGAAAGCGAGTTGAAGAAAGGAGCTCAGCGGCACTGTAATTCACAAACCTGCAGAGTTATAAATGACAGCTATCGTCCAAAAATATACTGAAGTAAGGTGGCCAAGAGGACTTGAAAGCGGGGCAGAATTGCAGGAAACCGATTTCAGGAGGTAGACTGGAATTGCATTGAAAGCATAGGAAAAGAGGCAGAACGTCCACAATGATGCACTTGGCCAAAAAGGGCGTATGCGTTTTTTCCTGAATATATTCAGGAAAAAACACATACGCACTTTTTGGCCAACCAAGCAAGCTTGCAAAGGAAATCTGCACTACAATGAAGTCTCACTTCCCCCCGGTCAAAAGGGCCATCTGAAAAAAGTGTAAAATCCAGCAAGGCAGGACAGACCATGGAGAACTGGGAGCCTTGTTATGCTGCTGGGCGGGATGTAAATTGCCAACAGACACTCGGGAGAAGTGTATGGTGTTTCCTGAAACATCTAAAAAACAAAGCAACAGAGCCTAGGGCACTTCCACTTATGGTCCTATAGCTTAGGGAAATTAAAATCAAAAAGACACACACACCCCAAAGTTTGGAACGGCTCTGTTTACAAGAACCTCGTTTACAGTACAAGTTCAACATCGCAGAAAGTGAAAAATGGATAAAGAACTTTTGGTATTTACTTACAAAGCAATATCACTCAGCAATGAAATCTATGTCATCAGGCCCTTAGCAGCACAATGAGTGGATTCAGGTATGATGATTCTAACTGAAATAAATCACACAGAGAAAGAAACATCATAAGATATCAGTAATACACGGAATGTAAACTTGGCTACACAGGAACTGAATTCCAAAACAGAACAGGGTCTCAAATTTAGAAAACCAACTTATGCTTGCTTAAGGGGAAAGGTGAGTTGGGGTGCTGCATAAAACCAGAGATTGAAATGAGCACAGATAATGTTCCTTAATCCAAATATGGAATAGACAAGAGCTACTCCTTGCTCAATGAAATGGACTCAACACCGCATATTAAACGTCTAAGAATGTACCTGACTAGTAAGTATCTTAAAACCTATGGATTGCTATGTCTCCGAAAGAGAATCAAGCATGTGTACAGGGGCATAAACGCACCAGTGATAGGATTGGAGAGGTTCGGTGAGCAAATGAAGACCCTTTGATGTCATATTGCATGGTACCCATTGAACGGGTTTCAACTACCCAGGTTTAAGGTATTCTTCCTTCAGCTAAAAGATGCATGTGGAACCCAGAGTATGATCAACCATGTGATCGGGAGACGTGTTCAAATATGTCTTAGTTTTCGTACCCTGGTACTCGGGTGCAACATTCCAGACGCTTTACTAACACTCTCCCGACTTGGAGAGTCAGTCCCTTTAACCTCCTGTTTAGCCCAGTTTGCAATTTCTGCGGAAGATGAACAGGAATAGCGAGAACCAATGAGAGACTAGCTGGAGGTGTCTGGACGGGCAAATTTAACTCTCATTTCCCACCAGGAAGAGGAATTAACCAAAGGCTCAGCGTGCCGTGCTGGAACAAGATTAGGGCCTGAAGCCATCCTGCGGTGTTGCGGCCAGCTCAAAAGAAAGCGAGTTGAAGAAAGGAGCTCAGGGGCACTGTAATTCACAAACCTGCAGAGTTATAAATGACAGCTATCGTCCAAAAATATACTGAAGTAAGGCTGCCAAGAGGACTTGAAAGCGGGGCAGAATTGCAGGAAACCGATTTCAGGAGGTAGACGGGAATTGCATTGAAAGCATAGGAAAAGAGGCAGAACGTCCACAATGATGCACTTGGCCAAAAAGGGCGTATGCGTTTTTTCCTGAATATATTCAGGAAAAAACGCATACGCCCTTTTTGGCCAACCAAGCAAGCTTGCAAAGGAAATCTGCACTACAATGAAGTCTCACTTCCCCCCGGTCAAAAGGTCCATCTGAAAAAAGTGTAAAATCCAGCAAGGCAGGACAGGCCATGGAGAACTGGGAGCCTTGTTATGCTGCTGGGCGGGATGTAAATTGCCAACAGACACTCGGGAGAAGTGTATGGTGTTTCCTGAAACATCTAAAAACCAAAGCAACAGAGCCTAGGGCACTTCCACTTATGGTCCTATAGCTTAGGGAAATTAAAATCAAAAAGACACAGCCACCCCAAAGTTTGGGACGCCTCTGTTTACAAGAACCTCATTTACAGTACAAGTTCAACATCGCAGAAAGTGAAAAATGGATAAAGAAGTTGTGGTATTTACTTGCAAAGCAATATCACTCAGCAATGAAATCTATGTCATCAGGCCCTTAGCAGCACAATGAGTGGATTCAGGTATGATGATTCTAACTGAAATAAGTCACACAGAAAATGAAACATCATAAGGTATCAGTAATACACGGAATGTAAACTTGGCTACACAGGAACTGAATTACAGAACAGAACAGGGTCTCAAATTTAGAAAACCAACTTATGCTTGCTTAAGGGGAAAGGTGAGTTGGGGTGCTGCATAAAACCAGAGATTGAAATGAGCACAGATAAAGTTCCTTAAGCCAAATATGGAATAGACAAGAGCTACTCCTTGCTCAACGTAATGGACTCAACACCCCATATTAAACGCCTAAGAATGTACCTGACTAGTAAGTATCTTAAAACCTATGGATTGCTGTGTCTCCAAAAGAGAATCAAGCGTGTGTACAGGGGCATAAACGCAGCAGTGATAGTATTGGAGAGGTTCGGTGAGCAAATGAAGACCCTTTGAAGTCAATTTGCATGGTACCCATTACACGGGTCTCAACTCTCCAGGTTTAAGGTATTCTTCTTTCAGCTAAAACATGCATGTGGAACCCAGAGTATGATCAACCGTGTGAACGGGAGACGTGTTCAAATATGTCTCAGTTTTTGTCCCCTGGTACTCGGGTGCAACATTCCAGATTCTTTATTAACACTCTCCCCACTTGGAGAGTCAGCGCCTTTAACCTCCTGTTTGGCCCAGTTTGCAATTTCTGCGGAAGATGAACAGGAATAGGGAGAACCAATGAGAGACTAGCTGGAGTTGTCTGGACGGGCAAATTTAACTCTCATTTCCCACCAGGAAGAGGAAATAACCAAAGGCTCAGTGTGCCGTGCCGGAACCAGATTAGGGCCTGAAGCCATCCTGCGGTGTTGCGGCCAGCTCAAAAGAAAGCGAGTTGAAGAAAGGAGCTCAGGGGCACTGTAATTCACAAACCTGCAGAGTTATAAATGACAGCTATCGTCCAAAAATATACTGAAGTAAGGCTGCCAAGAGGACTTGAAAGCGGGGCAGAATTGCAGGAAACCGATTTCAGGAGGTAGACTGGAATTGCATTGAAAGCATAGGAAAAGAGGCAGAACGTCCCCAATGATGCACTTGGCCAAAAAGGGCGTATGCGTTTTTTCCTGAATATATTCAGGAAAAAACGCATACGCCCTTTTTGGCCAACCAAGCAAGCTTGCAAAGGAAATCTGCACTACAATGAAGTCTCACTTCCCCCGGTCAAAAGGGCCATGTAAAAAAAGTGTAAAATCCAGCAAGGCAGGACAGGCCATGGAGAACTGGGAGCCTTGTTATGCTGATGGGCGGGATGTAAATTGCCAACAGACACTCGGGAGAAGTGTATGGTGTTTCCTGAAACATCTAAAAAACAAAGCAACAGAGCCTAGGGCACTTCCACTTATGGTCCTATAGCTTAGGGAAAATAAAATCAAAAAGACACAGCCACCCCAAAGTTTGGAACGGCTCTGTTTACAAGAACCTCGTTTACAGTACAAGTTCAACATCGCAGAAAGTGAAAAATGGATAAAGAACTTTTGGTATTTACTTACAAAGCAATATCACTCAGCAATGAAATCTATGTCATCAGGCCCTTAGCAGCACAATGAGTGGATTCAGGTACGATGATTCTAACTGAAATAAGTCACACAGCAAAAGAAACATCATAAGATATCACTAATACACGGAATGTAAACTTGGCTACACAGGAACTGAATTACAGAACAGAACAGGGTCTCAAATTTAGAAAACCAACTTATGCTTGCTTAAGGGTAAAGGTGAGTTGGGGTGCTGCATAAAACCAGAGATCGAAATGAGCACAGATAAAGTTCCTTAAGCCAAATATGGAATAGACAAGAGCTACTCCTTGCTCAACGAAATGGACTCAACACCGCATATTAAACGCCTAAGAATGTACCTGACTAGTAAGTATCTTAAAACCTATGGATTGCTATGTCTCCGAAAGAGAATCAAGCATGTGTACAGGGGCATAAACGCAGCAGTGATAG
This sequence comes from Grampus griseus, assembly GCF_964374135.1. Classification (NCBI taxonomy): domain Eukaryota; kingdom Metazoa; phylum Chordata; class Mammalia; order Artiodactyla; family Delphinidae; genus Grampus; species Grampus griseus. The sequence continues at coordinate 241,186 of NW_028133119.1, read as the reverse complement.
GATTGGAGAGGTTCGGTGAGCAAATGAAGACCCTTTGATGTCATATTGCATGGTACCCATTCCACGGGTTTCAACTACCCAGGTTTAAGGTATTCTTCCTTCAGCTAAAACATGCATGTGGAACCCAGAGTATGATCAACCATGTGATCGGGAGACGTGTTCAAATATGTCTCAGTTTTCGTACCCTGGTACTCGGGTGCAACATTCCAGACGCTTTACTAACACTCTCCCGACTTGGAGAGTCAGTCCCTTTAACCTTCTCTTTAGCCCAGTTTGCAATTTCTGCGGAAGATGAACAGGAATAGCGAGAACCAATGAGAGACTAGCTGGAGTTGTCTGGACGGGCAAATTTAACTCTCATTTCCCACCAGGAAGAGGAATTAACCAAAGGCTCAGCGTGCCGTGCTGGAACAAGATTAGGGCCTGAAGCCATCCTGCGGTGTTGCGGCCAGCTCAAAAGAAAGCGAGTTGAAGAAAGGAGCTCAGGGGCACTGTAATTCACAAACCTGCAGAGTTATAAATGACAGCTATCGTCCAAAAATATACTGAAGTAAGGCTGCCAAGAGGACTTGAAAGCGGGGCAGAATTGCAGGAAACCGATTTCAGGAGGTAGACTGGAATTGCATTGAAAGCATAGGAAAAGAGGCAGAACGTCCACAATGATGCACTTGGCCAAAAAGGGCGTATGCGTTTTTTCCTGAATATATTCAGGAAAAAACGCATACGCCCTTTTTGGCCAACCAAGCAAGCTTGCAAAGGAAATCTGCACTACAATGAAGTCTCACTTCCCCCCGGTCAAAAGGGCCATCTGAAAAAAGTGTAAAATCCAGCAAGGCAGGACAGGCCATGGAGAACTGGGAGCCTTGTTATGCTGCTGGGCGGGATGTAAATTGCCAACAGACACTCGGGAGAAGTGTATGGTGTTTCCTGAAACATCTAAAAAACAAAGCAACAGAGCCTAGGGCACTTCCACTTATGGTCCTATAGCTTAGGGAAATTAAAATCAAAAAGACACAGCCACCCCAAAGTTTGGGACGCCTCTGTTTACAAGAACCTCATTTACAGTACAAGTTCAACATCGCAGAAAGTGAAAAATGGATAAAGAACTTTTGGTATTTACTTACAAAGCAATATCACTCAGCAATGAAATCTATGTCATCAGGCCCTTAGCAGCACAATGAGTGGATTCAGGTATGATGATTCTAACTGAAATAAATCACACAGAGAAAGAAACATCATAAGATATCAGTAATACACGGAATGTAAACTTGGCTACACAGGAACTGAATTCCAAAACAGAACAGGGTCTCAAATTTAGAAAACCAACTTATGCTTGCTTAAGGGGAAAGGTGAGTTGGGGTGCTGCATAAAACCAGAGATTGAAATGAGCACAGATAATGTTCCTTAATCCAAATATGGAATAGACAAGAGCTACTCCTTGCTCAATGAAATGGACTCAACACCGCATATTAAACGTCTAAGAATGTACCTGACTAGTAAGTATCTTAAAACCTATGGATTGCTATGTCTCCGAAAGAGAATCAAGCATGTGTACAGGGGCATAAACGCACCAGTGATAGGATTGGAGAGGTTCGGTGAGCAAATGAAGACCCTTTGATGTCATATTGCATGGTACCCATTGAACGGGTTTCAACTACCCAGGTTTAAGGTATTCTTCCTTCAGCTAAAAGATGCATGTGGAACCCAGAGTATGATCAACCATGTGATCGGGAGACGTGTTCAAATATGTCTTAGTTTTCGTACCCTGGTACTCGGGTGCAACATTCCAGACGCTTTACTAACACTCTCCCGACTTGGAGAGTCAGTCCCTTTAACCTCCTGTTTAGCCCAGTTTGCAATTTCTGCGGAAGATGAACAGGAATAGCGAGAACCAATGAGAGACTAGCTGGAGGTGTCTGGACGGGCAAATTTAACTCTCATTTCCCACCAGGAAGAGGAATTAACCAAAGGCTCAGCGTGCCGTGCTGGAACAAGATTAGGGCCTGAAGCCATCCTGCGGTGTTGCGGCCAGCTCAAAAGAAAGCGAGTTGAAGAAAGGAGCTCAGGGGCACTGTAATTCACAAACCTGCAGAGTTATAAATGACAGCTATCGTCCAAAAATATACTGAAGTAAGGCTGCCAAGAGGACTTGAAAGCGGGGCAGAATTGCAGGAAACCGATTTCAGGAGGTAGACGGGAATTGCATTGAAAGCATAGGAAAAGAGGCAGAACGTCCACAATGATGCACTTGGCCAAAAAGGGCGTATGCGTTTTTTCCTGAATATATTCAGGAAAAAACGCATACGCCCTTTTTGGCCAACCAAGCAAGCTTGCAAAGGAAATCTGCACTACAATGAAGTCTCACTTCCCCCCGGTCAAAAGGTCCATCTGAAAAAAGTGTAAAATCCAGCAAGGCAGGACAGGCCATGGAGAACTGGGAGCCTTGTTATGCTGCTGGGCGGGATGTAAATTGCCAACAGACACTCGGGAGAAGTGTATGGTGTTTCCTGAAACATCTAAAAACCAAAGCAACAGAGCCTAGGGCACTTCCACTTATGGTCCTATAGCTTAGGGAAATTAAAATCAAAAAGACACAGCCACCCCAAAGTTTGGGACGCCTCTGTTTACAAGAACCTCATTTACAGTACAAGTTCAACATCGCAGAAAGTGAAAAATGGATAAAGAAGTTGTGGTATTTACTTGCAAAGCAATATCACTCAGCAATGAAATCTATGTCATCAGGCCCTTAGCAGCACAATGAGTGGATTCAGGTATGATGATTCTAACTGAAATAAGTCACACAGAAAATGAAACATCATAAGGTATCAGTAATACACGGAATGTAAACTTGGCTACACAGGAACTGAATTACAGAACAGAACAGGGTCTCAAATTTAGAAAACCAACTTATGCTTGCTTAAGGGGAAAGGTGAGTTGGGGTGCTGCATAAAACCAGAGATTGAAATGAGCACAGATAAAGTTCCTTAAGCCAAATATGGAATAGACAAGAGCTACTCCTTGCTCAACGTAATGGACTCAACACCCCATATTAAACGCCTAAGAATGTACCTGACTAGTAAGTATCTTAAAACCTATGGATTGCTGTGTCTCCAAAAGAGAATCAAGCGTGTGTACAGGGGCATAAACGCAGCAGTGATAGTATTGGAGAGGTTCGGTGAGCAACTGAAGACCCTTTGAAGTCAATTTGCATGGTACCCATTACACGGGTCTCAACTCTCCAGGTTTAAGGTATTCTTCTTTCAGCTAAAACATGCATGTGGAACCCAGAGTATGATCAACCGTGTGAACGGGAGACGTGTTCAAATATGTCTCAGTTTTTGTCCCCTGGTACTCGGGTGCAACATTCCAGATTCTTTATTAACACTCTCCCCACTTGGAGAGTCAGCGCCTTTAACCTCCTGTTTGGCCCAGTTTGCAATTTCTGCGGAAGATGAACAGGAATAGGGAGAACCAATGAGAGACTAGCTGGAGTTGTCTGGACGGGCAAATTTAACTCTCATTTCCCACCAGGAAGAGGAAATAACCAAAGGCTCAGTGTGCCGTGCCGGAACCAGATTAGGGCCTGAAGCCATCCTGCGGTGTTGCGGCCAGCTCAAAAGAAAGTGAGTTGAAGAAAGGAGCTCAGGGGCACTGTAATTCACAAACCTGCAGAGTTATAAATGACAGCTATCGTCCAAAAATATACTGAAGTAAGGCTGCCAAGAGGACTTGAAAGCGGGGCAGAATTGCAGGAAACCGATTTCAGGAGGTAGACTGGAATTGCATTGAAAGCATAGGAAAAGAGGCAGAACGTCCCCAATGATGCACTTGGCCAAAAAGGGCGTATGCGTTTTTTCCTGAATATATTCAGGAAAAAACGCATACGCCCTTTTTGGCCAACCAAGCAAGCTTGCAAAGGAAATCTGCACTACAATGAAGTCTCACTTCCCCCGGTCAAAAGGGCCATGTAAAAAAAGTGTAAAATCCAGCAAGGCAGGACAGGCCATGGAGAACTGGGAGCCTTGTTATGCTGATGGGCGGGATGTAAATTGCCAACAGACACTCGGGAGAAGTGTATGGTGTTTCCTGAAACATCTAAAAAACAAAGCAACAGAGCCTAGGGCACTTCCACTTATGGTCCTATAGCTTAGGGAAAATAAAATCAAAAAGACACAGCCACCCCAAAGTTTGGAACGGCTCTGTTTACAAGAACCTCGTTTACAGTACAAGTTCAACATCGCAGAAAGTGAAAAATGGATAAAGAACTTTTGGTATTTACTTACAAAGCAATATCACTCAGCAATGAAATCTATGTCATCAGGCCCTTAGCAGCACAATGAGTGGATTCAGGTACGATGATTCTAACTGAAATAAGTCACACAGCAAAAGAAACATCATAAGATATCACTAATACACGGAATGTAAACTTGGCTACACAGGAACTGAATTACAGAACAGAACAGGGTCTCAAATTTAGAAAACCAACTTATGCTTGCTTAAGGGTAAAGGTGAGTTGGGGTGCTGCATAAAACCAGAGATCGAAATGAGCACAGATAAAGTTCCTTAAGCCAAATATGGAATAGACAAGAGCTACTCCTTGCTCAACGAAATGGACTCAACACCGCATATTAAACGCCTAAGAATGTACCTGACTAGTAAGTATCTTAAAACCTATGGATTGCTATGTCTCCGAAAGAGAATCAAGCATGTGTACAGGGGCATAAACGCAGCAGTGATAGGATTGGAGAGGTTCGGTGAGCAAATGAAGACCCTTTGATGTCATATTGCATGGTACCCATTCCACGGGTTTCAACTACCCAGGTTTAAGGTATTCTTCCTTCAGCTAAAACATGCATGTGGAACCCAGAGTATGATCAACCATGTGATCGGGAGACGTGTTCAAATATGTCTCAGTTTTCGTACCCTGGTACTCGGGTGCAACATTCCAGACGCTTTACTAACACTCTCCCGACTTGGAGAGTCAGTCCCTTTAACCTTCTCTTTAGCCCAGTTTGCAATTTCTGCGGAAGATGAACAGGAATAGCGAGAACCAATGAGAGACTAGCTGGAGTTGTCTGGACGGGCAAATTTAACTCTCATTTCCCACCAGGAAGAGGAATTAACCAAAGGCTCAGCGTGCCGTGCTGGAACAAGATTAGGGCCTGAAGCCATCCTGCGGTGTTGCGGCCAGCTCAAAAGAAAGCGAGTTGAAGAAAGGAGCTCAGGGGCACTGTAATTCACAAACCTGCAGAGTTATAAATGACAGCTATCGTCCAAAAATATACTGAAGTAAGGCTGCCAAGAGGACTTGAAAGCGGGGCAGAATTGCAGGAAACCGATTTCAGGAGGTAGACTGGAATTGCATTGAAAGCATAGGAAAAGAGGCAGAACGTCCACAATGATGCACTTGGCCAAAAAGGGCGTATGCGTTTTTTCCTGAATATATTCAGGAAAAAACGCATACGCCCTTTTTGGCCAACCAAGCAAGCTTGCAAAGGAAATCTGCACTACAATGAAGTCTCACTTCCCCCCGGTCAAAAGGGCCATCTGAAAAAAGTGTAAAATCCAGCAAGGCAGGACAGGCCATGGAGAACTGGGAGCCTTGTTATGCTGCTGGGCGGGATGTAAATTGCCAACAGACACTCGGGAGAAGTGTATGGTGTTTCCTGAAACATCTAAAAAACAAAGCAACAGAGCCTAGGGCACTTCCACTTATGGTCCTATAGCTTAGGGAAATTAAAATCAAAAAGACACAGCCACCCCAAAGTTTGGGACGCCTCTGTTTACAAGAACCTCATTTACAGTACAAGTTCAACATCGCAGAAAGTGAAAAATGGATAAAGAAGTTGTGCTATTTACTTGCAAAGCAATATCACTCAGCAATGAAATCTATGTCATCAGGCCCTTAGCAGCACAATGAGTGGATTCAGGTATGATGATTCTAACTGAAATAAGTCACACAGAAAATGAAACATCATAAGGTATCAGTAATACACGGAATGTAAACTTGGCTACACAGGAACTGAATTACAGAACAGAACAGGGTCTCAAATTTAGAAAACCAACTTATGCTTGCTTAAGGGGAAAGGTGAGTTGGGGTGCTGCATAAAACCAGAGATTGAAATGAGCACAGATAAAGTTCCTTAAGCCAAATATGGAATAGACAAGAGCTACTCCTTGCTCAACGAAATGGACTCAACACCGCATATTAAACGCCTAAGAATGTACCTGACTAGTAAGTATCTTAAAACCTATGGATTGCTATGTCTCCAAAAGAGAATCAAGCGTGTGTACAGGGGCATAAACGCAGCAGTGATAGGATTGGAGAGGTTCGGTGAGTAAATGAAGACCCTTTGAAGTCAATTTGCATGGTACCCATTACACGGGTCTCAACTCTCCAGGTTTAAGGTATTCTTCCTTCAGCTAAAACATGCATGTGGAACCCAGAGTATGATCAACCGTGTGAACGGGAGACGTGTTCAAATATGTCTCAGTTTTCCTCCCCTGGTACTCGGGTGCAACATTCCAGATGCTTTACTAACACTCTCCCGACTTGGAGAGTCAGCGCCTTTAACCTCCTGTTTGGCCGAGTTTGCAATTTCTGCGGAAGATGAACAGGAATAGGGAGAACCAATGAAAGACTAGCTGGAGGTGTCTGGACGGGCAAATTTAACTCTCATTTCCCACCAGGAAGAGGAAATAACCAAAGGCTCAGTGTGCCGTGCCGGAACCAGATTAGAGCCTGAAGCCATCCTGCGGTGTTGCGGCCAGCTCAAAAGAAAGCGAGTTGAAGAAAGGAGCTCAGGGGCACTGTAATTCACAAACATGCAGAGTTATAAATGACAGCTATCGACCAAAAATATACTGAAGTAAGGCTGCCAAGAGGACTTGAAAGCGGGGCAGAATTGCAGGAAACCGATTTCAGGAGGTAGACTGGAATTGCATTGAAAGCATAGGAAAAGAGGCAGAACGTCCACAATGATGCACTTGGCCAAAAAGGGCGTATGCGTTTTTTCCTGATTATATTCAGGAAAAAACGCATACGCACTTTTTGGCCAACCAAGCAAGCTTGCAAAGGAAATCTGCACTACAATGAAGTCTCACTTCCCCCCGGTCAAAAGGGCCATCTGAAAAAAGTGTAAAATCCAGCAAGGCAGGACAGGCCATGGAGAACTGGGAGCCTTGTTATGCTGCTGGGCGGGATGTAAATTGCCAACAGACACTCGGGAGAAGTGTATGGTGTTTCCTGAAACATCTAAAAAACAAAGCAACAGAGCCTAGGGCACTTCCACTTATGGTCCTATAGCTTAGGGAAATTAAAATAAAAAAGACACAGCCACCCCAAAGTTTGGGACGCCTCTGTTTACAAGAACCTCGTTTACAGTACAAGTTCAACATCGCAGAAAGTGAAAAATGGATAAAGAAGTTGTGGTATTTACTTGCAAAGCAATATCACTCAGCAATGAAATCTATGTCATCAGGCCCTTAGCAGCACAATGAGTGGATTCAGGTACGATGATTCTAACTGAAATAAGTCACACAGAAAATGAAACATCATAAGGTATCAGTAATACAAGGAATGTAAACTTGGCTACACAGGAACTGAATTACAGAACAGAACAGGGTCTCAAATTTAGAAAACCAACTTATGCTTGCTTAAGAGGAAAGGTGAGTTGGGGTGCTGCATAAAACCAGAGATTGAAATGAGCACAGATAAAGTTCCTTAAGCCAAATATGGAATAGACAAGAGCTACTCCTTGCTCAACGAAATGGACTCAACACCCCATATTAAACGCCTAAGAATGTACCTGACTAGTAAGTATCTTAAAACCTATGGATTGCTATGTCTCCAAAAGAGAATCAAGCGTGTGTACAGGGGCATAAACGCAGCAGTGATAGGATTGGAGAGGTTCGGTGAGCAAATGAAGACCCTTTGAAGTCAATTTGCATGGTACCCATTACACGGGTCTCAACTCTCCAGGTTTAAGGTATTCTTCCTTCAGCTAAAACATGCATGTGGAACCCAGAGTATGATCAACCGTGTGAACGGGAGACGTGTTCAAATATGTCTCAGTTTTCCTCCCCTGGTACTCGGGTGCAACATTCCAGATTCTTTACTAAAACTCTCCCGACTTGGAGAGTCAGCGCCTTTAACCTCCTGTTTGGCCCAGTTTGCAATTTCTGCGGAAGATGAACAGGAATAGGGAGAACCAATGAGAGACTAGCTGGAGTTGTCTGGACGGGCAAATTTAACTCTCATTTCCCACCAGGAAGAGGAAATAACCAAAGGCTCAGCGTGCCATGCTGGAACAAGATTAGGGCCTGAAGACATCCTGCGGTGTTGCGGCCAGGTCACAAGAAAGCGAGTTGAAGAAAGGAGCTCAGCGGCACTGTAATTCACAAACCTGCAGAGTTATAAATGACAGCTATCGTCCAAAAATATACTGAAGTAAGGCTGCCAAGAGGACTTGAAAGCGGGGCAGAATTGCAGGAAACTGATTTCAGGAGGTAGACAGGAATTGCATTGAAAGCATAGGAAAAGAGGCAGAACGTCCACAATGATGCACTTGGCCAAAAAGGGCGTATGCGTTTTTTCCTGAATATATTCAGGAAAAAACGCATACGCCCTTTTTGGCCAACCAAGCAAGCTTGCAAAGGAAATCTGCACTACAATGAAGTCTCACATCCCCCGGTCAAAAGGGCCATCTGAAAAAAGTGTAAAATCCAGCAAGGCAGGACAGGCCATGGAGAACTGTGAGCCTTGTTATGCTGATGGGCGGGATGTAAATTGCCAACAGACACTGGGGAGAAGTGTATGGTGTTTCCTGAAACATCTAAAAAACAAAGCAACAGAGCCTAGCGCACTTCCACTTATGGTCCTATAGCTTAGGGAAATTAAAATCAAAAAGACACAGCCACCCCAAAGTTTGGGACGCCTCTGTTTACAAGAACCTCGTTTACAGTACAAGTTCAATATCACAGAAAGTGAAAAATGGATAAAGAAGTTGTGGTATTTACTTGCAAAACAATATCACTCAGCAATGAAATCTATGTCATCAGGCCCTTAGCAGCACAATGAGTGGATTCAGGTATGATGATTCTAACTGAAATAAGCACACAGAAAAAGAAATATCATATGGTATCAGTAATACATGGAATGTAAACTTGGCTACACAGGAACTGAATTACAGAACAGAACAGGGTCTCATATTTAGAAAACCAACTTATGCTTGCTTAAGGGTAAAGGTGAGTTGGGGTGCTGCATAAAACCAGAGATTGAAATGAGCACAGATAAAGTTCCTTAAGCCAAATATGGAATAAACAAGAGCTACTCCTTGCTCAACGAAATGGACTCAACACCCCATATTAAATGCCTAAGAATGTACCTGACTAGTAAGTATCTTAAAACCTATGGATTGCTATGTCTCCGAAAGAGAATCAAGCATGTGTACAGGGGCATAAACGCAGCAGCGATAGGATTGGAGAGGTTCGGTGAGCGAATGAAGACCCTTTGAAGTCATATTGCATGGTACCCATTCCACGGGTTTCAACTACCCAGGTTTAAGGTATTCTTCCTACAGCTAAAACATGCATGTGGAACCCAGAGTATGATCAACCATGTGATCGGGAGACGTGTTCAAATATCTCTCAGTTTTCGTACCCTGGTACTCGGGTGCAACATTCCAGACGCTTTACTAACACTCTCCTGACTTGGAGAGTCAGTCCCTTTAACCTCCTGTTTGGCCCAGTTTGCAATTTCAGCGGAAGATGAACAGGATAGCGAGAACCAATGAGAGACTTGCTGGAGGTGTCTGGACAGGCAAATTTAACTCTCATTTCCCACCAGGAAGAGGAATTAACCAAAGCCTCAGCGTGCCATGCTGGAACAAGATTAGGGCCTGAAGCCAGCCTGCGGTGTTGCGGCCAGGTCACAAGAAAGCGAGTTGAAGAAAGGAGCTCAGGGGCACTGTAATTCACAAACCTGCAGAGTTATAAATGACAGCTATCGTCCAAAAATATACTGAAGTAAGGCTGCCAAGAGGACTTGAAAGCGGGGCAGAATTGCAGGAAACCTATTTCAGGAGGTAGACTGGAATTGCATTGAAAGCATAGGAAAAGAGGCAGAACGTCCACAATGATGCACTTGGCCAAAAAGGGCGTATGCGTTTTTTCCTGAATATATTCAGGAAAAAACGCATACGCCCTTTTTGGCCAACCAAGCAAGCTTGCAAAGGAAATCTGCACTACAATGAAGTCTCACTTCCCCCCGGTCAAAAGGGCCATCTGAAAAAAGTGTAAAATCCAGCAAGGCAGGACAGGCCATGGAGAACTGAGACCCTTGTTATGCTGCTGGGCGGGATGTAAATTGCCAACAGACACTCGGGAGAAGTGTATGGTGTTTCCTGAAACATCTAAAAAACAAAGCAACAGAGCCTAGGGCACTTCCACTTATGGTCCTATAGCTTAGGGAAATTAAAATCAAAAAGACACAGCCACCCCAAAGTTTGGGACGCCTCTGTTTACAAGAACCTCGTTTACAGTACAAGTTCAACATCGCAGAAAATGAAAAATGGATAAAGAAGTTGTGGTATTTACTTACAAAGCAATATCACTCAGCAATGAAATCTATGTCATCAGGCCCTTAGCAGCACAATGAGTGGATTCAGGTATGATGATTCTAACTGAAATAAGTCACACAGAAAAAGAAACATCATAAGGTATCAGTAATACACGGAATGTAAACTTGGCTACACAGGAACTGAATTACAGAACAGAACAGGGTCTCAAATTTAGAAAACCAACTTATGCTTGCTTAAGGGTAAAGGTGAGTTGGGGTGCTGCATAAAACCAGAGATTGAAATGAGCACAGATAAAGTTCCTTAAGCCAAATATGGAATAGATAAGAGCTACTCCTTGCTCAACGAAATGGACTCAACACTCCATATTAAACGCCTAAGAATGTACCTGACTAGTAAGTATCTTAAAACCTATGGATTGCTATGTCTCCGAAAGAGAATCAAGCATGTGTACAGGGGCATAAACGCAGCAGTGATAGGATTGCAGAGGTTCGGTGAGCAAATGAAGACCCTTTGATGTCATATTGCATGATACCCATTCCACGGGTTTCAACTACCCATGTTTAAGGTATTCTTCCTTCAGCTAAAACATGCATGTGGAACCCAGATTATGATCAACCGTGTGAACGGGAGACGTGTTCAAATATGTCTCAGTTTTCCTCCCCTGGTACTCGGGTGCAACATTCCAGACGCTTTACTAACACTCTCCCGACTTGGAGAGTCAGTCCCTTTAACCTCCTGTTTGGCCCAGTTTGCAATTTCTGCGGAAGATGAACAGGAATAGGGAGAACCAATGAGAGACTAGCTGGAGGTGTCTAGACGGGCAAATTTAACTCTCATTTCCCACCAGGAAGAGGAAATAACCAAAGGCTCAGTGTGCCGTGCCGGAACCAGATTAGGGCCTGAAGCCACACTGCGGTGTTGCGGCCAGCTCAAAAGAAAGCGAGTTGAAGAAAGGAGCTCAGGGGCACTGTAATTCACAAACCTGCAGAGTTATAAATGACAGCTATCGTCCAAAAATATACTGAAGTAAGGCTGCCAAGAGGACTTGAATGCGGGGCAGAATTGCAGGAAACCGATTTCAGGAGGTAGACTGGAATTGCATTGAAAGCATAGGAAAAGAGGCAGAACGTCCACAATGATGCACTTGGCCAAAAAGGGCGTATGCGTTTTTTCCTGAATATATTCAGGAAAAAACGCATACGCCCTTTTTGGCCAACTAAGCAAGCTTGCAAAGGAAATCTGCACTACAATGAAGTCTCACTTCCCCTCGGTCAAAAGGGCCATGTGGAAAAAGTGTAAAATCCAGAAAGGCAGGACAGGCCATGGAGAACTGGGAGCCTTGATATGCTGATGGGCGGGATGTAAATTGCCAACAGAGACTCGGGAGAAGTGTATGGTGTTTCCTGAAACATCTCAAAAACAAAGCAACAGAGCCTAGGGCACTTCCACTTATGGTCCTATAGCTTAGGGAAATTAAAATCAAAAAGACACAGCCACCCCAAAGTTTGGAACGGCTCTGTTTACAAGCACCTCGTTTACAGTACTAGTTCAACATCGCAGAAAGTGAAAAATGGATAAAGAAGTTGTTGTATTTACTTACAAAGCAATATCACTCAGCAATGAAATCTATGTCATCAGGCCCTTAGCAGCACAATGAGTGGATTCAGGTATGATGATTCTAACTGAAATAAGTCACACAGAAAATGAAACATCATAAGATATCACTAATACACGGAATGTAAACTTGGCTACACAGGAACTGAATTCCAAAACAGAACAGGGTCTCAAATTTAGAAAACCAACTTATGCTTGCTTAAGGGGAAAGGTGAGTTGGGGTGCTGCATAAAAACAGAGATTGAAATGAGCACAGATAAAGTTCCTTAAGCCAAATATGGAATAGACAAGAGCTACTCCTTGCTCAACGAAATGGACTCAACACCCCATATTAAACGCCTAAGAATGTACCTGACTAGTAAGTATCTTAAAACCTATGGATTGTTATGTCTCCAAAAGAGTATCAGGCGTGTGTACAGGGGAATAAACGCAGCAGTGATAGGATTGGAGAGGTTCGGTGAGCAAATGAAGACCCTTTGAAGTCAATTTGCATGGTACCCATTACAAGGGTCTCAACTCTCCAGGTTTAAGGTATTCTTCCTTCAGCTAAAACATGCATGTGGAACCCAGAGTATGATCAACCGTGTGAACGGGAGACGTGTTCAAATATGTCTCAGTTTTCCTCCCCTGGTACTCAGGTGCAACATTCCAGATTCTTTACTAACACTCTCCCGAATTGGAGAGTCAGCGCCTTTAACCTCCTGTTTGGCCCAGTTTGCAATTTCTGCGGAAGATGAACAAGAATAGGGAGAACCAATGAGAGACTAGCTGGAGGTGTCTGGACGGGCAAATTTAACTCTCATTTCCCACCAAGAAGAGGAATTAACCAAAGGCTCAGTGTGCCGAGCCGGAACCAGATTAGAGCCTGAAGCCACACTGCGGTGTTGCGGCCAGCTCAAAAGAAAGCGAGTTGAAGAAAGGAGCTCAGGGGCACTGTAATTCAGAAACCTGCAGAGTTATAAATGACAGCTATCATCCAAAAATATACTGAAGTAAGGCTGCCAAGAGGACTTGAAAGCGGGGCAGAATTGTAGGAAATCAATTTCAGGAGGTAGACAGGAATTGCATTGAAAGCATAGGAAAAGAGGCAGAACGTCCACAATGATGCACTTGGCCAAAAAGGGCGTATGCGTTTTTTCCTGAATATATTCAGGAAAAAACGCATACGCCCTTCTTGGCCAACCAAGCAAGCTTGCAAAGGAAATCTGCACTACAATGAAGTCTCACTTCCCCCCGGTCAAAAGGGCCATCTGAAAAAAGTGTAAAATCCAGAAAGGCATGACAGGCCATGGAGAACTGGGAGCCTTGTTATGCTGATGGGCGGGATGTAAATTGCCAAGAGACACTCGGGAGAAGTGTATGGTGTTTCCTGAAACATCTAAAAAACAAAGCAACAGAGCCTAGGGCACTTCCACTTATGGTCCTATAGCTTAGGGAAATTAAAATCAAAAAGACACAGCCACCCCAAAGTTTGGGACGCCTCTGTTTACAAGAACCTCGTTTACCGTACAAGTTCAATATCACAGAAAGTGAAAAATGGATAAAGAACTTGTGGTACTTACGTACAATGCAGTATCACTCAGCAATGAAATCTATGTCATCAGGCCCGTAGCAGCATAATGAGTGGATTCAGGTACGATGATTCTAACTGAAATAAGTCACACAGAAAAAGAAACATCATAAGATATCACTAATACACGGAATGTAAACTTGGCTACACAGGAACTGAATTCCAAAACAGAACAGGGTCTCAAATTTAGAAAACCAACTTATGCTTGCTTAAGGGGAAAGGTGAGTTGGGGTGCTGCATAAAACCAGAGATTGAAATGAGCACAGATAAAGTTCCTTAAGCCAAATATGGAATAGACAAGAGCTACTCCTTGCTCAATGAAATGGACTCAACACCGCATATTAAACGCCTAAGAATGTACCTGACTAGTAAGTATCTTAAAACCTATGGATTGCTATGTCTCCAAAAGAGAATCAAGCATGTGTACAGGGGCATAAACGCAGCAGTGATAGGATTGGAGAGGTTCGGTGAGCAAATGAAGACCCTTTGAAGTCATATTGCATGGTACCCATTCCACGGGTCTCAACTCTCCAGGTTTAAGGTATTCTTCCTTCAGCTAAAACATGCATGTGGAACCCAGAGTATGATCAACCATGTGATCGGGAGACGTGTTCAAATATGTCTCAGTGTTCGTTCCCTGGTACTCGGGTGCAACATTCCAGACGCTTTACTAACACTCTCCCCACTTGGAGAGTCAGTCCCTTTAACCTCCTGTTTGGCCCAGTTTGCAATTTCTGCGGAAGATGAACAGGAATAGCGAGAACCAATGAGAGACTAGCTGGAGGTGTCTGGACGGGCAAATTTAACTCTCATTTCCCACCAGGAAGAGGAATTAACCAAAGGCTCAGCGTGCCGTGCGGGAACCAGATTAGGGCCTGAAGCCATCCTGCGGTGTTGCGGCCAGCTCACAAGAAAGCGAGTTGAAGAAAGGAGCTCAGGGGCACTGTAATTCACAAACCTGCAGAGTTATAAATGACAGCTATCGTCCAAAAATATACTGAAGTAAGGCTGCCAAGAGGACTTGAAAGCGGGGCAGAATTGCAGGAAACCGATTTCAGGAGGTAGACTGGAATTGCATTGAAAGCATAGGAAAAGAGGCAGAACGTCCACAATGATGCACTTGGCCAAAAAGGGCGTATGCGTTTTTTCCTGAATATATTCAGGAAAAAACGCATACGCCCTTTTTGGCCAACCAAGCAAGCTTGCAAAGGAAATCTGCACTACAATGAAGTCTCACTTCCCCCCGGTCAAAAGGGCCATCTGAAAAAAGTGTAAAATCCAGCAAGGCAGGACAGGCCATGGAGAACAGGGAGCCTTGTTATGCTGCTGGGCGGGATGTAAATTGCCAACAGACACTCGGGAGAAGTGTATGGTGTTTCCTGAAACATCTAAAGAACAAAGCAACAGAGCCTAGGGCACTTCCACTTATGGTCCTATAGCTTAGGGAAATTAAAATCAAAAAGACACAGCCACCCCAAAGTTTGGGACGCCTCTGTTTACAAGAACCTCATTTACCATACAAGTTCAATATCACAGAAAGTGAAAAATGGATAAAGAAGTTGCGGTACTTATGTACAACAGAATACCACTCAGCAATGAAATCTATGTCACCAGACCCGTAACAGCATAATGAGTGGATTGAGGCACGATGATTCTACGTGAAATAAGTCACACATAAAAAGAAACATCATAAGGTATCACTAATACACGGAATGTGAACTTGGCTACACATGAACTGAATTACAAAACAGAACAGGGTCTCAAGTTTAGAAAACCAACTTATGCCTGCTTAAGGAGTAAGGTGAGTTGGGGTGCTGCATAAAAGCAGAGTTTGAAATTAGCACAGATACCGTTCCATAAGCCAAATATGTAGTAGACAAGACCTACCCCTTGCTCAACGAAATGGATTCAACAATGAGGTATCACCTCACACCTGGTAGAATAGGCATCATAGAAAATCTACAAACAAAAAATGCTGGAAAGGGTGTGGAGAAAAGGAACCCTCTTCCACTATTGTTGGGAATATAAATTGATACAGGCATTATGGAGAACAATATGGAATTTCTTAAGAAACTAACAATAGAATTACCATATGATACAGCAATCCCAGTACTGGACATATACCCAGACAAAACCATAAATCAAAAAGAGTCATTCACCGCAATGTTCATTGCATCACTATTTACAATATCGAGGTAATGGAAGCAACCTAAATGCCCACAGACAGAGGAATGCATAAAGCTGTGGTACATATATAAAATGGAATATTACTAAGCCATGAAAAGGAATGAAATTGGGTCATTTGTAGAGACGTCGATGGATCTAGAGACTGTCATACAGAGTGAAGTAAGTCAGAAAGAGAAAAACAAATCTTGTATATTCATGCATATATGTGGAACCTAGAAAAACTGTACAGATTAACCATTTTGCAAGGCATAAATAGAGCAACAGATGTAGACAACAAACGTATGGACAACAAGGGGGGAAAGCTGTTGGGGTGGTGGTGGTGGGACGAGTTGAGAGACTGGGATTGGCATTTATACATTTATATGTATAAAATAGATAACCAATAAGAACCTGCTGTATAAAAATATAAAATAAAATTCAAAATTAAAAAGAAATAAAATTTAAAAAATAAAACAAAAAAAACAATTATTCCCTGCACTTACATGTATTTATATGAATAAATTATTTCCATGCTTATATCTGTAAATACAAAAAAGAGGAATAAAATCTACCTTGAACCAAAAACGAAAAAGAGAAAAAAACACAGAACCCACCAGTTACACAGAGGAAAACCGTATCAGGGCACTTGCTCCAGTTGTAAACAATTCTGAAGTTGGTCAGTGGTGGGGAATCGTCTCCCATTCAGCCAGCAGCCCCCACGCAACAAGCGTCCTCATTGCAAAGCTGGGGCACCGTGCCGAGGCATCTGTGAGTAAACGTGAGCTGAGCCCCAGGCCAGTTGCTGCTGAACTATTCCCACCCGTCCCAGGTAAAACACCTGAATATATACAAGGACTTGAAAGCCTAGAGGAAGGGCCATAGAGCCACACGAGTGACAGCATGCCGGCCGACTTGGTGCCTGCAGGCCAGCCAGGATGGTCCTGGCCCTGGGTGCTCTTCTGGAAGATTTCCATTTCCCTGCCTGAGATACCCGTCCTGTCCCTGCCCCCACTGCTTTTTTCCTTCCTCACCTCTGCCCAGGGAGAAATTCCAGCAGCAGGTATGGGTGACACATCCTCTTCTTTAGCAGGTGGCAGCCTGGCAACTGCTGCAGAAAGTCCAGCAGAGCCCCACGCACACTGGGCCACCCACAAAGCCGTGGCCTCTCACTCCCTCCCACCAGCCCAGCCCCGAGACTGCTGACAGGGCAGAGAAAATGGTGTCAGGCACGGCTGCAGGGGCTCTTGCTGCCTGGAGTGGTATTTATATTGATCTCAACCCAGGCACACCTGGGGAGGGCTGGCCGGCACGGTAAGGCTGCCCAGGTCAGCCAATCATCACCCCTCAGGGGCTCACAGTTGCAGAAAATGGAACTTGCTGAACCGGCCAGGTCCAAGGAACAGGTGTGGGCTCCTGAGAGTCAGGATAGACAAGGGGCTGCAGCTTTGGCTTGTTTTCTAATCATTTTATCTGGCCCATGAGTGGGAGATAACTTCAAGAAAACCCTCTCCTAATGAGAGGAACCCAGGAGTCAGGGAGAGGAGGGGTGGGTGGTGGTTGGAGACAGAGGCCTGGTGCCCCGGGTGCAGTGGAAGTCTCTGGAAGACCAGGTGGAGGGAGGCCTCACGGAGTGATGGCCAGGGACACAGACCTGTTGCAGCTGCTGTTTGTTAGTTCAAGTCCTGCTCTGAGGTGCTCTGTGTCAGCTCTGAGCGACAGGTGAGCTGGGGGTGCTCTGCAATGAGGGCTATGTGCACGGTTCCTGTGTGCCCAGCCCTGCCACGGTACCTGCAAGGGTAGCTCTGTATCCTGGGAGGGGCCTGACCACGAGAGCCCCGTGGGCTGGGGTGGGGGTGGGGTACCTGCCCAGGTGAGCTCCATATTCTGGGATTGGTCTGACCACGAGAGCCCCATGGGCTGCTGGGGACCTGGTAAAGGATGTCAGGACAGTCAGTGAAGCCACCGAGTATATACCTCCAGTTGCTCCTAATTCCTACACCCTGCTGGTCATTCTACCAACCACCAGAACATGGTATTCTGTATTAGTCTTCAATGATGCCTTCTTTTGTATTCCATTAGTCCCAGAGTCACAAGAAATTTTGGCTTGTGAGTGGCAGGACTCAACATACAACTAAAACAATACTTCCGGGCCGTCTGGACCCAAGGGTGCAAAAATTCCCACACCGTCTTTGGGGAAAGCTTAGCTAAAGACCTAAAAGTTCTACCTCTGGAAAAAGAAACCCTCCTTCAATATGCAGATGACATTCTGATCGCCAGCCCTACTAAGGAGGCCTCTGAACTACCAAGCCAATAAAGGATAGAAGTTGTCCAAGAAAAAGCTCAAATATCACAGACTGCGGTGACCTGCCTGGGCTTCATTCTCACACAAGGTCAGAGAAGCCCATCCCAGGAAAGGGAAGAAACCATTTTCAGCCTTACCCCTTTCTAAAACTAGAAGACAGCTTAGGGGTTCCTGGGGAGGCCAGGGTTTGCTGCTTCTGGATCCCTAACTACAGTCTACTAGCTGGGCCTCTATATGAAACACTGAAAGGAAAAGATGATGATCCTTTTGAATAGAATCCAGAAGTGGCCTTTCAAGAATGGAAAGAGCAGTCAATTCAGACCCTTGCCCTGGAACTCCCTAATTTAGCTAAACCCTTTGACCTTTACATTCCCGGTGAAAGGTGAATCGCCATTGGAGAATTAGTGCAAAAACTGGGACCACTTGAAATGGAACAATGCAAGAATGCCATCCAGGTAGGATAAACTATGGTCACTAAGGAGCTTGGCCCACTGCCACATCTGGCCAAGATACTGGCGGTATCTAAAAACCTGGAAATCAGCAGCCCAAAAGGCCACCTCCCTCCTAAGGGAAAAAGACCCCACGTGGTGATCCTAACCACCAACCATGCCCTGAAGTTGCAGGGTTCGCTCCGTGGGCACACCGACCTCGAGTGAGGAGGCCCTCCAACTCCAACATCCAGAGAGATAACCGGGGGCAACAGGGCACCATGACGACTCGTGTGAACATCACTTGACCTGGAGTTTCTCTCATAAAACAACAAGAGTGTGTCCCAAAAGAGTAGACTACTGCTTGCAGGACTTACTGCACCCAGAGGGGAGATAATAATCTTGACGGGGGAACCGTATACCACACTGTCACCATAGAAAAGCCTACAGACACCGTGATGATGGTGGCCAATAAGACCGGCTGTACTCCTGTTTACTTCAAAAGGCTGTTGACTCAGTAGCCATCATGGTCCTTATCACCACTGACCCTGGACTGTCTGGGAGTTGAGCGGGCAGGGCTCTGACACCTGGTGCTGTTTGTACGTTAATTCAGGGGCCTAATTGAAGAAAGCGCAGACTACTGGTCAGAGCATCTAGGCTGGCAGAAACGGTCAGCCTAAGGTGGCCGAACAAATGTGGGGCGGGGTGAAACCGGCCCCCACAGCGTCTCTGCACATCTCTTTCCTGGACCCTTAAAGGTCATTAGAATCTATAACACTTCCAATGCTGGTGCTCAGGTGGACGAGCAGGGAGGCAGGGGTCCTGGGGACAATCAACGTCACCGGGAGGCTGCTGGGGAGAAGCTCTGACCTTCGCCCCAGGGTATGAGGGCTCCCAACTCAGCACTCAGCAGTTACAGAAGAAGGGTCTGCACCCTCAGCACTCCAAGAATGAGGAACGGGACAAAAGGCAGAGGAGGGGTTTGTCCCCAGCAAAGCCCATTAAAAATCCCTGGGAGATAAAAATAGAATCTGGGCAATAAAGTCAAGTCTAACCTATTTTATCCTTTGTGCTTTGTCTAATTTCACGTGCTCCTAGGGTCCCGCATGCAGAGGTTCCACACCCGGCACTTCAGACGAGATTTCCTAGTGCAGAATGGCTGGGTCGACACCTAAGCTCCTGGGGCCCAGTGCAGACTCCACGATATAGAGCCTGAGCTACAGCCAACCCGGCCCTCGAGAGCTCCGCCGCCTCCCTCCCTCCCACTGACTCTGACAGGATCTCTACACAGCAGCCCAGCCCACAGCCCACGGGGTAGTGCATGCTCTCACCTCTCCATTCTCTGATCAAAATATAAAGTTTCCTTTGCTTGTGAACCAAACTCAGTCTCGACCTGTTGGCCCCAATGACACAGGGCAGGGGGACACTTGTTGGGGTCCACTCTGGAGGATCAGTAACAGAAATTGAGACTATTGTAACCTCAATGAACAGATGTGTGAGCCAAACTGTAGTTAACATAGAACAGTGTATAAGGCTCGGGTAAAATAAGATGTTTCTAACACTTCCATTTGATATTTCCATCACTTTTTATAAGCAAGTTCAGTGAAAAGGTTTGTCTTATTTGTCAGGTCAATATTAGAGAAACGAAGTGATTTCTTTCCAAGGATGTACATCTAATAATCTTGGTTAAACCTTCAATCTTGTTTTAAATGCTTTTCCATTGAAAATGATACCTCTCTTTCAGCTCCCCCATTTCTGAGAAGTATAAAATCTTATAATTTATTATTACCAAAGGGGAAAGGTGGGAGGAGGGATAAATTAACACTTTGGAATTAACACATACACACTGCTATGTATAAAATAGATCATCGACAAGGAACTACTGTATAGCACAGGGAACTACACTCAACATTTTGCAATAACCTATAAGGGGAAATAATCTGAAAAAGAATAGATATTTTTATTGACATCATCTATCAATGATAGTTAAAGTGTAGCCTAAGGGAAGCTGGTGGTGAGTGCTTCTGACCCTGAAGACTTCAATCATCTAAAGTTTGGACTCTGCCTACTTCCCAAGGCCCTTAATGAACATATGTGTAGCCGTAGCTTAAAAAATTCCCCAGTTTGGGTTTCGGGGAGACACTGATTTTGAAAAAGCCCTGGTGTTCTCCTTACATGAATGGGACTCTTCCTACTGCTAAAACATGTCTGTCACACCCAGAGGATGGTATACCGTCTGATCGGGAAGAGTTTGGAAAAGGCATCTCGTCTCCTCATCTCCTGGTGCTCTGGTTCACCCCTCCAGCGTCTTTACTAACAGTCTCCCCACTTGGAGATGTCAGCACTGTCAACATCCTGTTGCGTACAGTTTGGAATTTGTCCAGAGGATGAAGCGGAAGGATGAGGAACAATGAGAGACAAGTCCTAGGTGTTCAGACAGGCACATGTCACTCTAATTTCCAATCAGGAAGACGAATTGACCAAAGGCTAGGGTTGCCTATGGAAACAGTATAGGGCTTGAGGAAATCCCGCTGCTTTGTGGCCAGTTCCCATAAACACAAGTTGAACAATGGAACTCAGGGGCAGTAAAATTCACAAAACTGCAGAGTTGAAAATATCCATCACTGAAAAATGTCTTGAGGAAAGTCAGAGAAAAGGACTTGTAAGCAAGGGAGAATGGCAGGAAAGGGATTTGAGGAGGTAGAAAGGACTCGCCATTAAGCACAAGAAAAGGAGCTGAACATTGCCAACATTGCAGTTGGCCAAAAAGGGTGTATGCGTTTTTTTCTGTATATATTCAAGAAAAGGGCATACACTTTTTTAGCCAACCAAACAGGTGGGCACTGGAAGTCAATACTACAAAAGATATCACTTCGCATCAGTCAGAAGAGCCATCCTCATAAAGCGTAAACAACAGAAATGCAGGACAGGGCAACGAGAAGAGGGAGCCCTGTGAGACTTATAGTGGAAATGTATATTGCCAACGGCCATTCTGGAGAAGTGTATTGTGTTTACTAAAGCATCTAAAAAATGAGCTACAGAGCATAGGGCACTTGCCCTCATGGGCGTATATCTTGGGAAAAACAAAAATCGAGAGGACACAGGCACCCCAATGTTTACCCCCTCTCTGTTTAAAAGATCCTCGACTAGGATATAACTTAAATGTCTCTGGAGGGAAAAAATGGATAGAGATGTGGTACTTAGGTAGAGTGGAATATTACTCAGCCTGGAAATCAATGAAATATGGCCAGTTGTAACAACTCCGGAGGAGTTACGTATGATCATTCTAAGTGACAGAATTCAAAAAGAAAAAGACACATATCATAAGATATCACTTAAAGGTGGAATCCAAAATGGTTACACATGAAATAAATTACAAAACAAAAACATAGTCAAATATGTAGAAAACACGCATAAGGCTGCTAAACGGGAAAGGTGGGGAGGGGTGAGGCATCATCCAGGAGGTTGAAATTAGCAAAGATACCATTCCAAATACCAAACTGATAATCAACAAGGCCTACACGGTAGCTAAAAGAACTGCACTCAGCACACTCAAGTCACCGGAAAAGAATATATACGACTGGTAAGAATCTGAAAAAGAATTTATTGATGACTCTCTGTACGTGAATCAAGTGGATGTACAGCAGCAAGAAACAGAGCTTTGAAAATCAGCTGTAACCAATATAGTAATAAATTGAAAAAAATAAACGACAGAGAGACAGAGAAAACCTCTTACAACTTTTCCTCAGGGACGGTGATGCAACATGGATTGAACACATCTAGACCCACAGCAGGATGAGACATAAGGCTGGAAACTGTTTGCGCTAAGAGAAATGTGAGGTTGGGTGAGGAAATGCACACCCTTTAAAGTAATACTACCTGGTACCCATTCAATGGGTCCCAAATCTGCAGGTTCAAGGGATCTTCCTTCAGGTAAAACATGCATGGAAAACCCAGAGGACTGTACACCATGTGATCGGGAGATGTGTCTAAAATGCACCTCATTTATCCTCTCCTGGTGCTCCTGTTCACCATTCCAGCCACGCTACTTAGAATCTCCCCACTTGGAGAATCAGCACATTTAAACTTCTGTTTCACACATTTTGCAAATTGTGAGGAGGATGAACGGGAAGAGGGGGAACCAATGAGAGAAGAGTTGTAGGGGTTTGGACGGGCACATATCACTCTAATTTCCCATTAAGAATAAGAATTAAAGAAAGGCTCAGCCTGCCTCGCCGGAGCCAAAATAGGGCCTGAAGCAATCCTGCGGGTTTGAGGCCAGCTCACAAAAGAACAACTTAAAAAATGGAGCTCAGGGTCACTGCAATTCACAAACCTGCAGAGTTATAAATGAAAACTAACGTCCAAAAATATGTTGAGGTAAGGCAAAGAAGAGGATCTGAATGCAAGACAGAATTGCAAGAAACAGATTTCAAGAGATAGATTGGACTCGTCTTTAACGCACATGAAAAGCGGCAGAATTTCGACAATGATGCAGTTGGCCCAAAAGGGCGTATGCGTTTTTTCCTGATTATATCCAGGAAAAAACGCATACGCACTTTATGGGCAACGAAGCAAGCAAGCAATGCAAATGTGCACAACAAAGAAGTCTCACTTCCCACCGGTCAAAAGGGCCATCCTAAAAAATTGTAAAAACCAGAAATGCAGGACAGGCCATGGAGAACAGGGAGCCTTTATACGCTGATGGGCAGTGTGTGAACTGCCGAGAGCCACTCTGGAGAAGTGTATGGTGGTTCCTAAATCATCTAAAAAACAGAGCTACAGAGCATAGGACACTTCCAATCATGGGAGTATATCTAGGGAAGTCTAAAAATCAACAAGACACAAGCACACCACAGTTTAGGGCTACTCTGTTTACAAGAACCTCAACTTCAGTACACCTTAAATATCCCAGGAAAGAGAACAATGGATAAAGAAGATGTGGTACTTATGTACAATGGAATATCTCTTCACCATGAAATCAATGTAATAAGGCTAGTAGAAGGATAAAGAGTGGATTTAGGTCCGATAATACTACTTGAAATAAGTCAAACAGAAAAAGAAACATATCATAAGATATCACTTATAGAGGGAGGGTAAATATGGCTGCACAAGAAATGAATTACAGAACAGAACAGTGTCTCACATTTAGAAAACACACTTATGTCAGCTTAAGGGGAAAGGAGAGGTGGGGTGATGCATAAAACCAGAGTTTGAAATTAGCACAGATACCGTTCAATAAACCAAATAGGTATTAGACAAGATCTACACCTTGCTCAATGAACTGGCCTCAACACACCCTATACACCGCAGAGAAATATATCTGAGTAATAAGAATCTTAAAACCCATGTATTGATATATCTCCATAAGGGAATCAAGTGTGTGCAGAGCGGCACAAACACAGCAGTGAAAATGAGCTAAACCCCATTATAGAAATAAATTTTAAAAACAAAACGCAGAAACAATGAAAGAGAGAAAAATTCTTACAAAATTCGCTCAGGGGCTGTGATGCAACCTGGATTGACCACATATAAACCCACAGCTGGATAAGACATAAGGCTGGACACTTGGGGCTGAGAGGATTGGTGAGCTTTGGTGAGCAACTGCCGAAAGTTTAATGCAATACTTCATGCTACTCATTCCAAGGGTCCCAACACTCCAGGTTGAAGGGAATCTTCCTACAGCTAAACCATGCTTGGGAAACCCAGCGACTGGTATACCATATGATCGGGAAAGGTTTCTAAAACACACCTCATTTTTCCTCTTCTGGGGCTCCGGATCGACATTCCAGCCGCTTTACTAACAACATCTCCACATGGAGAGTCAATGCCTTTAAGTTCTGGTATCGCACAGTCTGCAGTTAGTGTGGAGGATGAATGGGAATAGGGGGAACCAGTGAGAAACTAGCTGTAGTGGTTTCAATGGGCACATGTCACTCTAATTTCACATCAGTAAGAAGAATTAACCAAAGGCACAGCAAGGTGCCCCAGAAGAAGAATAGAGCTTCAAGGAATCCTGTGGTTATGGGGCAAGATCACAAAAATAAGAGCTGAAAAATGGAGCTAAGGGCCACTGCAATTCAAAAACCTGCAGAGTTATAAAGGCCAACTATTTTCAAAAAATATACTGAGGTAAGGCTATGAAGAAGCATTGAAAGCAAGGCAGAATTGCAGGAAACCGATTTCAGGAGGTACACTGGAATTGCATTGAAAACATATGAACAGAGTCAGAACCTCGACAATGATGCACTTGGCCAAAAAGGGCGGATGTGGTTTTTCCTGAATATAGTCAGGAAAAAACGCATACACACTTTTTGGCCAAACAAGCAAGCTTGCAAAGGAAATCTGCACTACAATGAAGTCTCACTTTCCCCTGGTCAAAAGGGCCATCTGAAAAAAGTGTAAAATCCAGAAAGGCACGACAGGCCATGGAGAACTGGGAGCCTTCTTATGCTGATGAGCGGGATGTAAATTGCCAACAGCCACTCTGGAGAAGTGTATGGTGTTTCCTGAAACATCTAAAAAACAAAGCAACAGAGCCTAGGGCACTTCCACTTATGGTCCTATAGTTTAGAGAAATTAAAATCAAAAAGACACAGCCACCCCAAGTTTGGGATGGCTCTGTTTATAAGAACCTCATATACGGTACAAGTTCAATATCGCAGAAAGTGAAAAATGGATAAAGAAGTTGTGGTACTTACGTGCAATGCAGTATCACTCAGCAATGAAATCTATGTCATCAGGCCCGTAGCAGCATAATGAGTGGATTAAGTACAATGAATCTAACTGAAATAAGTCACACAGAGAAAGAAACATCATAAGATATCACTAATACACGGAATGTAAACTTGGCTACACAGGAACTGAATTCCAAAACAGAACAGGGTCTCAAATTTAGAAAACCAACTTATGCTTGCTTAAGGGGAAAGGTGAGTTGGGGTGCTGCATAAAACCAGAGATTGAAATGAGCACAGATAAAGTTCCTTAAGCCAAATATGGAATAGACAAGAGCTACTCCTTGCTCAACGAAATGGACTCAACACCCCATATACAACGCCTAGGAATATACCTGACTAGTAAGAATCATAAAAGCTATGGATTTATATATCTCTGTAAGAGAATCAAGAGTGTGTACAGCGGCATTAAAGCAGTGAAAATCATCTAAATCCCATATTAAAAATAAATTTCTTAAACAAAACACAATGAGAGTGAAATAGAGAGCAATACTTAAGTAATTCATTCAAGGCTTCTGATGCAACCTGCATTTACCATATCTACACCCAGAGCTGGGTGACACATAAGGCTGGACACTTGGGGCTCATAAGATTGGTGAGGTTCGGTGAGCAAATGCAGACCCTTTGAAGTCATATTGCATGGTACCCATTCCATTGGTCTCAACTCTCCAGGTTTAAGGGATTCTTCCTTCAGCTAAAACATGCATGTGGAACCCAGAGTATGATCCACCGTGTGATCGAGAAACGTGTTCAAATGTGTCTCACTTTTCGTTCCCTGGTACTCGGGTGCAACATTCCAGACGCTTTACTAACACTCTCCTCACTTGGAGAGTGACTGCCTTTAACCTCCTGTTTGGCCCAGTTTGCAATTTCTGCGGAAAATGAACAGGAATAGGGAGAACCAATGAGAGACTAGCTGGAGGTGTCTGGACGGGCAAATTTAACTCTCATTTCCCACAGGGAAGAGGAATAAACCAAAGGCTCAGCATGCCGTGCCGGAACCAGATTAGGACCTGAAGCAATCCTGCGGTGTTGTGGCCAGCTCACAAGAAAGCGAGTTGAAGAAAGGAGCTCAGGGGCACTGTAATTCACAAACCTGCAGATTTATAAATGACAGCTATTGTCCGAAAATATACTGAAGTAGGGCTGCCAAGAGGACTTGAATGCGGGGCAAAATTGCAGGAAACCGATTTCAGGAGGAATCGGAATTGGATTGCATTTAAAACATAGTAAAACTGGCAGAACGTCGACAATGATGCACTTGGCCAAAAAGGGCGTATGCGTTTTTTCCTGAATATATTCAGGAAAAAACGGATACGCCCTTTTTGGCCAACCAAGCAAGCTTGCAAAGGAAATCTGCACTACAATGAAGTCTCACTTCCCTCCTGCTCAAAAGGGCCATCTGAAAAAAGTGTAAAATCCAGAAAGGCAGAACAGGCCATGGAAAATTGGGAGCCTTGTTATGCTGATGGGCGGGATGTAAATTGCCAACAGCCGCTCTGTAGAAGTGTATGGTGTTTCCTGAAACATCTAAAAAACAAAGCAACAGAGCCTAGGGCACTTCCACTTATGGTCCTATAGCTTAGGGAAATTAAAATCAAAAAGACACAACCACCCCAAAATTTGGGACGGCTCTTTTTACAGGAATCTCTTCTGCGGTACAAGTTAAATATCCCAGAGAGCAAATAATGGATAAAGAAGTTGCGGTACTTATGTACAACAGAATACCACTCAGCAATGAAATCTATGTCACCAGGCCTGTACCAGCATAATGAGTGGATTGAGGCACGATGATTCTAAGTGAAATAAGTCACACAGAAAAAGAAACATCATAAGGTATCACTAATACACGGAATGTGAACTTGGCTACACATGAACTGAATTACAAAACAGAACAGGGTCTCAAATTTAGAAAACCAACTTATGCTTGCTTAAGGGGGAAGGTGAGTTGGGGTGCTGCATAAAAGCAGAGTTTGAAATTAGCACAGATACCGTTCCATAAGCCAAATATGTAATAGACAAGACCTACCCCTTGCTCAACGAAATAGATTCAACAATGAGGTATCACCTCACACCTGGTAGAATAGGCTTCATAGAAAATCTACAAACAAAAAATGCTGGAAAGGGTGTGGAGAAAAGGAACCCTCTTCCACTATTGTTGGGAATATAAATTGATACAGTCATTATGGAGAACAATATGGAATTTCTTAAGAAACTAACAATAGAATTACCATATGATACAGCAATCCCAGTACTGGACATATACCCAGACAAAACCATAAATCAAAAAGAGTCATTCACCGCAATGTTCATTGCATCACTATTTACAATATCGAGGTAATGGAAGCAACCTAAATGCCCACAGACAGAGGAATGCATAAAGCTGTGGTACATATATAAAATGGAATATTACTAAGCCATGAAAAGGAATGAAATTGGGTCATTTGTAGAGACGTCGATGGATCTAGAGACTGTCATACAGAGTGAAGTAAGTCAGAAAGAGAAAAACAAATCTTGTATATTCATGCATATATGTGGAACCTAGAAAAACTGTACAGATTAACCATTTTGCAAGGCATAAATAGAGCAACAGATGTAGACAACAAACGCCTAGGGCACTTCCACTTATGGTCCTAAGTGGAAGATCCACTTGGTCCTTCCAACCAAGCAAGCTTGCAAAGGAAATCTGCACTACAATGAAGTCTCACTTCCCCCCGGTCAAAAGGGCCATCTGAAAAAAGTGTAAAATCCAGAAAGGCAGGACAGGCCATGGAGAACTGGGAGCCTTGTTATGCTGATGGGCGGGATGGAAATTGCCAACAGACACTCGGGAGAAGTGTATGGTGTTTCCTGAAACATCTAAAAAACAAAGCAACAGAGCCTAGGGCACTTCCACTTATGGTCCTATAGCTTAGGGAAATTAAAATCAAAAAGACACAGCCACCCCAAAGTTTGGGACGCCTCTCTTTACAAGAACCTCGTTTACAGTACAAGTTCAACATCGCAGAAAGTGAAAAATGGATAAAGAAGTTGTGGTATTTACTTACAAAGCAATATCACTCAGCAATGAAATCTATGTCATCAGGCCCTTAGCAGCACAATGAGTGGATTCAGGTATGATGATTCTAACTGAAATAAGTCACACAGAAAAAGAAACATCATAAGATATCACTAATACACAGAATGTAAACTTGGCTACACAGGAACTGAATTACAGAACAGAACAGGGTCTCAAATTTATAAAACCAACTTATGCTTGCTTAAGGGGAAAGGTGAGTTGGGGTGCTGCATGAAACCAGAGATCGAAATGAGCACAGATAAAGTTCCTTAAGCCAAATATGGAATAGACAAGAGCTACTCCTTGCTCAACGAAATGGACTCAACACCGCATATTAAACGCCTAAGAATATACCTGACTAGTAAGTATCTTAAAACCTATGGATTGCTATGTCTCCGAAAGAGAATCAAGCATGTGTACAGGGGCATAAACGCAGCAGTGATAGGATTGGAGAAGTTTGGTGAGCAAATGAAGACCCTTTGAAGTCATATTGCATGGTACCCATTACACGGGTCTCAACTCTCCAGGTTTAAGGTATTCTTCCTTCAGCTAAAACATGCGTGTGGAACCCAGAGTATGATCAACCATGTGAACGGGAGACGTGTTCAAATATGTCTCAGTTTTCCTCCCCTGGTACTCGGGTGCAACATTCCAGACGCTTTACTAACACTCTCCCCACTTGGAGAGTCAGCGCCTTTAACCTCCTGTTTGGCCCAGTTTGCAATTTCTGCGGAAGATGAACAGGAATAGCGAGAACCAATGAGAGACTAGCTGGAGGTGTCTGGACGGGCTAATTTAACTCTCATTTCCCACCAGGAAGAGGAATTAACCAAAGGCTCAGCGTGCCGTGCCGGAACCAGATTAGGGCCTGAAGCCATCCTGCGGTGTTGCGGCCAGGTCACAAGAAATCGAGTTGAAGAAAGGAGCTCAGGGGCACTGTAATTCACAAACCTGCAGAGTTATAAATGACAGCTATCATCCAAAAATATACTGAAGTAAGGCTGCCAAGAGGACTTGAAACGGGGCAGAATTGCAGGAAACCGATTTCAGGAGGTAGACTGGAATTGCATTGAAAGCATAGGAAAAGAGTCAGAGCGTCCACAATGATGCACTTGGCCAAAAAGGGCGTATGCGTTTTTTCCTGAATATATTCAGGAAAAAATGCATACGCCCTTTTTGGCCAACCAAGCAAGCTTGCAAAGGAAATCTGCACTACAATGAAGTCTCACTTCCCCCCGTCAAAAGGGCCATCTGAAAAAAGTGTAAAATCCAGAAAGGCAGGACAGGCCATGGAGAACTGGGAGCCTTGTTATGCTGATGGGCGGGATGTAAATTGCCAACAGACACTCGGGAGAAGTGTATGGTGTTTCCTGAAACATCTAAAAAACAAAGCAACAGAGCCTAGGGCACTTCCACTTATGGTCCTATAGCTTAGGGAAATTAAAATCAAAAAGACACAGCCACCCCAAAGTTTGGGACGCCTCTGTTTACAAGAACCTCGTTTACCGTACAAGTTCAATATCACAGAAATTGAAAAATGGATAAAGAACTTGTGGTACTTACGTACAATGCAGTATCTCTCAGCAATGAAATCTATGTCATCAGGCCCGTAGCAGCATAATGAGTGGATTCAGGTACGATGATTCT
The DNA here is from genome assembly GCF_964374135.1 of Grampus griseus. Classification (NCBI taxonomy): domain Eukaryota; kingdom Metazoa; phylum Chordata; class Mammalia; order Artiodactyla; family Delphinidae; genus Grampus; species Grampus griseus. The sequence goes on along the minus strand of NW_028133119.1, from coordinate 211,087 downwards.
AACTGAAATAAGTCACACAGAAAAAGAAACATCATAAGATATCAGTAATACACGGAATGTAAACTTGGCTACACAGGAACTGAATTCCAAAACAGAACAGGGTCTCAAATTTAGAAAACCAACTTATGCTTGCTTAAGGGGAAAGGTGAGTTGGGGTGCTGCATAAAACCAGAGATCGAAATGAGCACAGATAAAGTTCCTTAAGCCAAATACGGAATAGACAAGAGCTACTCCTTGCTCAACGAAATGGACTCAACACCCCATATTAAACGCCAAAGAATGTACCTGACTAGTAAGTATCTTAAAACCTATGGATTGCTATGTCTCCGAAAGAGAATCAAGCATGTGTACAGGGGCATAAACGCAGCAGTGATAGGATTGGAGAGGTTCGGTGAGCAAATGAAGACCCTTTGAAGTCATATTGCATGGTACCCATTCCACGGGTTTCAACTACCCAGGTTTAAGGTATTCTTCCTTCAGCTAAAACATGCATGTGGAACCTAGAGTATGATCAACCATGTGATCGGGAGACGTGTTCAAATATGTCTCAGTTTTCGTAACCTGGTACTCGGGTGCAACATTCCAGACGCTTTACTAACACTCTCCCCACTTGGAGAGTCAGCGCCTTTAACCTCCTGTTTGGCCCAGTTTGCAATTTCTGTGGAAGATGAACAGGAATAGGGAGACCCAATAAGAGACTAGCTGGAGGTGTCTGGACGGGCAAATTTTACTCTCATTTCCCACCAGGAAGAGGAAATAACCAAAGGCTCAGCGTGCCGTGCCGGAACCAGTTTAGGGCCTGAAGCCATCCTGCGGTGTTGCGGCCAGCTCAAAAGAAAGCGAGTTGAAGAAAGGAGCTCAGGGGCACTGTAATTCACAAACCTGCAGAGTTATAAATGACAGCTATCGTCCAAAAATAGACTGAAGTAAGGCTGCCAAGAGGACTTGAAAGCGGGGCAGAATTGCAGGAAACCGATTTCAGGAGGTAGACTGGAATTGCATTGAAAGCATAGGAAAAGAGGCAGAACGTCCACAATGATGCACTTGGCCAAAAAGGGCGTATGCGTTTTTTCCTGAATATATTCAGGAAAAAACGCATACGCCCTTTTTGGCCAAGCAAGAAAGCTTGCAAAGGAAATCTGCACTACAATGAAGTCTCACTTCCCCCCGGTCAAAAGGGCCATCTGAAAAAAGTGTAAAATCCAGAAAGGCAGGACAGGCCATGGAGAACTGGGAGCCTTGTTATGCTGATGGGCGGGATGTAAATTGCCAACAGACACTCGGGAGAAGTGTATGGTGTTTCCTGAAACATCTAAAAGACAAAGCAACAGAGCCTAAGGCAATTCCACTTATGGTCCTATAGCTTAGGGAAATTAAAATCAAAAAGACACAGCCACCCCAAAGTTTGGGACGCCTCTGTTTACAAGAACCTCGTTTACAGTACAAGTTCAACATCGCAGAAAGTGAAAAATGGATAAAGAAGATGTGGTATTTACTTACAAAGCAATATCACTCAGCAATGAAATCTATGTCATCAGGCCCGTAGCAGCATAATGAGTGGATTCAGGTACGATGATTCTAACTGAAATAAGTCACACAGAAAAAGAAACATCATAAGATATCAGTAATACACGGAATGTAAACTTGGCTACACAGGAACTGAATTACAGAACAGAACAGGGTCTCAAATTTAGAAAACCAACTTATGCTTGCTTAAGAGGAAAGGTGAGTTGGGGTGCTGCATAAAACCAGAGATTGAAATGAGCACAGATAAAGTTCCTTAAGCCAAATATGGAATAGACAAGAGCTACTCCTTGCTCAACGAAATGGACTCAACACCGCATATTAAACGCCTAAGAATGTACCTGACTAGTAAGTATCTTAAAACCTATGGATTGCTATGTCTCCGAAAGAGAATCAAGCATGTGTACAGGGGCATAAACGCAGCAGTGATAGGATTGGAGAGGTTCGGTGAGCAAATGAAGACCCTTTGAAGTCATATTGCATGGTACCCATTCCACGGGTTTCAACTACCCAGGTTTAAGGTATTCTTCCTTCAGCTAAAACATGCATGTGGAACCTAGAGTATGATCAACCATGTGATCGGGAGACGTGTTCAAATATGTCTCAGTTTTCCTCCCCTGGTACTCGGGTGCAACATTCCAGACGCTTTACTAACACTCTCCCGACTTGGAGAATCAGTCCCTTTAACCTCCTGTTTGGCCCAGTTTGCAATTTCTGCGGAAGATGAAAAGGAATAGCGAGAACCAATGAGAGACTAGCTGGAGGTGGCTGGACGGGCAAATTTAACTCTCATTTCCCACCAGGAAGAGGAAATAACCAAAGGCTCAGCGTGCCGTGCCGGAACCAGATTAGGGCCTGAAGCCATCCTGCGGTGTTGCGGGCAGCTCAAAAGAAAGTGAGTTGAAGAAAGGAGCTCAGGGGCACTGTAATTCACAAACTTGCAGAGTTATAAATGACAGCTATCGTCCAAAAATATACTGAAGTAAGGCTGCCAAGAGGACTTGAAAGCGGGGCAGAATTGCAGGAAACCGATTTCAGGAGGTAGACTGGAATTGCATTGAAAGCATAGGAAAAGAGGCAGAACGTCCACAATGATGCACTTGGCCAAAAAGGGCGTATGCGTGTTTTCCTGAATATATTCAGGAAAAAATGCATACGCCCTTTTTGGCCAACCAAGCAAACTTGCAAAGGAAATCTGCACTACAATGAAGTCTCACTTCCCCCCGGTCAAAAGGGCCATCTGAAAAAAGTGTAAAATCCAGAAAGGCAGGACAGGCCATGGAGAACTGGGAGCCTTGTTATGCTGATGGGCGGGATGTAAATTGCCAACAGACACTCGGGAGAAGTGTATGGTGTTTCCTGAAACATCTAAAAAACAAAGCAACAGAGCCTAGGGCACTTCCACTTATGGTCCTATAGCTTAGGGAAATTAAAATCAAAAAGACACAGCCACCCCAAAGTTTGGGACGCCTCTGTTTACAAGAACCTCGTTTACCGTACAAGTTCAATATCACAGAAAGTGAAAAATGGATAAAGAACTTGTGGTACTTACGTACAATGCAGTATCACTCAGCAATGAAATCTATGTCATCAGGCCCGTAGCAGCATAATGAGTGGATTCAGGTACGATGATTCTAACTGAAATAAGTCACAAAGCAAAAGAAACATCATAAGATATCACTAATACACGGAATGTAAACTTGGCTACACAGGAACTGAATTACAGAACAGAACAGGGTCTCAAATTTAGAAAACCAACTTATGCTTGCTTAAGGGTAAAGGTGAGTTGGGGTGCTGCATAAAACCAGAGATCGAAATGAGCACAGATAAAGTTCCTTAAGCCAAATATGGAATAGACAAGAGCTACTCCTTGCTCAACGAAATGGACTCAACACCGCATATTAAACGCCTAAGAATGTACCTGACTAGTAAGTATCTTAAAACCTATGGATTGCTATGTCTCCGAAAGAGAATCAAGCGTGTGTACAGGGGCATAAACGCAGCAGTGATAGGATTGGAGAGGTTCGGTGAGCAAATGAAGACCCTTTGAAGTCATATTGCATGGTACCCATTCCACGGGTCTCAACACTACAGGTTTAAGGTATTCTTCCTTCAGCTAAAACATGCATGTGGAACCCAGAGTATGATCAACCGTGTGAACGGGAGACGTGTTCAAATATGTCTCAGTTTTCCTCCCCTGGTACTCGGGTGCAACATTCCAGACGCTTTACTAACACTCTCCCCACTTGGAGAGTCAGCGCCTTTAACCTCCTGTTTGGCCCAGTTTGCAATTTCTGCGGAAGATGAACAGGAATAGGGAGAACCAATGAGAGACTAGCTGGAGGTGGCTGGACGGGCAAATTTAACTCTCATTTCCCACCAGGAAGAGGAAATAACCAAAGGCTCAGCGTGCCGTGCCGGAACCAGATTAGGGCCTGAAGCCATCCTGCGGTGTTGCGGCCAGGTCACAAGAAAGCGAGTTGAAGAAAGGAGCTCAGGGGCACTGTAATTCACAAACCTGCACAGTTATAAATGACAGCTATCATCCAAAAATAGACTAAAGTAAGGCTGCCAAGAGGACTTGAAAGCGGGGCAGAATTGCAGGAAACCGATTTCAGGAGGTAGACTGGAATTGCATTGAAGGCATAGGAAAAGAGGCAGAACGTCCACAATGATGCACTTGGCCAAAAAGGGCGTATGCGTTTTTTCCTGAATATATTCAGGAAAAAACGCATACGCCATTTTTGGCCAACCAAGCAAGCTTGCAAAGGAAATCTGCACTACAATGAAGTCTCACTTCCCCCCGGTCAAAAGGGCCATCTGAAAAAAGTGTAAAATCCAGAAAGGCAGGACAGGCCATGGAGAACTGGGAGCCTTGTTATGCTGATGGGCGGGATGTAAATTGCCAACAGACACTCGGGAGAAGTGTATGGTGTTTCCTGAAACATCTAAAAAACAAAGCAACAGAGCCTAGGGCACTTCCACTTATGGTCCTATAGCTTAGGGAAATTAAAATAAAAAAGACACAGCCACCCCAAAGTTTGGGACGTCTCTGTTTACAAGAACCTCGTTTACAGTACAAGTTCAACATCGCAGAAAGTGAAAAATGGATAAAGAAAATGTGGTATTTACTTACAAAGCAATATCACTCAGCAATGAAATCTATGTCATCAGGCTCTTAGCAGCACAATGAGTGGATTCAGGTACGATGATTCTAACTGAAATAAGTCACACAGAAAAAGAAACATCATAAGATATCACTAATACACGGAATGTAAACTTGGCTACACAGGAACTGAATTACAGAACAGAACAGGGTCTCAAATTTAGAAAACCAACTTATGCTTGCTTAAGAGGAAAGGTGAGTTGGGGTGCTGCATAAAACCAGAGATTGAAATGAGCACAGATAAAGTTCCTTAAGCCAAATATGGAATAGTCAAGAGCTACTCCTTGCTCAACGAAATGGACTCAACACCGCATATTAAACGCCTAAGAATGTACCTGACTAGTAAGTATCTTAAAACCTATGGATTGCTATGTCTCCGAAAGAGAATCAAGCATGTGTACAGGGGCATAAACGCAGCAGTGATAGGATTGGAGAGGTTCGGTGAGCAAATGAAGACCCTTTGAAGTCATATTGCATGGTACCCATTCCACGGGTTTCAACTACCCAGGTTTAAGGTATTCTTCCTTCAGCTAAAACATGCATGTGGAACCTAGAGTATGATCAACCATGTGATCAGGAGACGTGTTCAAATATGTCTCAGTTTTCCTCCCCTGGTACTCGGGTGCAACATTCCAGACGCTTTACTAACACTCTCCCGACTTGGAGAATCAGTCCCTTTAACCTCCTGTTTGGCCCAGTTTGCAATTTCTGCGGAAGATGAAAAGGAATAGCGAGAACCAATGAGAGACTAGCTGGAGGTGGCTGGACGGGCAAATTTAACTCTCATTTCCCACCAGGAAGAGGAAATAACCAAAGGCTCAGCGTGCCGTGCCGGAACCAGATTAGGGCCTGAAGCCATCCTGCGGTGTTGCGGCCAGGTCACAAGAAAGCGAGTTGAAGAAAGGAGCTCAGGGGCACTGTAATTCACAAACCTGCACAGTTATAAATGACAGCTATCATCCAAAAATAGACTAAAGTAAGGCTGCCAAGAGGACTTGAAAGCGGGGCAGAATTGCAGGAAACCGATTTCAGGAGGTAGACTGGAATTGCATTGAAAGCATAGGAAAAGAGGCAGAACGTCCACAATGATGCACTTGGCCAAAAAGGGCGTATGCGTTTTTTCCTGAATATATTCAGGAAAAAACGCATACGCCCTTTTTGGCCAACCAAGCAAACTTGCAAAGGAAATCTGCACTACAATGAAGTCTCACTTCCCCCCGGTCAAAAGGGCCATCTGAAAAAAGTGTAAAATCCAGAAAGGCAGGACAGGCCATGGAGAACTGGGAGCCTTGTTATGCTGATGGGCGGGATGTAAATTGCCAACAGACACTCGGGAGAAGTGTATGGTGTTTCCTGAAACATCTAAAAAACAAAGCAACAGAGCCTAGGGCACTTCCACTTATGGTCCTATAGCTTAGGGAAATTAAAATCAAAAAGACACAGCCACCCCAAAGTTTGGGACGCCTCTGTTTACAAGAACCTCGTTTACAGTACAAGTTCAACATTGCAGAAAGTGAAAAATGGATAAAGAAGCTGTGATATTTACTTACAAAGCAATATCACTCAGCAATGAAATCTATGTCATCAGGCCCTTAGCAGCACAATGAGTGGATTCAGGTACGATGATTCTAACTGAAATAAGTCACACAGCAAAAGAAACATCATAAGATATCACTAATACGCGGAATGTAAACTTGGCTACACAGGAACTGAATTACAGAACAGAACAGGGTCTCAAATTTAGAAAACCAACTTATGCTTGCTTAAGGGTAAAGGTGAGTTGGGGTGCTGCATAAAACCAGAGATCGAAATGAGCACAGATAAAGTTCCTTAAGCCAAATATGGAATAGACAAGAGCTACTCCTTGCTCAACGAAATGGACTCAACACCGCATATTAAACGCCTAAGAATGTACCTGACTAGTAAGTATCTTAAAACCTATGGATTGCTATGTCTCCGAAAGAGAATCAAGCGTGTGTACAGGGGCATAAACGCAGCAGTGATAGGATTGGAGAGGTTCGGTGAGCAAATGAAGACCCTTTGAAGTCATATTGCATGGTACCCATTCCACGGGTCTCAACACTACAGGTTTAAGGTATTCTTCCTTCGGCTAAAACATGCATGTGGAACCCAGAGTATGATCAACCGTGTGAACGGGAGACGTGTTCAAATATGTCTCAGTTTTTGTCCCCTGGTACTCGGGTGCAACATTCCAGATGCTTTACTAACACTCTCCCCACTTGGAGAGTCAGCGCCTTTAACCTCCTGTTTGGCCCAGTTTGCAATTTCTGCGGAAGATGAACAGGAATAGGGAGAACCAATGAGAGACTAACTGGAGGTGTCTGGACGGGCAAATTTAACTCTCATTTCCCACCAGGAAGAGGAAATAACCAAAGGCTCAGCGTGCCGTGCCGGAACCAGATTAGGGCCTGAAGCCATCCTGCGGTGTTGCGGCCAGCTCAAAAGAAAGCGAGTTGAAGAAAGGAGCTCAGGGGCACTGTAATTCACAAACCTGCACAGTTATAAATGACAGCTATCATCCAAAAATAGACTAAAGTAAGGCTTCCAAGAGGACTTGAAAGCGGGGCAGAATTGCAGGAAACCGATTTCAGGAGGTAGACTGAAATTGCATTGAAAGCATAGGAAAAGAGGCAGAACGTCCACAATGATGCACTTGGCCAAAAAGGGCGTATGCGTTTTTTCCTGAATATATTCAGGAAAAAACGCATACGCCCTTTTTGGCCAACCAAGCAAGCTTGCAAAGGAAATCTGCACTACAATGAAGTCTCACTTCCCCCCGGTCAAAAGGGCCATCTGAAAAAAGTGTAAAATCCAGAAAGGCAGGACAGGCCATGGAGAACTGGGAGCCTTGTTATGCTGATGGGTGGGATATAAATTGCCAACAGACACTCGGGAGAAGTGTATGGTGTTTCCTGAAACATCTAAAAAACAAAGCAACAGAGCCTAGGGCACTTCCACTTATGGTCCTATAGCTTAGGGAAATTAAAATCAAAAAGACACAGCCACCCCAAAGTTTGGGACGCCTCTGTTTACAAGAACCTCGTTTACCGTACAAGTTCAATATCACAGAAAGTGAAAAATGGATAAAGAACTTGTGGTACTTACGTACAATGCAGTATCACTCAGCAATGAAATCTATGTCATCAGGCCCGTAGCAGCATAATGAGTGGATTCAGGTACGATGATTCTAACTGAAATAAGTCACACAGAAAAAGAAACATCATAAGATATCACTAATACACGGAATGTAAACTTGGCTACACAGGAACTGAATTCCAAAACAGAACAGGGTCTCAAATTTAGAAAACCAACTTATGCTTGCTTAAGGGGAAAGGTGAGTTGGGGTGCTGCATAAAACCAGAGATTGAAATGAGCACAGATAAAGTTCCTTAAGCCAAATATGGAATAGACAAGAGCTACTCCTTGCTCAACGAAATGGACTCAACACCCCACATTAAACGCCTAAGAATGTACCTGACTAGTAAGTATCTTAAAACCTATAGATTGCTATGTCTCCGAAAGAGAATCAAGCATGTGTACAGGGGCATAAACGCAGCAGTGATAGGATTGGAGAGGTTCGGTGAGCAAATGAAGACCCTTTGAAGTCATATTGCATGGTACCCATTCCACGGGTTTCAACTACCCAGGTTTAAGGTATTCTTCCTTCAGCTAAAACATGCATGTGGAACCTAGAGTATGATCAACCGTGTGATCGGGAGACGTGTTCAAATATGTCTCAGATTTCCTCCCCTGGTACTCGGGTGCAACATTCCAGACGCTTTACTAACACTCTCCCCACTTGGAGAGTCAGCGCCTTTAACCTCCTGTTTGGCCCAGTTTGCAATTTCTGCGGAAGATGAACAGGAATAGGGAGAACCAATGAGAGACTAGCTGGAGGTGTCTGGACGGGCAAATTTAACTCTCATTTCCCATCTGGAAGAGGAAATAACCAAAGGCTCAGCGTGGCGTGCCGGAACCAGATTAGGGCCTGAAGCCATTATGCGGTGTTGCGGCCAGCTCAAAAGAAAGTGAGTTGAAGAAAGGAGCTCAGGGGCACTGTAATTCACAAACCTGCAGAGTTATAAATGACAGCTATCGTCCAAAAATATACTGAAGTAAGGCTGCCAAGAGGACTTGAAAGCGGGGCAGAATTGCAGGAAACCGATTTCAGGAGGTAGACTGGAATTGCATTGAAAGCATAGGAAAAGAGGCAGAACGTCCACAATGATGCACTTGGCCAAAAAGGGCGTATGCGTTTTTTCCTGAATATATTCAGGAAAAAACGCATACGCCCTTTTTGGCCAACCAAGCAAGCTTGCAAAGGAAATCTGCACTACAATGAAGTCTCACTTCCCCCCGGTCAAAAGGGCCATCTGAAAAAAGTGTGAAATCCAGAAAGGCAGGACAGGCCATGGAGAACTGGGAGCCTTGTTATGCTGATGGGCGGGATGTAAATTGCCAACAGACACTCGGGAGAAGTGTATGGTGTTTCCTGAAACATCTAAAAAACAAAGCAACAGAGCCTAGGGCACTTCCACTTATGGTCCTATAGCTTAGGGAAATTAAAATCAAAAAGACACAGCCACCCCAAAGTTTGGGATGCCTCTGTTTACAAGAACCTCGTTTACAGTACAAGTTCAACATCGCAGAAAGTGAAAAATGGATAAAGAAGATGTGGTATTTACTTACAAAGCAATATCACTCAGCAATGAAATCTATGTCATCAGGCTCTTAGCAGCACAAGGAGTGGATTCAGGTATGATGATTCTAACTGAAATAAGTCACACAGAAAAAGAAACATCCTAAGATATCAGTAATACACGGAATGTAAACTTGGCTACACAGGAACTGAATTACAGAACAGAACAGGGTCACAAATTTAGAAAACCAACTTATGCTTGCTTAAGAGGAAAGGTGAGTTGGGGTGCTGCATAAAACCAGAGATTGAAATGAGCACAGATAAAGTTCCTTAAGCCAAATATGGAATAGACAAGAGCTACTCCTTGCTCAACGAAATGGACTCAACACCGCATATTAAACGCCTAAGAATGTACCTGACTAGTAAGTATCTTAAAACCTATGGATTGCTATGTCTCCGAAAGAGAATCAAGCATGTGTACAGGGGCATAAACGCAGCAGTGATAGGATTGGAGAGGTTCGGTGAGCAAATGAAGACCCTTTGAAGTCATATTGCATGGTACCCATTCCACGGGTCTCAACACTACAGGTTTAAGGTATTCTTCCTTCGGCTAAAACATGCATGTGGAACCCAGAGTATGATCAACCGTGTGAACGGGAGACGTGTTCAAATATGTCTCAGTTTTCCTCCCCTGGTACTCGGGTGCAACATTCCAGACGCTTTACTAACACTCTCCCCACTTGGAGAGTCAGCGCCTTTAACCTCCTGTTTGGCCCAGTTTGCAATTTCTGCGGAAGATGAACAGGAATAGGGAGAACCAATGAGAGACTAACTGGAGGTGTCTGGACGGGCAAATTTAACTCTCATTTCCCACCAGGAAGAGGAAATAACCAAAGGCTCAGCGTGCCGTGCCGGAACCAGATTAGGGCCTGAAGCCATCCTGCGGTGTTGTGGCCAGCTCAAAAGAAAGCGAGTTGAAGAAAGGAGCTCAGGGGCACTGTAATTCACAAACCTGCAGAGTTATAAATGACAGCTATCATCCAAAAATAGACTAAAGTAAGGCTTCCAAGAGGACTTGAAAGCGGGGCAGAATTGCAGGAAACCGATTTCAGGAGGTAGACTGGAATTGCATTGAAAGCATAGGAAAAGAGGCAGAACGTCCACAATGATGCACTTGGCCAAAAAGGGCGTATGCGTTTTTTCCTGAATATATTCAGGAAAAAACGCATACGCCCTTTTTGGCCAACCAAGCAAGCTTGCAAAGGAAATCTGCACTACAATGAAGTCTCACTTCCCCCCGGTCAAAAGGGCCATCTGAAAAAAGTGTAAAATCCAGAAAGGCAGGACAGGCCATGGAGAACTGGGAGCCTTGTTATGCTGATGGGCGGGATGTAAATTGCCAACAGACACTCAGGAGAAGTGTATGGTGTTTCCTGAAACATCTAAAAAACAAAGCAACAGAGCCTAGGGCACTTCCACTTATGGTCCTATAGCTTAGGGAAATTAAAATCAAAAAGACACAGCCACCCCAAAGTTTGGGACGCCTCTGTTTACAAGAACCTCGTTTACCGTACAAGTTCAATATCACAGAAAGTGAAAAATGGATAAAGAACTTGTGGTACTTACGTACAATGCAGTATCACTCAGCAATGAAATCTATGTCATCAGGCCCGTAGCAGCATAATGAGTGGATTCAGGTACGATGATTCTAACTGCAATAAGTCACACAGAAAAAGAAACATCATAAGATATCACTAATACACGGAATGTAAACTTGGCTACACAGGAACTGAATTCCAAAACAGAACAGGGTCTCAAATTTAGAAAACCAACTTATGCTTGCTTATGGGGAAAGGTGAGTTGGGGTGCTGCATAAAACCAGAGATTGAAATGAGCACAGATAAAGTTCCTTAAGCCAAATATGGAATAGACAAGAGCTACTCCTTGCTCAACGAAATGGACTCAACACCCCATATTAAACGTCTAAGAATGTACCTGACTAGTAAGTATCTTAAAACCTATGGATTGCTATGTCTCCGAAAGAGAATCAAGCATGTGTACAGGGGCATAAACGCAGCAGTGATAGGATTGGAGAGGTTCGGTGAGCAAATGAAGACCCTTTGAAGTCATATTGCATGGTACCCATTCCACGGGTCTCAACTCTCCAGGTTTAAGGTATTCTTCCTTCAGCTAAAACATGCATGTGGAACCCAGAGTATGATCAACCGTGTGAACGGGAGACGTGTTCAAATATGTCTCAGTTTTCCTCCCCTGGTACTCGGGTGCAACAGTCCAGAGGCTTTACTAACACTCTCCCCACTTGGAGAGTCAGTCCCTTTAACCTCCTGTTTGGCCCAGTTTGCAATTTCTGCGGAAGATGAACAGGAATAGGGAGAACCAATGAGAGACTAGCTGGAGGTGTCTGGACGGGCAAATTTAACTCTCATTTCCCACCAGGAAGAGGAAATAACCAAAGGCTCAGCGTGCCGTGCCGGAACCAGATTAGGGCCTGAAGCCATCCTGCGGTGTTGCGGCCAGCTCAAAAGAAAGTGAGTTGAAGAAAGGAGCTCAGGGGCACTGTAATTCACAAACCTGCAGAGTTATAAATGACAGCTATCGTCCAAAAATATACTGAAGTAAGGCTGCCAAGAGGACTTGAAAGCGGGGCAGAATTGCAGGAAACCGATTTCAGGAGGTAGACTGGAATTGCATTGAAAGCATAGGAAAAGAGGCAGAACGTCCACAATGATGCACTTGGCCAAAAAGGGCGTATGCGTTTTTTCCTGAATATATTCAGGAAAAAACGCATACGCCCTTTTTGGCCAACCAAGCAAGCTTGCAAAGGAAATCTGCACTACAATGAAGTCTCACTTCCCCCCGGTCAAAAGGGCCATCTGAAAAAAGTGTAAAATCCAGAAAGGCAGGACAGGCCATGGAGAACTGGGAGCCTTGTTATGCTGATGGGCGGGATGTAAATTGCCAACAGACACTCGGGAGAAGTGTATGGTGTTTCCTGAAACATCTAAAAAACAAAGCAACAGAGCCTAGGGCACTTCCACTTATGGTCCTATAGATTAGGGAAATTAAAATCAAAAAGACACAGCCACCCCAAAGTTTGGGACGCCTCTGTTTACAAGAACCTCGTTTACAGTACAAGTTCAACATCGCAGAAAGTGAAAAATGGATAAAGAAGATGTGGTATTTACTTACAAAGCAATATCACTCAGCAATGAAATCTATGTCATCAGGCTCTTAGCAGCACAATGAGTGGATTCAGGTATGATGATTCTAACTGAAATAAGTCACACAGAAAAAGAAACATCCTAAGATATCAGTAATACACGGAATGTAAACTTGGCTACACAGGAACTGAATTACAGAACAGAACAGGGTCACAAATTTAGAAAACCAACTTATGCTTGCTTAAGAGGAAAGGTGAGTTGGGGTGCTGCATAAAACCAGAGATTGAAATGAGCACAGATAAAGTTCCTTAAGCCAAATATGGAATAGACAAGAGCTACTCCTTGCTCAACGAAATGGACTCAACACCGCATATTAAACGCCTAAGAATGTACCTGACTAGTAAGTATCTTAAAACCTATGGATTGCTATGTCTCCGAAAGAGAATCAAGCATGTGTACAGGGGCATAAACGCAGCAGTGATACGATTGGAGAGGTTCGGTGAGCAAATGAAGACCCTTTGAAGTCATATTGCATGGTACCCATTCCACGGGTTTCAACTACCCAGGTTTAAGGTATTCTTCCTTCAGCTAAAACATGCATGTGGAACCTAGAGTATGATCAACCATGTGATCGGGAGACGTGTTCAAATATGTCTCAGTTTTCCTCCCCTGGTACTCGGGTGCAACATTCCAGACGCTTTACTAACACTCTCCCGACTTGGAGAATCAGTCCCTTTAACCTCCTGTTTGGCCCAGTTTGCAATTTCTGCGGAAGATGAAAAGGAATAGCGAGAACCAATGAGAGACTAGCTGGAGGTGGCTGGACGGGGAAATTTAACTCTCATTTCCCACCAGGAAGAGGAAATAACCAAAGGCTCAGCGTGCCGTGCCGGAACCAGATTAGGGCCTGAAGCCATCCTGCGGTGTTGCGGCCAGGTCACAAGAAAGCGAGTTGAAGAAAGGAGCTCAGGGGCACTGTAATTCACAAACCTGCAGAGTTATAAATGACAGCTATCGTCCAAAAATATACTGAAGTAAGGCTGCCAAGAGGACTTGAAAGCGGGGCAGAATTGCAGGAAACCGATTTCAGGAGGTAGACTGGAATTGCATTGAAAGCATAGGAAAAGAGGCAGAACGTCCACAATGATGCACTTGGCCAAAAAGGGCGTATGCGTTTTTTCCTGAATATATTCAGGAAAAAACGCATACGCCCTTTTTGGCCAACCAAGCAAGCTTGCAAAGGAAATCTGCACTACAATGAAGTCTCACTTCCCCCCGGTCAAAAGGGCCATCTGAAAAAAGTGTAAAATCCAGAAAGGCAGGACAAGCCATGGAGAACTGGGAGCCTTGTTATGCTGATGGGCGGGATGTAAATTGCCAACAGACACTCGGGAGAAGTGTATGGTGTTTCCTGAAACATCTAAACAACAAAGCAACAGAGCCTAGGGCACTTCCACTTATGGTCCTATAGCTTAGGGAAATTAAAATCAAAAAGACACAGCCACCCCAAAGTTTGGGACGCCTCTGTTTACAAGAACCTCGTTTACAGTACAAGTTCAACATCGCAGAAAGTGAAAAATGGATAAAGAAGATGTGGTATTTACTTACAAAGCAATATCACTCAGCAATGAAATCTATGTCATCAGGCTCTTAGCAGCACAATGAGTGGATTCAGGTATGATGATTCTAACTGAAATAAGTCACACAGAAAAAGAAACATCCTAAGATATCAGTAATACACGGAATGTAAACTTGGCTACACAGGAACTGAATTACAGAACAGAACAGGGTCACAAATTTAGAAAACCAACTTATGCTTGCTTAAGAGGAAAGGTGAGTTGGGGTGCTGCATAAAACCAGAGATTGAAATGAGCACAGATAAAGTTCCTTAAGCCAAATATGGAATAGACAAGAGCTACTCCTTGCTCAACGAAATGGACTCAACACCGCATATTAAACGCCTAAGAATGTACCTGACTAGTAAGTATCTTAAAACCTATGGATTGCTATGTCTCCGAAAGAGAATCAAGCATGTGTACAGGGGCATAAACGCAGCAGTGATAGGATTGGAGAGGTTCGGTGAGCAAATGAAGACCCTTTGAAGTCATATTGCATGGTACCCATTCCACGGGTTTCAACTACCCAGGTTTAAGGTATTCTTCCTTCAGCTAAAACATGCATGTGGAACCTAGAGTATGATCAACCGTGTGATCGGGAGACGTGTTCAAATATGTCTCAGTTTTCCTCCCCTGGTACTCGGGTGCAACATTCCAGACGCTTTACTAACACTCTCCCGACTTGGAGAATCAGTCCCTTTAACCTCCTGTTTGGCCCAGTTTGCAATTTCTGCGGAAGATGAAAAGGAATAGCGAGAACCAATGAGAGACTAGCTGGAGGTGGCTGGACGGGCAAATTTAACTCTCATTTCCCACCAGGAAGAGGAAATAACCAAAGGCTCAGCGTGCCGTGCCGGAACCAGATTAGGGCCTGAAGCCATCCTGCGGTGTTGCGGCCAGGTCACAAGAAAGCGAGTTGAAGAAAGGAGCTCAGGGGCACTGTAATTCACAAACCTGCAGAGTTATAAATGACAGCTATCGTCCAAAAATATACTGAAGTAAGGCTGCCAAGAGGACTTGAAAGCGGGGCAGAATTGCAGGAAACCGATTTCAGGAGGTAGACTGGAATTGCATTGAAAGCATAGGAAAAGAGGCAGAACGTCCACAATGATGCACTTGGCCAAAAAGGGCGTATGCGTTTTTTCCTGAATATATTCAGGAAAAAACGCATACGCCCTTTTTGGCCAACCAAGCAAGCTTGCAAAGGAAATCTGCACTACAATGAAGTCTCACTTCCCCCCGGTCAAAAGGGCCATCTGAAAAAAGTGTAAAATCCAGAAAGGCAGGACAGGCCATGGAGAACTGGGAGCCTTGTTATGCTGATGGGCGGGATGTAAATTGCCAACAGACACTCGGGAGAAGTGTATGGTGTTTCCTGAAACATCTAAAAAACAAAGCAACAGAGCCTAGGGCACTTCCACTTATGGTCCTATAGCTTAGGGAAATTAAAATCAAAAAGACACAGCCACCCCAAAGTTTGGGACGCCTCTGTTTACAAGAACCTCGTTTACCGTACAAGTTCAATATCACAGAAAGTGAAAAATGGATAAAGAACTTGTGGTACTTACGTACAATGCAGTATCACTCAGCAATGAAATCTATGTCATCAGGCCCGTAGCAGCATAATGAGTGGATTCAGGTACGATGATTCAAACTGCAATAAGTCACACAGAAAAAGAAACATCATAAGATATCACTAATACACGGAATGTAAACTTGGCTACACAGGAACTGAATTCCAAAACAGAACAGGGTCTCAAATTTAGAAAACCAACTTATGCTTGCTTATGGGGAAAGGTGAGTTGGGGTGCTGCATAAAACCAGAGATTGAAATGAGCACAGATAAAGTTCCTTAAGCCAAATATGGAATAGACAAGAGCTACTCCTTGCTCAACGAAATGGACTCAACACCCCATATTAAACGTCTAAGAATGTACCTGACTAGTAAGTATCTTAAAACCTATGGATTGCTATGTCTCCGAAAGAGAATCAAGCATGTGTACAGGGGCATAAACGCAGCAGTGATAGGATTGGAGAGGTTCGGTGAGCAAATGAAGACCCTTTGAAGTCATATTGCATGGTACCCATTCCACGGGTCTCAACTCTCCAGGTTTAAGGTATTCTTCCTTCAGCTAAAACATGCATGTGGAACCCAGAGTATGATCAACCGTGTGAACGGGAGACGTGTTCAAATATGTCTCAGTTTTCCTCCCCTGGTACTCGGGTGCAACAGTCCAGAGGCTTTACTAACACTCTCCCCACTTGGAGAGTCAGTCCCTTTAACCTCCTGTTTGGCCCAGTTTGCAATTTCTGCGGAAGATGAACAGGAATAGGGAGAACCAATGAGAGACTAGCTGGAGGTGTCTGGACGGGCAAATTTAACTCTCATTTCCCACCAGGAAGAGGAAATAACCAAAGGCTCAGCGTGCCGTGCCGGAACCAGATTAGGGCCTGAAGCCATCCTGCGGTGTTGCGGCCAGCTCAAAAGAAAGTGAGTTGAAGAAAGGAGCTCAGGGGCACTGTAATTCACAAACCTGCAGAGTTATAAATGACAGCTATCGTCCAAAAATATACTGAAGTAAGGCTGCCAAGAGGACTTGAAAGCGGGGCAGAATTGCAGGAAACCGATTTCAGGAGGTAGACTGGAATTGCATTGAAAGCATAGGAAAAGAGGCAGAACGTCCACAATGATGCACTTGGCCAAAAAGGGCGTATGCGTTTTTTCCTGAATATATTCAGGAAAAAACGCATACGCCCTTTTTGGCCAACCAAGCAAGCTTGCAAAGGAAATCTGCACTACAATGAAGTCTCACTTCCCCCCGGTCAAAAGGGCCATCTGAAAAAAGTGTAAAATCCAGAAAGGCAGGACAGGCCATGGAGAACTGGGAGCCTTGTTATGCTGATGGGCGGGATGTAAATTGCCAACAGACACTCGGGAGAAGTGTATGGTGTTTCCTGAAACATCTAAAAAACAAAGCAACAGAGCCTAGGGCACTTCCACTTATGGTCCTATAGCTTAGGGAAATTAAAATCAAAAAGACACAGCCACCCCAAAGTTTGGGACGCCTCTGTTTACAAGAACCTCGTTTACAGTACAAGTTCAACATCGCAGAAAGTGAAAAATGGATAAAGAAGATGTGGTATTTACTTACAAAGCAATATCACTCAGCAATGAAATCTATGTCATCAGGCTCTTAGCAGCACAATGAGTGGATTCAGGTATGATGATTCTAACTGAAATAAGTCACACAGAAAAAGAAACATCCTAAGATATCAGTAATACACGGAATGTAAACTTGGCTACACAGGAACTGAATTACAGAACAGAACAGGGTCACAAATTTAGAAAACCAACTTATGCTTGCTTAAGAGGAAAGGTGAGTTGGGGTGCTGCATAAAACCAGAGATTGAAATGAGCACAGATAAAGTTCCTTAAGCCAAATATGGAATAGACAAGAGCTACTCCTTGCTCAACGAAATGGACTCAACACCGCATATTAAACGCCTAAGAATGTACCTGACTAGTAAGTATCTTAAAACCTATGGATTGCTATGTCTCCGAAAGAGAATCAAGCATGTGTACAGGGGCATAAACGCAGCAGTGATAGGATTGGAGAGGTTCGGTGAGCAAATGAAGACCCTTTGAAGTCATATTGCATGGTACCCATTCCACGGGTTTCAACTACCCAGGTTTAAGGTATTCTTCCTTCAGCTAAAACATGCATGTGGAACCTAGAGTATGATCAACCATGTGATCGGGAGACGTGTTCAAATATGTCTCAGTTTTCCTCCCCTGGTACTCGGGTGCAACATTCCAGACGCTTTACTAACACTCTCCCGACTTGGAGAATCAGTCCCTTTAACCTCCTGTTTGGCCCAGTTTGCAATTTCTGCGGAAGATGAAAAGGAATAGCGAGAACCAATGAGAGACTAGCTGGAGGTGGCTGGACGGGCAAATTTAACTCTCATTTCCCACCAGGAAGAGGAAATAACCAAAGGCTCAGCGTGCCGTGCCGGAACCAGATTAGGGCCTGAAGCCATCCTGCGGTGTTGCGGCCAGGTCACAAGAAAGCGAGTTGAAGAAAGGAGCTCAGGGGCACTGTAATTCACAAACCTGCACAGTTATAAATGACAGCTATCATCCAAAAATAGACTAAAGTAAGGCTGCCAAGAGGACTTGAAAGCGGGGCAGAATTGCAGGAAACCAATTTCAGGAGGTAGACTGGAATTGCATTGAAAGCATAGGAAAAGAGGCAGAACGTCCACAATGATGCACTTGGCCAAAAAGGGCGTATGCGTTTTTTCCTGAATATATTCAGGAAAAAACGCATACGCCCTTTTTGGCCAACCAAGCAAACTTGCAAAGGAAATCTGCACTACAATGAAGTCTCACTTCCCCCCGGTCAAAAGGGCCATCTGAAAAAAGTGTAAAATCCAGAAAGGCAGGACAGGCCATGGAGAACTGGGAGCCTTGTTATGCTGATGGGCGGGATGTAAATTGCCAACAGACACTCGGGAGAAGTGTATGGTGTTTCCTGAAACATCTAAAAAACAAAGCAACAGAGCCTAGGGCACTTCCACTTATGGTCCTATAGCTTAGGGAAATTAAAATCAAAAAGACACAGCCACCCCAAAGTTTGGGACGCCTCTGTTTACAAGAACCTCGTTTACAGTACAAGTTCAACATCGCAGAATGTGAAAAATGGATAAAGAAGATGTGGTATTTACTTACAAAGCAATATCACTCAGCAATGAAATCTATGTCATCAGGCTCTTAGCAGCACAATGAGTGGATTCAGGTACGATGATTCTAACTTAAATAAGTCACACAGAAAAAGAAACATCATAAGATATCACTAATACACGGAATGTAAACTTGGCTACACAGGAACTGAATTACAGAACAGAACAGGTTCTCAAATTTAGAAAACCAACTTATGCTTGCTTAAGAGGAAAGGTGAGTTGGGGTGCTGCATAAAACCAGAGATTGAAATGAGCACAGATAAAGTTCCTTAAGCCAAATATGGAATAGACAAGAGCTACTCCTTGCTCAACGAAATGGACTCAACACCGCATATTAAACGCCTAAGAATGTACCTGGCTAGTAAGTATCTTAAAACCTATGGATTGCTATGTCTCCGAAAGAGAATCAAGCATGTGTACAGGGGCATAAACGCAGCAGTGATAGGATTGGAGAGGTTCGGTGAGCAAATGAAGACCCTTTGAAGTCATATTGCATGGTACCCATTCCACGGGTTTCAACTACCCAGGTTTAAGGTATTCTTCCTTCAGCTAAAACATGCATGTGGAACCTAGAGTATGATCAACCATGTGATCGGGAGACGTGTTCAAATATGTCTCAGTTTTCCTCCCCTGGTACTCGGGTGCAACATTCCAGACGCTTTACTAACACTCTCCCGACTTGGAGAATCAGTCCCTTTAACCTCCTGTTTGGCCCAGTTTGCAATTTCTGCGGAAGATGAAAAGGAATAGCGAGAACCAATGAGAGACTAGCTGGAGGTGGCTGGACGGGCAAATTTAACTCTCATTTCCCACCAGGAAGAGGAAATAACCAAAGGCTCAGCGTGCCGTGCCGGAACCAGATTAGGGCCTGAAGCCATCCTGCGGTGTTGCGGCCAGGTCACAAGAAAGCGAGTTGAAGAAAGGAGCTCAGGGGCACTGTAATTCACAAACCTGCACAGTTATAAATGACAGCTATCATCCAAAAATAGACTAAAGTAAGGCTGCCAAGAGGACTTGAAAGCGGGGCAGAATTGCAGGAAACCAATTTCAGGAGGTAGACTGGAATTGCATTGAAAGCATAGGAAAAGAGGCAGAACGTCCACAATGATGCACTTGGCCAAAAAGGGCGTATGCGTTTTTTCCTGAATATATTCAGGAAAAAACGCATACGCCCTTTTTGGCCAACCAAGCAAACTTGCAAAGGAAATCTGCACTACAATGAAGTCTCACTTCCCCCCGGTCAAAAGGGCCATCTGAAAAAAGTGTAAAATCCAGAAAGGCAGGACAGGCCATGGAGAACTGGGAGCCTTGTTATGCTGATGGGCGGGATGTAAATTGCCAACAGACACTCGGGAGAAGTGTATGGTGTTTCCTGAAACATCTAAAAAACAAAGCAACAGAGCCTAGGGCACTTCCACTTATGGTCCTATAGCTTAGGGAAATTAAAATCAAAAAGACACAGCCACCCCAAAGTTTGGGACGCCTCTGTTTACAAGAACCTCGTTTACAGTACAAGTTCAACATTGCAGAAAGTGAAAAATGGATAAAGAAGCTCTGGTATTTACTTACAAAGCAATATCACTCAGCAATGAAATCTATGTCATCAGGCCCTTAGCAGCACAATGAGTGGATTCAGGTACGATGATTCTAACTGAAATAAGTCACACAGCAAAAGAAACATCATAAGATATCACTAATACACGGAATGTAAACTTGGCTACACAGGAACTGAATTACAGAACAGAACAGGGTCTCAAATTTAGAAAACCAACTTATGCTTGCTTAAGGGTAAAGGTGAGTTGGGGTGCTGCATAAAACCAGAGATCGAAATGAGCACAGATAAAGTTCCTTAAGCCAAATATGGAATAGACAAGAGCTACTCCTTGCTCAACGAAATGGACTCAACACCGCATATTAAACGCCTAAGAATGTACCTGACTAGTAAGTATCTTAAAACCTATGGATTGCTATGTCTCCGAAAGAGAATCAAGCGTGTGTACAGGGGCATAAACGCAGCAGTGATAGGATTGGAGAGGTTCGGTGAGCAAATGAAGACCCTTTGAAGTCATATTGCATGGTACCCATTCCACGGGTCTCAACACTACAGGTTTAAGGTATTCTTCCTTCGGCTAAAACATGCATGTGGAACCCAGAGTATGATCAACCGTGTGAACGGGAGACGTGTTCAAATATGTCTCAGTTTTCCTCCCCTGGTACTCGGGTGCAACATTCCAGACGCTTTACTAACACTCTCCCCACTTGGAGAGTCAGCGCCTTTAACCTCCTGTTTGGCCCAGTTTGCAATTTCTGCGGAAGATGAACAGGAATAGGGAGAACCAATGAGAGACTAACTGGAGGTGTCTGGACGGGCAAATTTAACTCTCATTTCCCACCAGGAAGAGGAAATAACCAAAGGCTCAGCGTGCCGTGCCGGAACCAGATTAGGGCCTGAAGCCATCCTGCGGTGTTGCGGCCAGCTCAAAAGAAAGCGAGTTGAAGAAAGGAGCTCAGGGGCACTGTAATTCACAAACCTGCAGAGTTATAAATGACAGCTATCATCCAAAAATAGACTAAAGTAAGGCTTCCAAGAGGACTTGAAAGCGGGGCAGAATTGCAGGAAACCGATTTCAGGAGGTAGACTGGAATTGCATTGAAAGCATAGGAAAAGAGGCAGAACGTCCACAATGATGCACTTGGCCAAAAAGGGCGTATGCGTTTTTTCCTGAATATATTCAGGAAAAAAGGCATACGCCCTTTTTGGCCAACCAAGCCAGCTTGCAAAGGAAATCTGCACTACAATGAAGTCTCACTTCCCCCCGGTCAAAAGGGCCATCTGAAAAAAGTGTAAAATCCAGAAAGGCAGGACAGGCCATGGAGAACTGGGAGCCTTGTTATGCTGATGGGTGGGATATAAATTGCCAACAGACACTCGGGAGAAGTGTATGGTGTTTCCTGAAACATCTAAAAAACAAAGCAACAGAGCCTAGGGCACTTCCACTTATGGTCCTATAGCTTAGGGAAATTAAAATCAAAAAGACACAGCCACCCCAAAGTTTGGGACGCTTCTGTTTACAAGAACCTCGTTTACCGTACAAGTTCAATATCACAGAAAGTGAAAAATGGATAAAGAACTTGTGGTACTTACGTACAATGCAGTATCACTCAGCAATGAAATCTATGTCATCAGGCCCGTAGCAGCATAATGAGTGGATTCAGGTACGATGATTCTAACTGAAATAAGTCACACAGAAAAAGAAACATCATAAGATATCACTAATACACGGAATGTAAACTTGGCTACACAGGAACTGAATTCCAAAACAGAACAGGGTCTCAAATTTAGAAAACCAACTTATGCTTGCTTAAGGGGAAAGGTGAGTTGGGGTGCTGCATAAAACCAGAGATCGAAATGAGCACAGATAAAGTTCCTTAAGCCAAATATGGAATAGACAAGAGCTACTCCTTGCTCAACGAAATGGACTCAACACCCCATATTAAACGCCTAAGAATGTACCTGACTAATAAGTATCTTAAAACCTATGGATTGCTATGTCTCCGAAAGAGAATCAAGCATGTGTACAGGGGCATAAACGCAGCAGTGATAGGATTGGAGAGGATCGGTGAGCAAATGAAGACCCTTTGAAGTCATATTGCATGGTACCCATTCCACGGGTCTCAACTCTCCAGGTTTAAGGTATTCTTCCTTCAGCTAAAACATGCATGTGGAACCCAGAGTATGATCAACCGTGTGAACGGGAGACGTGTTCAAATATGTCTCAGTTTTCCTCCCCTGGTACTCGGGTGCAACATTCCAGACGCTTTACTAACACTCTCCCCACTTGGAGAGTCAGCGCCTTTAACCTCCTGTTTGGCCCAGTTTGCAATTTCTGCGGAAGATGAACAGGAATAGGGAGAACCAATGAGAGACTAGCTGGAGGTGTCTGGACGGGCAAATTTAACTCTCATTTCCCACCAGGAAGAGGAAATAACCAAAGGCTCAGCGTGCCGTGCCGGAAGCAGATTAGGGCCTGAAGCCATCCTGCGGTGTTGCGGCCAGCTCAAAAGAAAGTGAGTTGAAGAAAGGAGCTCAGGGGCACTGTAATTCACAAACCTGCAGAGTTATAAATGACAGCTATCGTCCAAAAATATACTGAAGTAAGGCTGCCAAGAGGACTTGAAAGCGGGGCAGAATTGCAGGAAACCGATTTCAGGAGGTAGACTGGAATTGCATTGAAAGCATAGGAAAAGAGGCAGAACGTCCACAATGATGCACTTGGCCAAAAAGGGCGTATGCGTTTTTTCCTGAATATATTCATGAAAAAATGCATACGCCCTTTTTGGCCAACCAAGCAAACTTGCAAAGGAAATCTGCACTACAATGAAGTCTCACTTCCCCCCGGTCAAAAGGGCCATCTGAAAAAAGTGTAAAATCCAGAAAGGCAGTACAGGCCATGGAGAACTGGGAGCCTTGTTATGCTGATGGGCGGGATGTAAATTGC
This sequence comes from Grampus griseus, assembly GCF_964374135.1. Classification (NCBI taxonomy): domain Eukaryota; kingdom Metazoa; phylum Chordata; class Mammalia; order Artiodactyla; family Delphinidae; genus Grampus; species Grampus griseus. The sequence continues at coordinate 187,697 of NW_028133119.1, read as the reverse complement.
CAACAGACACTCGGGAGAAGTGTATGGTGTTTCCTGAAACATCTAAAAAACAAAGCAACAGAGCCTAGGGCACTTCCACTTATGGTCCTATAGCTTAGGGAAATTAAAATCAAAAAGACACAGCCACCCCAAAGTTTGGGACGCCTCTGTTTACAAGAACCTCGTTTACCGTACAAGTTCAATATCACAGAAAGTGAAAAATGGATAAAGAACTTGTGGTACTTACGTACAATGCAGTATCACTCAGCAATGAAATCTATGTCATCAGGCCCGTAGCAGCATAATGAGTGGATTCAGGTACGATGATTCTAACTGCAATAAGTCACACAGAAAAAGAAACATCATAAGATATCACTAATACACGGAATGTAAACTTGGCTACACAGGAACTGAATTCCAAAACAGAACAGGGTCTTAAATTTAGAAAACCAACATATGCTTGCTTAAGGGGAAAGGTGAGTTGGGGTGCTGCATAAAACCAGAGATTGAAATGAGCACAGATAAAGTTCCTTAAGCCAAATATGGAATAGACAAGAGCTACTCCTTGCTCAACGAAATGGACTCAACACCCCATATTAAACGTCTAAGAATGTACCTGACTAGTAAGTATCTTAAAACCTATGGATTGCTATGTCTCCAAAAGAGAATCAAGCATGTGTACAGGGGCATAAATGCAGCAGTGATAGGATTGGAGAGGTTCGGTGAGCAAATGAAGACCCTTTGAAGTCATATTGCATGGTACCCATTCCACAGGTCTCAACTCTCCAGGTTTAAGTTATTCTTCCTTCAGCTAAAACATGCATGTGGAACCCAGAGTATGATCAACCGTGTGAACGGGAGACGTGTTCAAATATGTCTCAGTTTTCCTCCCCTGGTACTCGGGTGCAACATTCCAGACGCTTTACTAACACTCTCCCCACTTGGAGAGTCAGCGCCTTTAACCTCCTGTTTGGCCCAGTTTGCAATTTCTGCGGAAGATGAACAGGAATAGGGAGAACCAATCAGAGACTAGCTGGAGGTGTCTGGACGGGCAAATTTAACTCTCATTTCCCACCAGGAAGAGGAAATAACCAAAGGCTCAGCGTGCCGTGCCGGAACCAGATTAGGGCCTGAAGCCATCCTGCGGTGTTGCGGCCAGCTCAAAAGAAAGTGAGTTGAAGAAAGGAGCTCAGGGGCACTGTAATTCACAAACCTGCAGAGTTATAAATGACAGCTATCGTCCAAAAATATACTGAAGTAAGGCTGCCAAGAGGACTTGAAAGCGGGGCAGAATTGCAGGAAACCGATTTCAGGAGGTAGACTGGAATTGCATTGAAAGCATAGGAAAAGAGGCAGAACGTCCACAATGATGCACTTGGCCAAAAAGGGCGTATGCGTTTTTTCCTGAATATATTCAGGAAAAAACGCATACGCCCTTTTTGGCCAACCAAGCAAGCTTGCAAAGGAAATCTGCACTACAATGAAGTCTCACTTCCCCCCGGTCAGAAGGGCCATCTGAAAAAAGTGTAAAATCCAGAAAGGCAGGACAAGCCATGGAGAACTGGGAGCCTTGTTATGCTGATGGGCGGGATGTAAATTGCCAACAGACACTCGGGAGAAGTGTATGGTGTTTCCTGAAACATCTAAAAAACAAAGCAACAGAGCCTAGGGCACTTCCACTTATGGTCCTATAGCTTAGGGAAATTAAAATCAAAAAGACACAGCCACCCCAAAGTTTGGGACGCCTCTGTTTACAAGAACCTCGTTTACAGTACAAGTTCAACATCGCAGAAAGTGAAAAATGGATAAAGAAGATGTGGTATTTACTTACAAAGCAATATCACTCAGCAATGAAATCTATGTCATCAGGCTCTTAGCAGCACAATGAGTGGATTCAGGTATGATGATTCTAACTGAAATAAGTCACACAGAAAAAGAAACATCCTAAGATATCACTAATACACGGAATGTAAACTTGGCTACACAGGAACTGAATTACAGAACAGAACAGGGTCACAAATTTAGAAAACCAACTTATGCTTGCTTAAGAGGAAAGGTGAGTTGGGGTGCTGCATAAAACCAGAGATTGAAATGAGCACAGATAAAGTTCCTTAAGCCAAATATGGAATAGACAAGAGCTACTCCTTGCTCAACGAAATGGACTCAACACCGCATATTAAACGCCTAAGAATGTACCTGACTAGTAAGTATCTTAAAACCTATGGATTGCTATGTCTCTGAAAGAGAATCAAGCATGTGTACAGGGGCATAAACGCAGCAGTGATAGGATTGGAGAGGTTCGGTGAGCAAATGAAGACCCTTTGAAGTCATATGGCATGGTACCCATTCCACGGGTTTCAACTACCCAGGTTTAAGGTATTCTTCCTTCAGCTGAAAGAGGTATGTGGAACCTAGAGTATGATCAACCATGTGATCGGGAGACGTGTTCAAATATGTCTCAGTTTTCATATCCTGGTACTCGGGTGCAACATTCCACACGCTTTACTAACACTCTCCCGACTTGGAGAGTCAGTCCCTTTAACCTCCTGTTTGGCCCAGTTTGCAATTTCTGCGGAAGATGAACAGGAATAGCGAGAACCAATGAGAGACCAGCTGGAGGTGTCTGGACGGGCAAATTTAACTCTCATTTCCCACCAGGAAGAGGAATTAACCAAAGGCTCAGCGTGCCGTGCCGGAACCAGATTAGGGCCTGAAGCCATCCTGCGGTGTTGCGGCCAGGTCACAAGAAAGTGAGTTGCAGAAAGGAGCTCAGGGGCACTGTAATTCACAAACCTGCAGAGTTATAAATGACAGCTATCGTCCAAAAATATACTGAAGTAAGGCTGCCAAGAGTACTTGAAAGCGGGGCAGAATTGCAGGAAACCGATTTCAGGAGGTAGACTGGAATTGCATTGAAAGCATAGGAAAAGAGGCAGAACGTCCACAATGATGCACTTGGCTAAAAAGGGCGTATGCGTTTTTTCCTGAATATATTCAGGAAAAAACGCATACGCCCTTTTTGGCCAACCAAGCAAGCTTGCAAAGGAAATCTGCACTACAATGAAGTCTCACTTCCCCCCGGTCAAAAGGGCCATCTGAAAAAAGTGTAAAATCCAGAAAGGCAGGACAGGCCATGGAGAACTGGGAGCCTTTTTATGCTGCTGGGCGGGATATAAATTGCCAACAGACACTCGGGAGAAGTGTATGGTGTTTCCTGAAACATCTAAAAAACAAAGCAACAGAGCCTAGGGCACTTCCACTTATGGTCCTATAGCTTAGGGAAATTAAAATCAAAAAGACACAGCCACCCCAAAGTTTGGGACGCCTCTGTTTACAAGAACCTCGTTTACCGTACAAGTTCAATATCACAGAAAGTGAAAAATGGATAAAGAACTTGTGGTACTTACGTACAATGCAGTATCACTCAGCAATGAAATCTATGTCATCAGGCCCGTAGCAGCATAATGAGTGGATTCAGGTACGATGATTCTAACTGAAATAAGTCACACAGAAAAAGAAACATCATAAGATATCACTCATACACGGAATGTAAACTTGGCTACACAGGAACTGAATTCCAAAACAGAACAGGGTCTCAAATTTAGAAAACCAACTTATGCTTGCTTAAGGGGAAAGGTGAGTTGGGGTGCTGCATAAAACCAGAGATTGAAATGAGCACAGATAAAGTTCCTTAAGCCAAATATGGAATAGACAAGAGCTACTCCTTGCTCAACGAAATGGACTCAACACCCCATATTAAACGCCTAAGAATGTACCTGACTAGTAAGTATCTTAAAACCTATGGATTGCTATGTCTCCAAAAGAGAATCAAGCATGTGTACAGGGGCATAAATGCAGCAGTGATAGGATTGGAGAGGTTCGGTGAGCAAATGAAGACCCTTTGAAGTCATATTGCATGGTACCCATTTCACGGGTCTCAACTCTCCAGGTTTAAGGTATTCTTCCTTCAGCTAAAACATGCATGTGGAACCCAGAGTATGATCAACCGTGTGAACGGGAGACGTGTTCAAATATGTCTCAGTTTTCCTCCCCTGGTACTCGGGTGCAACATTCCAGACGCTTTACTAACACTCTCCCCACTTGGAGAGTCAGCGCCTTTAACCTCCTGTTTGGCCCAGTTTGCAATTTCTGCGGAAGATGAACAGGAATAGGGAGAACCAATGAGAGACTAGCTGGAGGTGTCTGGACGGGCAAATTTAACTCTCATTTCCCATCTGGAAGAGGAAATAACCAAAGGCTCAGTGTGCCATGCGGGAACCAGATTAGGGCCTGAATCTATCCTGCGGTGTTGTGGCCAGCTCAAAAGAAAGTGAGTTGAAGAAAGGAGCTCAGGGGCACTGTAATTCACAAACCTGCAGAGTTATAAATGACAGCTATCGTCCAAAAATATACTGAAGTAAGGCTGCCAAGAGGACTTGAAAGCGGGGCAGAATTGCAGGAAACCGATTTCAGGAGGTAGACTGGAATTGCATTGAAAGCATAGGAAAAGAGGCAGAACGTCCACAATGATGCACTTGGCCAAAAAGGGCGTATGCGTTTTTTCCTGAATATATTCAGGAAAAAACGCATACGCCCTTTTAGGCCAACCAAGCAAGCTTGCAAAGGAAATCTGCACTACAATGAAGTCTCACTTCCCCCCGGTCAAAAGGGCCATCTGAAAAAAGTGTAAAATCCAGAAAGGCAGGACAGGCCATGGAGAACTGGGAGCCTTGTTATGCTGATGGGCGGGATGTAAATTGCCAACAGACACTCGGGAGAAGTGTATGGTGTTTCCTGAAACATCTAAAAAACAAAGCAACAGAGCCTAGGGCACTTCCACTTATGGTCCTATAGCTTAGGGAAATTAAAATCAAAAAGACACAGCCACCCCAAAGTTTGGGACGCCTCTGTTTACAAGAACCTCGTTTACAGTACAAGTTCAACATCGCAGAAAGTGAAAAATGGATAAAGAAGATGTGGTATTTACTTACAAAGCAATATCACTCAGCAATGGAATCTATGTCATCAGGCTCTTAGCAGCACAATGAGTGGATTCAGGTATGATGATTCTAACTGAAATAAGTCACACAGAAAAAGAAACATCCTAAGATATCACTAATACACGGAATGTAAACTTGGCTACACAGGAACTGAATTACAGAACAGAACAGGGTCTCAAATTTAGAAAACCAACTTATGCTTGCTTAAGAGGAAAGGTGAGTTGGGGTGCTGCATAAAACCAGAGATTGAAATGAGCACAGATAAAGTTCCTTAAGCCAAATATGGAATAGACAAGAGCTACTCCTTGCTCAACGAAATGGACTCAACACCCCATATTAAACGCCTAAGAATGTACCTGACTAGTAAGTATCTTAACACGTATGGATTGCTATGTCTCCGAAAGAGAATCAAGCATGTGTACAGGGGCATAAACGCAGCAGTGATAGGATTGGAGAGGTTCGGTGAGCAAATGAAGACCCTTTGAAGTCATATTACATGGTACCCATTCCACGGGTTTCAACTACCCAGGTTTAAGGTATTCTTCCTTCAGCTAAAACATGCATGTGGAACCTAGAGTATGATCAACCGTGTGATCGGGAGACGTGTTCAAATATGTCTCAGTTTTCCTCCCCTGGTACTCGGGTGCAACATTCCAGACGCTTTACTAACACTCTCCCGACTTGGAGAATCAGTCCCTTTAACCTCCTGTTTGGCCCAGTTTGCAATTTCTGCGGAAGATGAAAAGGAATAGCGAGAACCAATCAGAGACTAGCTGGAGGTGGCTGGACGGGCAAATTTAACTCTCATTTCCCACCAGGAAGAGGAAATAACCAAAGGCTCAGCGTGCCGTGCCGGAACCAGATTAGGGCCTGAAGCCATCCTGCGGTGTTGCGGCCAGCTCAAAAGAAAGCGAGTTGAAGAAAGGAGCTCAGGGGCACTGTAATTCACAAACCTGCAGAGTTATAAATGACAGCTATCGTCCAAAAATAGACTGAAGTAAGGCTGCCAAGAGGACTTGAAAGCGGGGCAGAATTGCAGGAAACCGATTTCAGGAGGTAGACTGGAATTGCATTGAAAGCATAGGAAAAGAGGCAGAACGTCCACAATGATGCACTTGGGCAAAAAGGGCGTATGCGTTTTTTCCTGAATATATTCAGGAAAAAACGCATACGCCCTTTTTGGCCAACCAAGCAAACTTGCAAAGGAAATCTGCACTACAATGAAGTCTCACTTCCCCCCGGTCAAAAGGGCCATCTGAAAAAAGTGTAAAATCCAGAAAGGCAGGACAGGCCATGGAGAACTGGGAGCCTTGTTATGCTGATGGGCGGGATGTAAATTGCCAACAGACACTCGGGAGAAGTGTATGGTGTTTCCTGAAACATCTAAAAAACAAAGCAACAGAGCCTAGGGCACTTCCACTTATGGTCCTATAGCTTAGGGAAATTAAAATCAAAAAGACACAGCCACCCCAAAGTTTGGGACGCCTCTGTTTACAAGAACCTCGTTTACCGTACAAGTTCAATATCACAGAAAGTGAAAAATGGATAAAGAACTTGTGGTACTTACGTACAATGCAGTATCACTCAGCAATGAAATCTATGTCATCAGGCCCATAGCAGCATAATGAGTGGATTCAGGTACGATGATTCTAACTGAAATAAGTCACACAGAAAAAGAAACATCATAAGATATCACTAATACACGGAATGTAAACTTGGCTACACAGGAACTGAATTCCAAAACAGAACAGGGTCTCAAATTTAGAAAACCAACTTATGCTTGCTTAAGGGGAAAGGTGAGTTGGGGTGCTGCATAAAACCAGAGATTGAAATGAGCACAGATAAAGTTCCTTAAGCCAAATATGGAATAGACAAGAGCTACTCCTTGCTCAACGAAATGGACTCAACACCCCATATTAAACGCCTAAGAATGTACCTGACTAGTAAGTATCTTAAAACCTATGGATTGCTATGTCTCCAAAAGAGAATCAAGCATGTGTACAGGGGCATAAATGCAGCAGTGATAGGATTGGAGAGGTTCGGTGAGCAAATGAAGACCCTTTGAAGTCATATTGCATGGTACCCATTCCACGGGTCTCAACTCTCCAGGTTTAAGGTATTCTTCTTTCAGCTAAAACATGCATGTGGAACCCAGAGTATGATCAACCATGTGAACGGAAGACGTGTTCAAATATGTCTCAGTTTTCCTCCCCTGGTACTCGGGTGCAACATTCCAGACGCTTTACTAACACTCTCCCCACTTGGAGAGTCAGCGCCTTTAACCTCCTGTTTGGCCCAGTTTGCAATTTCTGCGGAAGATGAACAGGAATAGGGAGAACCAATGAGAGACTAGCTGGAGGTGTCTGGACGGGCAAATTTAACTCTCATTTCCCATCTGGAAGAGGAAATAACCAAAGGCTCAGCGTGCCGTGCCGGAACCAGATTAGGGCCTGAAGCCATCCTGCGGTGTTGTGGCCAGCTCAAAAGAAAGTGAGTTGAAGAAAGGAGCTCAGGGGCACTGTAATTCACAAACCTGCAGAGTTATAAATGACAGCTATCGTCCAAAAATATACTGAAGTAAGGCTGCCAAGAGGACTTGAAAGCGGGGCAGAATTGCAGGAAACCGATTTCAGGAGGTAGACTGGAATTGCATTGAAAGCATAGGAAAAGAGGCAGAACGTCCACAATGATGCACTTGGCCAAAAAGGGCGTATGCGTTTTTTCCTGAATATATTCAGGAAAAAACGCATACGCCCTTTTAGGCCAACCAAGCAAGCTTGCAAAGGAAATCTGCACTACAATGAAGTCTCACTTCCCCCCGGTCAAAAGGGCCATCTGAAAAAAGTGTAAAATCCAGAAAGGCAGGACAGGCCATGGAGAACTGGGAGCCTTGTTATGCTGATGGGCGGGATGTAAATTGCCAACAGACACTCGGGAGAAGTGTATGGTGTTTCCTGAAACATCTAAAAAACAAAGCAACAGAGCCTAGGGCACTTCCACTTATGGTCCTATAGCTTAGGGAAATTAAAATCAAAAAGACACAGCCACCCCAAAGTTTGGGACGCCTCTGTTTACAAGAACCTCGTTTACAGTACAAGTTCAACATCGCAGAAAGTGAAAAATGGATAAAGAAGATGTGGTATTTACTTACAAAGCAATATCACTCAGCAATGGAATCTATGTCATCAGGCTCTTAGCAGCACAATGAGTGGATTCAGGTATGATGATTCTAACTGAAATAAGTCACACAGAAAAAGAAACATCCTAAGATATCACTAATACACGGAATGTAAACTTGGCTACACAGGAACTGAATTACAGAACAGAACAGGGTCTCAAATTTAGAAAACCAACTTATGCTTGCTTAAGAGGAAAGGTGAGTTGGGGTGCTGCATAAAACCAGAGATTGAAATGAGCACAGATAAAGTTCCTTAAGCCAAATATGGAATAGACAAGAGCTACTCCTTGCTCAACGAAATGGACTCAACACCCCATATTAAACGCCTAAGAATGTACCTGACTAGTAAGTATCTTAACACGTATGGATTGCTATGTCTCCGAAAGAGAATCAAGCATGTGTACAGGGGCATAAACGCAGCAGTGATAGGATTGGAGAGGTTCGGTGAGCAAATGAAGGCCCTTTGAAGTCATATTACATGGTACCCATTCCACGGGTTTCAACTACCCAGGTTTAAGGTATTCTTCCTTCAGCTAAAACATGCATGTGGAACCTAGAGTATGATCAACCGTGTGATCGGGAGACGTGTTCAAATATGTCTCAGTTTTCCTCCCCTGGTACTCGGGTGCAACATTCCAGACGCTTTACTAACACTCTCCCGACTTGGAGAGTCAGCGCCTTTAACCTCCTGTTTGGCCCAGTTTGCAATTTCTGCGGAAGATGAACAGGAATAGGGAGAACCAATGAGAGACTAGCTGGAGGTGTCTGGACGGGCAAATTTAACTCTCATTTCCCATCTGGAAGAGGAAATAACCAAAGGCTCAGCGTGCCGTGCCGGAACCAGATTAGGGCCTGAAGCCATCCTGCGGTGTTGCGGCCAGCTCAAAAGAAAGTGAGTTGAAGAAAGGAGCTCAGGGGCACTGTAATTCACAAACCTGCAGAGTTATAAATGACAGCTATCGTCCAAAAATATACTGAAGTAAGGCTGCCAAGAGGACTTGAAAGCGGGGCAGAATTGCAGGAAACCGATTTCAGGAGGTAGACTGGAATTGCATTGAAAGCATAGGAAAAGAGGCAGAACGTCCACAATGATGCACTTGGCCAAAAAGGGCGTATGCGTTTTTTCCTGAATATATTCAGGAAAAAACGCATACGCCCTTTTTGGCCAACCAAGCAAGCTTGCAAAGGAAATCTGCACTACAATGAAGTCTCACTTCCCCCCGGTCAAAAGGGCCATCTGAAAAAAGTGTAAAATCCAGAAAGGCAGGACAGGCCATGGAGAACTGGGAGCCTTGTTATGCTGATGGGCGGGATGTAAATTGCCAAGAGACACTCGGGAGAAGTGTATGGTGTTTCCTGAAACATCTAAAAAACAAAGCAACAGAGCCTAGGGCACTTCCACTTATGGTCCTATAGCTTAGGGAAATTAAAATCAAAAAGACACAGCCACCCCAAAGTTTGGGACGCCTCTGTTTACAAGAACCTCATTTACAGTACAAGTTCAACATCGCAGAAAGTGAAAAATGGATAAAGAAGATGTGGTATTTACTTACAAAGCAATATCACTCAGCAATGGAATCTATGTCATCAGGCTCTTAGCAGCACAATGAGTGGATTCAGGTATGATGATTCTAACTGAAATAAGTCACACAGAAAAAGAAACATCATAAGATATCACTAATACACGGAATGTAAACTTGGCTACACAGGAACTGAATTCCAAAACAGAACAGGGTCTCAAATTTAGAAAACCAACTTATGCTTGCTTAAGGGGAAAGGTGAGTTGGGGTGCTGCATAAAACCAGAGATTGAAATGAGCACAGATAAAGTTCCTTAAGCCAAATATGGAATAGACAAGAGCTACTCCTTGCTCAACGAAATGGACTCAACACCCCATATTAAACGCCTAAGAATGTACCTGACTAGTAAGTATCTTAAAACCTATGGATTGCTATGTCTCCAAAAGAGAATCAAGCATGTGTACAGGGGCATAAATGCAGCAGTGATAGGATTGGAGAGGTTCGGTGAGCAAATGAAGACCCTTTGAAGTCATATTGCATGGTACCCATTCCACGGGTCTCAACTCTCCAGGTTTAAGGTATTCTTCTTTCAGCTAAAACATGCATGTGGAACCCAGAGTATGATCAACCATGTGAACGGAAGACGTGTTCAAATATGTCTCAGTTTTCCTCCCCTGGTACTCGGGTGCAACATTCCAGACGCTTTACTAACACTCTCCCGACTTGGAGAATCAGCGCCTTTAACCTCCTGTTTGGCCCAGTTTGCAATTTCTGCGGAAGATGAAAAGGAATAGCGAGAACCAATCAGAGACTAGCTGGAGGTGGCTGGACGGGCAAATTTAACTCTCATTTCCCACCAGGAAGAGGAAATAACCAAAGGCTCAGCGTGCCGTGCCGGAACCAGATTAGGGCCTGAAGCCATCCTGCGGTGTTGCGGCCAGCTCAAAAGAAAGCGAGTTGAAGAAAGGAGCTCAGGGGCACTGTAATTCACAAACCTGCAGAGTTATAAATGACAGCTATCGTCCAAAAATAGACTGAAGTAAGGCTGCCAAGAGGACTTGAAAGCGGGGCAGAATTGCAGGAAACCGATTTCAGGAGGTAGACTGGAATTGCATTGAAAGCATAGGAAAAGAGGCAGAACGTCCACAATGATGCACTTGGCCAAAAAGGGCGTATGCGTTTTTTCCTGAATATATTCAGGAAAAAACGCATACGCCCTTTTTGGCCAACCAAGCAAACTTGCAAAGGAAATCTGCACTACAATGAAGTCTCACTTCCCCCCGGTCAAAAGGGCCATCTGAAAAAAGTGTAAAATCCAGAAAGGCAGGACAGGCCATGGAGAACTGGGAGCCTTGTTATGCTGATGGGCGGGATGTAAATTGCCAACAGACACTCAGGAGAAGTGTATGGTGTTTCCTGAAACATCTAAAAAACAAAGCAACAGAGCCTAGGGCACTTCCACTTATGGTCCTATAGCTTAGGGAAATTAAAATCAAAAAGACACAGCCACCCCAAAGTTTGGGACGCCTCTGTTTACAAGAACCTCGTTTACCGTACAAGTTCAATATCACAGAAAGTGAAAAATGGATAAAGAACTTGTGGTACTTACGTACAATGCAGTATCACTCAGCAATGAAATCTATGTCATCAGGCCCATAGCAGCATAATGAGTGGATTCAGGTACGATGATTCTAACTGAAATAAGTCACACAGAAAAAGAAACATCATAACATATCACTAATACACGGAATGTAAACTTGGCTACACAGGAACTGAATTCCAAAACAGAACAGGGTCTCAAATTTAGAAAACCAACTTATGCTTGCTTAAGGGTAAAGGTGAGTTGGGGTGCTGCATAAAACCAGAGATTGAAATGAGCACAGATAAAGTTCCTTAAGCCAAATATGGAATAGACAAGAGCTACTCCTTGCTCAACGAAATGGACTCAACACCCCATATTAAACGCCTAAGAATGTACCTGACTAGTAAGTATCTTAAAACCTATGGATTGCTATGTCTCCAAAAGAGAATCAAGCATGTGTACAGGGGCATAAATGCAGCAGTGATAGGATTGGAGAGGTTCGGTGAGCAAATGAAGACCCTTTGAAGTCATATTGCATGGTACCCATTCCACGGGTCTCAACTCTCCAGGTTTAAGGTATTCTTCTTTCAGCTAAAACATGCATGTGGAACCCAGAGTATGATCAACCGTGTGAACGGAAGACGTGTTCAAATATGTCTCAGTTTTCCTCCCCTGGTACTCGGGTGCAACATTCCAGACGCTTTACTAACACTCTCCCCACTTGGAGAGTCAGCGCCTTTAACCTCCTGTTTGGCCCAGTTTGCAATTTCTGCGGAAGATGAACAGGAATAGGGAGAACCAATGAGAGACTAGCTGGAGGTGTCTGGACGGGCAAATTTAACTCTCATTTCCCATCTGGAAGAGGAAATAACCAAAGGCTCAGCGTGCCGTGCCGGAACCAGATTAGGGCCTGAAGCCATCCTGCGGTGTTGCGGCCAGCTCAAAAGAAAGTGAGTTGAAGAAAGGAGCTCAGGGGCACTGTAATTCACAAACCTGCAGAGTTATAAATGACAGCTATCGTCCAAAAATATACTGAAGTAAGGCTGCCAAGAGGACTTGAAAGCGGGGCAGAATTGCAGGAAACCGATTTCAGGAGGTAGACTGGAATTGCATTGAAAGCATAGGAAAAGAGGCAGAACGTCCACAATGACGCACTTGGCCAAAAAGGGCGTATGCGTTTTTTCCTGAATATATTCAGGAAAAAACGCATACGCCCTTTTTGGCCAACCAAGCAAGCTTGCAAAGGAAATCTGCACTACAATGAAGTCTCACTTCCCCCCGGTCAAAAGGGCCATCTGAAAAAAGTGTAAAATCCAGAAAGGCAGGACAGGCCATGGAGAACTGGGAGCCTTGTTATGCTGATGGGCGGGATGTAAATTGCCAACAGACACTCGGGAGAAGTGTATGGTGTTTCCTGAAACATCTAAAAAACAAAGCAACAGAGCCTAGGGCACTTCCACTTATGGTCCTATAGCTTAGGGAAATTAAAATAAAAAAGACACAGCCACCCCAAAGTTTGGGACGCCTCTGTTTACAAGAACCTCGTTTACAGTACAAGTTCAACATCGCAGAAAGTGAAAAATGGATAAAGAAGATGTGGTATTTACTTACAAAGCAATATCACTCAGCAATGAAATCTATGTCATCAGGCTCTTAGCAGCACAATGAGTGGATTCAGGTATGATGATTCTAACTGAAATAAGTCACACAGAAAAAGAAACCTCCTAAGATATCAGTAATACACGGAATGTAAACTTGGCTACACAGGAACTGAAATACAGAACAGAACAGGGTCACAAATTTAGAAAACCAACTTATGCTTGCTTAAGAGGAAAGGTGAGTTGGGGTGCTGCATAAAACCAGAGATTGAAATGAGCACAGATAAAGTTCCTTAAGCCAAATATGGAATAGACAAGAGCTACTCCTTGCTCAACGAAATGGACTCAACACCGCATATTAAACGCCTAAGAATGTACCTGACTAGTAAGTATCTTAAAACCTATGGATTGCTATGTCTCCGAAAGAGAATCAAGCATGTGTACAGGGGCATAAATGCAGCAGTGATAGGATTGGAGAGGTTCGGTGAGCAAATGAAGACCCTTTGAAGTCATATTGCATGGTACCCATTCCACGGGTTTCAACTACCCAGGTTTAAGGTATTCTTCCTTCAGCTAAAACATGCATGTGGAACCTAGAGTATGATCAACCATGTGATCGGGAGACGTGTTCAAATATGTCTCAGTTTTCCTCCCCTGGTACTCGGGTGCAACATTCCAGACGCTTTACTAACACTCTCCCGACTTGGAGAATCAGTCCCTTTAACCTCCTGTTTGGCCCAGTTTGCAATTTCTGCGGAAGATGAAAAGGAATAGCGAGAACCAATGAGAGACTAGCTGGAGGTGGCTGGACGGGCAAATTTAACTCTCATTTCCCACCAGGAAGAGGAAATAACCAAAGGCTCAGCGTGCCGTGCCGGAACCAGATTAGGGCCTGAAGCCATCCTGCGGTGTTGCGGCCAGCTCACAAGAAAGCGAGTTGAAGAAAGGAGCTCAGAGGCACTGTAATTCACAAACCTGCACAGTTGTAAATGACAGCTATCATCCAAAAATAGACTAAAGTAAGGCTGCCAAGAGGACTTGAAAGCGGGGCAGAATTGCAGGAAACCGATTTCAGGAGGTAGACTGGAATTGCATTGAAAGCATAGGAAAAGAGGCAGAACGTCCACAATGATGCACTTGGCCAAAAAGGGCGTATGCGTTTTTTCCTGAATATATTCAGGAATATATTCAGGAAAAAACACATACGCCCTTTTTGGCCAACCAAGCAAGCTTGCAAAGGAAATCTGCACTACAATGAAGTCTCACTTCCCCCCGGTCAAAAGGGCCATCTGAAAAAAGTGTAAAATCCAGAAAGGCAGGACAGGCCATTCTTCTTTCAGCTAAAACATGCATGTGGAACCCAGAGTATGATCAACCGTGTGAACGGGAGACGTGTTCAAATATGTCTCAGTTTTCCTCCCCTGGTACTCGGGTGCAACATTCCAGATGCTTTACTAACACTCTCCCCACTTGGAGAGTCAGCGCCTTTAACCTCCTGTTTGGCCCAGTTTGCAATTTCTGCGGAAGATGAACAGGAATAGGGAGAACCAATGAGAGACTAGCTGGAGGTGTCTGGACGGGCAAATTTAACTCTCATTTCCCATCTGGAAGAGGAAATAACCAAAGGCTCAGCGTGCCGTGCCGGAACCAGATTAGGGCCTGAAGCCATCCTGCGGTGTTGCGGCCAGCTCAAAAGAAAGTGAGTTGAAGAAAGGAGCTCAGGGGCACTGTAATTCACAAACCTGCAGAGTTATAAATGACAGCTATCGTCCAAAAATATACTGAAGTAAGGCTGCCAAGAGGACTTGAAAGCGGGGCAGAATTGCAGGAAACCGATTTCAGGAGGTAGACTGGAATTGCATTGAAAGCATAGGAAAAGAGGCAGAACGTCCACAATGATGCACTTGGCCAAAAAGGGCGTATGCGTTTTTTCCTGAATATATTCAGGAAAAAACGCATACGCCCTTTTTGGCCAACCAAGCAAGCTTGCAAAGGAAATCTGCACTAAAATGAAGTCTCACTTCCCCCCGGTCAAAAGGGCCATCTGAAAAAAGTGTAAAATCCAGAAAGTCAGGACAGGCCATGGAGAACTGGGAGCCTTGTTATGCTGATGGGCGGGATGTAAATTGCCAACAGACACTCGGGAGAAGTGTATGGTGTTTCCTGAAACATCTAAAAAACAAAGCAACAGAGCCTAGGGCACTTCCACTTATGGTCCTATAGCTTAGGGAAATTAAAATCAAAAAGACACAGCCACCCCAAAGTTTGGGACGCCTCTGTTTACAAGAACCTCGTTTACAGTACAAGTTCAACATTGCAGAAAGTGAAAAATGGATAAAGAAGATGTGGTATTTACTTACAAAGCAATATCACTCAGCAATGAAATCTATGTCATCAGGCTCTTAGCAGCACAATGAGTGGATTCAGGTATGATGATTCTAACTGAAATAAGTCACACAGAAAAAGAAACATCATAAGATATCACTAATACACGGAATGTAAACTTGGCTACACAGGAACTGAATTACAGAACAGAACAGGGTCTCAAATTTAGAAAACCAACTTATGCTTGCTTAAGAGGAAAGGTGAGTTGGGGTGCTGCATAAAACCAGAGATTGAAATGAGCACAGATAAAGTTCCTTAAGCCAAATATGGAATAGACAAGAGCTACTCCTTGCTCAACGAAATGGACTCAACACCGCATATTAAACGCCTAAGAATGTACCTGACTAGTAAGTATCTTAAAACCTATGGATTGCTATGTCTCCGAAAGAGAATCAAGCATGTGTACAGGGGCATAAACGCAGCAGTGATAGGATTGGAGAGGTTCGGTGAGCAAATGAAGACCCTTTGAAGTCATATTGCATGGTACCCATTCCACGGGTTTCAACTACCCAGGTTTAAGGTATTCTTCCTTCAGCTAAAACATGCATGTGGAACCTAGAGTATGATCAACCATGTGATCGGGAGACGTGTTCAAATATGTCTCAGTTTTCCTCCCCTGGTACTCGGGTGCAACATTCCAGACGCTTTACTAACACTCTCCCGACTTGGAGAATCAGTCCCTTTAACCTCCTGTTTGGCCCAGTTTGCAATTTCTGCGGAAGATGAAAAGGAATAGCGAGAACCAATGAGAGACTAGCTGGAGGTGGCTGGACGGGCAAATTTAACTCTCATTTCCCACCAGGAAGAGGAAATAACCAAAGGCTCAGCGTGCCGTGCCGGAACCAGATTAGGGCCTGAAGCCATCCTGCGGTGTTGCGGCCAGGTCACAAGAAAGCGAGTTGAAGAAAGGAGCTCAGGGGCACTGTAATTCACAAACCTGCACAGTTATAAATGACAGCTATCATCCAAAAATAGACTAAAGTAAGGCTGCCAAGAGGACTTGAAAGCGGGGCAGAATTGCAGGAAACCGATTTCAGGAGGTAGACTGGAATTGCATTGAAAGCATAGGAAAAGAGGCAGAACGTCCACAATGATGCACTTGGCCAAAAAGGGCGTATGCGTTTTTTCCTGAATATATTCAGGAAAAAACGCATACGCCCTTTTTGGCCAACCAAGCAAACTTGCAAAGGAAATCTGCACTACAATGAAGTCTCACTTCCCCCTGGTCAAAAGGGCCATCTGAAAAAAGTGTAAAATCCAGAAAAGCAGGACAGGCCATGGAGAACTGGGAGCCTTGTTATGCTGATGGGCGGGATGTAAATTGCCAACAGACACTCGGGAGAAGTGTATGGTGTTTCCTGAAACATCTAAAAAACAAAGCAACAGAGCCTAGGGCACTTCCACTTATGGTCCTATAGCTTAGGGAAATTAAAATCAAAAAGACACAGCCACCCCAAAGTTTGGGACGCCTCTGTTTACAAGAACCTCGTTTACCGTACAAGTTCAATATCACAGAAAGTGAAAAATGGATAAAGATCTTGTGGTACTTACGTACAATGCAGTATCACTCAGCAATGAAATCTATGTCATCAGGCCCGTAGCAGCATAATGAGTGGATTCAGGTACGATGATTCTAACTGAAATAAGTCACACAGAAAAAGAAACATCATAATATATCACTAATACACGGAATGTAAACTTGGCTACACAGGAACTGAATTCCAAAACAGAACAGGGTCTCAAATTTAGAAAACCAACTTATGCTTGCTTAAGGGGAAAGGTGAGTTGGGGTGCTGCATAAAACCAGAGATTGAAATGAGCACAGATAAAGTTCCTTAAGCCAAATATGGAATAGACAAGAGCTACTCCTTGCTCAACGAAATGGACTCAACACCCCATATTAAACGCCTAAGAATGTACCTGACTAGTAAGTATCTTAAAACCTATGGATTGCTATGTCTCCAAAAGAGAATCAAGCATGTGTACAGGGGCATAAATGCAGCAGTGATAGGATTGGAGAGGTTTGGTGAGCAAATGAAGACCCTTTGAAGTCATATTGCATGGTACCCATTCCACGGGTCTCAACTCTCCAGGTTTAAGGTATTCTTCTTTCAGCTAAAACATGCATGTGGAACCCAGAGTATGATCAACCGTGTGAACGGGAGACGTGTTCAAATATGTCTCAGTTTTCCTCCCCTGGTACTCGAGTGCAACATTCCAGATGCTTTACTAACACTCTCCCCACTTGGAGAGTCAGCGCCTTTAACCTCCTGTTTGGCCCAGTTTGCAATTTCTGCGGAAGATGAACAGGAATAGGGAGAACCAATGAGAGACTAGCTGGAGGTGTCTGGACGGGCAAATTTAACTCTCATTTCCCATCTGGAAGAGGAAATAACCAAAGGCTCAGCGTGCCGTGCCGGAACCAGATTAGGGCCTGAAGCCATCCTGCGGTGTTGCGGCCAGCTCAAAAGAAAGTGAGTTGAAGAAAGGAGCTCAGGGGCACTGTAATTCACAAACCTGCAGAGTTATAAATGACAGCTATCGTCCAAAAATATACTGAAGTAAGGCTGCCAAGAGGACTTGAAAGCGGGGCAGAATTGCAGGAAACCGATTTCAGGAGGTAGACTGGAATTGCATTGAAAGCATAGGAAAAGAGGCAGAACGTCCACAATGATGCACTTGGCCAAAAAGGGCATATGCGTTTTTTCCTGAATATATTCAGGAAAAAACGCATACGCCCTTTTTGGCCAACCAAGCAAGCTTGCAAAGGAAATCTGCACTACAATGAAGTCTCACTTCCCCCCGGTCAAAAGGGCCATCTGAAAAAAGTGTAAAATCCAGAAAGGCAGGACAGGCCATGGAGAACTGGGAGCCTTGTTATGCTGATGGGCGGGATGTAAATTGCCAACAGACACTCGGGAGAAGTGTATGGTGTTTCCTGAAACATCTAAAAAACAAAGCAACAGAGCCTAGGGCACTTCCACTTATGGTCCTATAGCTTAGGGAAATTAAAATCAAAAAGACACAGCCACCCCAAAGTTTGGGACGCCTCTGTTTACAAGAACCTCGTTTACAGTACAAGTTCAACATCGCAGAAAGTGAAAAATGGATAAAGAAGATGTGGTATTTACTTACAAAGCAATATCACTCAGCAATGGAATCTATGTCATCAGGCTCTTAGCAGCACAATGAGTGGATTCAGGTATGATGATTCTAACTGAAATAAGTCACACAGAAAAAGAAACATCATAAGATATCACTAATACACGGAATGTAAACTTGGCTACACAGGAACTGAATTACAGAACAGAACAGGGTCTCAAATTTAGAAAACCAACTTATGCTTGCTTAAGAGGAAAGGTGAGTTGGGGTGCTGCATAAAACCAGAGATTGAAATGAGCACAGATAAAGTTCCTTAAGCCAAATATGGAATAGACAAGAGCTACTCCTTGCTCAACGAAATGGACTCAACACCGCATATTAAACGCCTAAGAATGTACCTGACTAGTAAGTATCTTAAAACCTATGGATTGCTATGTCTCTGAAAGAGAATCAAGCATGTGTACAGGGGCATAAACGCAGCAGTGATAGGATTGGAGAGGTTCGGTGAGCAAATGAAGACCCTTTGAAGTCATATTACATGGTACCCATTCCACGGGTTTCAACTACCCAGGTTTAAGGTATTCTTCCTTCAGCTAAAACATGCATGTGGAACCTAGAGTATGATCAACCATGTGATCGGGAGACGTGTTCAAATATGTCTCAGTTTTCCTCCCCTGGTACTCGGGTGCAACATTCCAGACGCTTTACTAACACTCTCCCGACTTGGAGAATCAGTCCCTTTAACCTCCTGTTTGGCCCAGTTTGCAATTTCTGCGGAAGATGAAAAGGAATAGCGAGAACCAATCAGAGACTAGCTGGAGGTGGCTGGACGGGCAAATTTAACTCTCATTTCCCACCAGGAAGAGGAAATAACCAAAGGCTCAGCGTGCCGTGCCGGAACCAGATTAGGGCCTGAAGCCATCCTGCGGTGTTGCGGCCAGCTCAAAAGAAAGCGAGTTGAAGAAAGGAGCTCAGGGGCACTGTAATTCACAAACCTGCAGAGTTATAAATGACAGCTATCGTCCAAAAATAGACTGAAGTAAGGCTGCCAAGAGGACTTGAAAGCGGGGCAGAATTGCAGGAAACCGATTTCAGGAGGTAGACTGGAATTGCATTGAAAGCATAGGAAAAGAGGCAGAACGTCCACAATGATGCACTTGGCCAAAAAGGGCGTATGCGTTTTTTCCTGAATATATTCAGGAAAAAACGCATACGCCCTTTTTGGCCAACCAAGCAAACTTGCAAAGGAAATCTGCACTACAATGAAGTCTCACTTCCCCCCGGTCAAAAGGGCCATCTGAAAAAAGTGTAAAATCCAGAAAGGCAGGACAGGCCATGGAGAACTGGGAGCCTTGTTATGCTGATGGGCGGGATGTAAATTGCCAACAGACACTCGGGAGAAGTGTATGGTGTTTCCTGAAACATCTAAAAAACAAAGCAACAGAGCCTAGGGCACTTCCACTTATGGTCCTATAGCTTAGGGAAATTAAAATCAAAAAGACACAGCCACCCCAAAGTTTGGGACGCCTCTGTTTACAAGAACCTCGTTTACCGTACAAGTTCAATATCACAGAAAGTGAAAAATGGATAAAGAAGATGTGGTACTTACATACAATGCAGTATCACTCAGCAATGAAATCTATGTCATCAGGCCCGTAGCAGCATAATGAGTGGATTCAGGTACGATGATTCTAACTGAAATAAGTCACACAGAAAAAGAAACATCATAAGATATCACTAATACACGGAATGTAAACTTGGCTACACAGGAACTGAATTCCAAAACAGAACAGGGTCTCAAATTTAGAAAACCAACTTATGCTTGCTTAAGGGGAAAGGTGAGTTGGGGTGCTGCATAAAACCAGAGATTGAAATGAGCACAGATAAAGTTCCTTAAGCCAAATATGGAATAGACAAGAGCTACTCCTTGCTCAACGAAATGGACTCAACACCCCATATTAAACGCCTAAGAATGTACCTGACTAGTAAGTATCTTAAAACCTATGGATTGCTATGTCTCCAAAAGAGAATCAAGCATGTGTACAGGGGCATAAATGCAGCAGTGATAGGATTGGAGAGGTTCGGTGAGCAAATGAAGACCCTTTGAAGTCATATTGCATGGTACCCATTCCACGGGTCTCAACTCTCCAGGTTTAAGGTATTCTTCCTTCAGCTAAAACATGCATGTGGAACCCAGAGTATGATCAACCGTGTGAACGGGAGACGTGTTCAAATATGTCTCAGTTTTCCTCCCCTGGTACTCGGGTGCAACATTCCAGACGCTTTACTAACACTCTCCCCACTTGGAGAGTCAGCGCCTTTAACCTCCTGTTTGGCCCAGTTTGCAATTTCTGCGGAAGATGAACAGGAATAGGGAGAACCAATGAGAGACTAGCTGGAGGTGTCTGGACGGGCAAATTTAACTCTCATTTCCCATCTGGAAGAGGAAATAACCAAAGGCTCAGCGTGGCGTGCCGGAACCAGATTAGGGCCTGAAGCCATTATGCGGTGTTGCGGCCAGCTCAAAAGAAAGTGAGTTGAAGAAAGGAGCTCAGGGGCACTGTAATTCACAAACCTGCAGAGTTATAAATGACAGCTATCGTCCAAAAATATACTGAAGTAAGGCTGCCAAGAGGACTTGAAAGCGGGGCAGAATTGCAGGAAACCGATTTCAGGAGGTAGACTGGAATTGCATTGAAAGCATAGGAAAAGAGGCAGAACGTCCACAATGATGCACTTGGCCAAAAAGGGCGTATGCGTTTTTTCCTGAATATATTCAGGAAAAAACGCATACGCCCTTTTAGGCCAACCAAGCAAGCTTGCAAAGGAAATCTGCACTACAATGAAGTCTCACTTCCCCCCGGTCAAAAGGGCCATCTGAAAAAAGTGTAAAATCCAGAAAGGCAGGACAGGCCATGGAGAACTGGGAGCCTTGTTATGCTGATGGGCGGGATGTAAATTGCCAACAGACACTCGGGAGAAGTGTATGGTGTTTCCTGAAACATCTAAAAAACAAAGCAACAGAGCCTAGGGCACTTCCACTTATGGTCCTATAGCTTAGGGAAATTAAAATCAAAAAGACACAGCCACCCCAAAGTTTGGGATGCCTCTGTTTACAAGAACCTCGTTTACAGTACAAGTTCAACATCGAAGAAAGTGAAAAATGGATAAAGAAGATGTGGTATTTACTTACAAAGCAATATCACTCAGCAATGGAATCTATGTCATCAGGCTCTTAGCAGCACAATGAGTGGATTCAGGTATGATGATTCTAACTGAAATAAGTCACACAGAAAAAGAAACATCCTAAGATATCAGTAATACACGGAATGTAAACTTGGCTACACAGGAACTGAATTACAGAACAGAACAGGGTCACAAATTTAGAAAACCAACTTATGCTTGCTTAAGAGGAAAGGTGAGTTGGGGTGCTGCATAAAACCAGAGATTGAAATGAGCACAGATAAAGTTCCTTAAGCCAAATATGGAATAGACAAGAGCTACTCCTTGCTCAACGAAATGGACTCAACACCGCATATTAAACGCCTAAGAATGTACCTGACTAGTAAGTATCTTAAAACCTATGGATTGCTATGTCTCCGAAAGAGAATCAAGCATGTGTACAGGGGCATAAACGCAGCAGTGATAGGATTGGAGAGGTTCGGTGAGCAAATGAAGACCCTTTGAAGTCATATTGCATGGTACCCATTCCACGGGTTTCAACTACCCAGGTTTAAGGTATTCTTCCTTCAGCTAAAACATGCATGTGGAACCTAGAGTATGATCAACCATGTGATCGGGAGACGTGTTCAAATATGTCTCAGTTTTCCTCCCCTGGTACTCGGGTGCAACATTCCAGACGCTTTACTAACACTCTCCCGACTTGGAGAATCAGTCCCTTTAACCTCCTGTTTGGCCCAGTTTGCAATTTCTGCGGAAGATGAAAAGGAATAGCGAGAACCAATCAGAGACTAGCTGGAGGTGGCTGGACGGGCAAATTTAACTCTCATTTCCCACCAGGAAGAGGAAATAACCAAAGGCTCAGCGTGCCGTGCCGGAACCAGATTAGGGCCTGAAGCCATCCTGCGGTGTTGCGGCCAGCTCACAAGAAAGCGAGTTGAAGAAAGGAGCTCAGGGGCACTGTAATTCACAAACCTGCACAGTTATAAATGACAGCTATCATCCAAAAATAGACTAAAGTAAGGCTGCCAAGAGGACTTGAAAGCGGGGCAGAATTGCAGGAAACCGATTTCAGGAGGTAGACTGGAATTGCATTGAAAGCATAGGAAAAGAGGCAGAACGTCCACAATGATGCACTTGGCCAAAAAGGGCGTATGCGTTTTTTCCTGAATATATTCAGGAAAAAACGCATACGCCCTTTTTGGCCAACCAAGCAAGCTTGCAAAGGAAATCTGCACTACAATGAAGTCTCACTTCCCCCCGGTCAAAAGGGCCATCTGAAAAAAGTGTAAAATCCAGAAAGGCAGGACAGGCCATGGAGAACTGGGAGCCTTGTTATGCTGATGGGCGGGATGTAAATTGCCAACAGACACTCGGGAGAAGTGTATGGTGTTTCCTGAAACATCTAAAAAACAAAGCAACAGAGCCTAGGGCACTTCCACTTATGGTCCTATAGCTTAGGGAAATTAAAATCAAAAAGACACAGCCACCCCAAAGTTTGGGACGCCTCTGTTTACAAGAACCTCGTTTACTGTACAAGTTCAATATCACAGAAAGTGAAAAATGGATAAAGAACTTGTGGTACTTACGTACAATGCAGTATCACTCAGCAATGAAATCTATGTCATCAGGCCCATAGCAGCATAATGAGTGGATTCAGGTACGATGATTCTAACTGAAATAAGTCACACAGAAAAAGAAACATCATAAGATATCACTAATACACGGAATGTAAACTTGGCTACACAGGAACTGAATTACAGAACAGAACAGGGTCACAAATTTAGAAAACCAACTTATGCTTGCTTAAGAGGAAAGGTGAGTTGGGGTGCTGCATAAAACCAGAGATTGAAATGAGCACAGATAAAGTTCCTTAAGCCAAATATGGAATAGACAAGAGCTACTCCTTGCTCAACGAAATGGACTCAACACCGCATATTAAACGCCTAAGAATGTACCTGACTAGTAAGTATCTTAAAACCTATGGATTGCTATGTCTCCGAAAGAGAATCAAGCATGTGTACAGGGGCATAAACGCAGCAGTGATAGGATTGGAGAGGTTCGGTGAGCAAATGAAGACCCTTTGAAGTCATATTGCATGGTACCCATTCCACGGGTTTCAACTACCCAGGTTTAAGGTATTCTTCCTTCAGCTAAAACATGCATGTGGAACCTAGAGTATGATCAACCATGTGATCGGGAGACGTGTTCAAATATGTCTCAGTTTGTCTCCCCTGGTACTCGGGTGCAACATTCCAGACGCTTTACTAACACTCTCCCGACTTGGAGAATCAGTCCCTTTAACCTCCTGTTTGGCCCAGTTTGCAATTTCTGCGGAAGATGAAAAGGAATAGCGAGAACCAATCAGAGACTAGCTGGAGGTGGCTGGACGGGCAAATTTAACTCTCATTTCCCACCAGGAAGAGGAAATAACCAAAGGCTCAGCGTGCCGTGCCGGAACCAGATTAGGGCCTGAAGCCATCCTGCGGTGTTGCGGCCAGCTCACAAGAAAGCGAGTTGAAGAAAGGAGCTCAGGGGCACTGTAATTCACAAACCTGCACAGTTATAAATGACAGCTATCATCCAAAAATAGACTAAAGTAAGGCTGCCAAGAGGACTTGAAAGCGGGGCAGAATTGCAGGAAACCGATTTCAGGAGGTAGACTGGAATTGCATTGAAAGCATAGGAAAAGAGGCAGAACGTCCACAATGATGCACTTGGCCAAAAAGGGCGTATGCGTTTTTTCCTGAATATATTCAGGAAAAAACGCATACGCCCTTTTTGGCCAACCAAGCAAGCTTGCAAAGGAAATCTGCACTACAATGAAGTCTCACTTCCCCCCGGTCAAAAGGGCCATCTGAAAAAAGTGTAAAATCCAGAAAGGCAGGACAGGCCATGGAGAACTGGGAGCCTTGTTATGCTGATGGGCGGGATGTAAATTGCCAACAGACACTCGGGAGAAGTGTATGGTGTTTCCTGAAACATCTAAAAAACAAAGCAACAGAGCCTAGGGCACTTCCACTTATGGTCCTATAGCTTAGGGAAATTAAAATCAAAAAGACACAGCCACCCCAAAGTTTGGGACGCCTCTGTTTACAAGAACCTCGTTTACTGTACAAGTTCAATATCACAGAAAGTGAAAAATGGATAAAGAACTTGTGGTACTTACGTACAATGCAGTATCACTCAGCAATGAAATCTATGTCATCAGGCCCGTAGCAGCATAATGAGTGGATTCAGGTACGATGATTCTAACTGAAATAAGTCACACAGAAAAAGAAACATCATAAGATATCACTAATACACGGAATGTAAACTTGGCTACACAGGAACTGAATTCCAAAACAGAACAGGGTCTCAAATTTAGAAAACCAACTTATGCTTGCTTAAGGGGAAAGGTGAGTTGGGGTGCTGCATAAAACCAGAGATTGAAATGAGCACAGATAAAGTTCCTTAAGCCAAATATGGAATAGACAAGAGCTACTCCTTGCTCAACGAAATGGACTCAACACCCCATATTAAACGCCTAAGAATGTACCTGACTAGTAAGTATCTTAAAACCTATGGATTGCTATGTCTCCAAAAGAGAATCAAGCATGTGTACAGGGGCATAAATGCAGCAGTGATAGGATTGGAGAGGTTTGGTGAGCAAATGAAGACCCTTTGAAGTCATATTGCATGGTACCCATTCCACGGGTCTCAACTCTCCAGGTTTAAGGTATTCTTCTTTCAGCTAAAACATGCATGTGGAACCCAGAGTATGATCAACCGTGTGAACGGGAGACGTGTTCAAATATGTCTCAGTTTTCCTCCCCTGGTACTCGGGTGCAACATTCCAGATGCTTTACTAACACTCTCCCCACTTGGAGAGTCAGCGCCTTTAACCTCCTGTTTGGCCCAGTTTGCAATTTCTGCGGAAGATGAACAGGAATAGGGAGAACCAATGAGAGACTAGCTGGAGGTGTCTGGACGGGCAAATTTAACTCTCATTTCCCATCTGGAAGAGGAAATAACCAAAGGCTCAGCGTGCCGTGCCGGAACCAGATTAGGGCCTGAAGCCATCCTGCGGTGTTGCGGCCAGCTCAAAAGAAAGTGAGTTGAAGAAAGGAGCTCAGGGGCACTGTAATTCACAAACCTGCAGAGTTATAAATGACAGCTATCGTCCAAAAATATACTGAAGTAAGGCTGCCAAGAGGACTTGAAAGCGGGGCAGAATTGCAGGAAACCGATTTCAGGAGGTAGACTGGAATTGCATTGAAAGCATAGGAAAAGAGGCAGAACGTCCACAATGATGCACTTGGCCAAAAAGGGCATATGCGTTTTTTCCTGAATATATTCAGGAAAAAACGCATACGCCCTTTTTGGCCAACCAAGCAAGCTTGCAAAGGAAATCTGCACTACAATGAAGTCTCACTTCCCCCCGGTCAAAAGGGCCATCTGAAAAAAGTGTAAAATCCAGAAAGGCAGGACAGGCCATGGAGAACTGGGAGCCTTGTTATGCTGATGGGCGGGATGTAAATTGCCAACAGACACTCGGGAGAAGTGTATGGTGTTTCCTGAAACATCTAAAAAACAAAGCAACAGAGCCTAGGGCACTTCCACTTATGGTCCTATAGCTTAGGGAAATTAAAATAAAAAAGACACAGCCACCCCAAAGTTTGGGACGCCTCTGTTTACAAGAACCTCGTTTACAGTACAAGTTCAACATCGCAGAAAGTGAAAAATGGATAAAGAAGATGTGGTATTTACTTACAAAGCAATATCACTCAGCAATGAAATCTATGTCATCAGGCTCTTAGCAGCACAATGAGTGGATTCAGGTATGATGATTCTAACTGAAATAAGTCACACAGAAAAAGAAACATCATAAGATATCACTAATACACGGAATGTAAACTTGGCTACACAGGAACTGAATTACAGAACAGAACAGGGTCTCAAATTTAGAAAACCAACTTATGCTTGCTTAAGAGGAAAGGTGAGTTGGGGTGCTGCATAAAACCAGAGATTGAAATGAGCACAGATAAAGTTCCTTAAGCCAAATATGGAATAGACAAGAGCTACTCCTTGCTCAACGAAATGGACTCAACACCGCATATTAAACGCCTAAGAATGTACCTGACTAGTAAGTATCTTAAAACCTATGGATTGCTATGTCTCCGAAAGAGAATCAAGCATGTGTACAGGGGCATAAACGCAGCAGTGATAGGATTGGAGAGGTTCGGTGAGCAAATGAAGACCCTTTGAAGTCATATTACATGGTACCCATTCCACGGGTTTCAACTACCCAGGTTTAAGGTATTCTTCCTTCAGCTAAAACATGCATGTGGAACCTAGAGTATGATCAACCGTGTGATCGGGAGACGTGTTCAAATATGTCTCAGATTTCCTCCCCTGGTACTCGGGTGCAACATTCCAGACGCTTTACTAACACTCTCCCCACTTGGAGAGTCAGCGCCTTTAACCTCCTGTTTGGCCCAGTTTGCAATTTCTGCGGAAGATGAACAGGAATAGGGAGAACCAATGAGAGACTAGCTGGAGGTGTCTGGACGGGCAAATTTAACTCTCATTTCCCATCTGGAAGAGGAAATAACCAAAGGCTCAGCGTGGCGTGCCGGAACCAGATTAGGGCCTGAAGCCATTATGCGGTGTTGCGGCCAGCTCAAAAGAAAGTGAGTTGAAGAAAGGAGCTCAGGGGCACTGTAATTCACAAACCTGCAGAGTTATAAATGACAGCTATCGTCCAAAAATATACTGAAGTAAGGCTGCCAAGAGGACTTGAAAGCGGGGCAGAATTGCAGGAAACCGATTTCAGGAGGTAGACTGGAATTGCATTGAAAGCATAGGAAAAGAGGCAGAACGTCCACAATGATGCACTTGGCCAAAAAGGGCGTATGCGTTTTTTCCTGAATATATTCAGGAAAAAACGCATACGCCCTTTTTGGCCAACCAAGCAAGCTTGCAAAGGAAATCTGCACTACAATGAAGTCTCACTTCCCCCCGGTCAAAAGGGCCATCTGAAAAAAGTGTGAAATCCAGAAAGGCAGGACAGGCCATGGAGAACTGGGAGCCTTGTTATGCTGATGGGCGGGATGTAAATTGCCAACAGACACTCGGGAGAAGTGTATGGTGTTTCCTGAAACATCTAAAAAACAAAGCAACAGAGCCTAGGGCACTTCCACTTATGGTCCTATAGCTTAGGGAAATTAAAATAAAAAAGACACAGCCACCCCAAAGTTTGGGATGCCTCTGTTTACAAGAACCTCGTTTACAGTACAAGTTCAACATCGCAGAAAGTGAAAAATGGATAAAGAAGATGTGGTATTTACTTACAAAGCAATATCACTCAGCAATGAAATCTATGTCATCAGGCTCTTAGCAGCACAAGGAGTGGATTCAGGTATGATGATTCTAACTGAAATAAGTCACACAGAAAAAGAAACATCCTAAGATATCAGTAATACACGGAATGTAAACTTGGCTACACAGGAACTGAATTACAGAACAGAACAGGGTCACAAATTTAGAAAACCAACTTATGCTTGCTTAAGAGGAAAGGTGAGTTGGGGTGCTGCATAAAACCAGAGATTGAAATGAGCACAGATAAAGTTCCTTAAGCCAAATATGGAATAGACAAGAGCTACTCCTTGCTCAACGAAATGGACTCAACACCCCATATTAAACGCCTAAGAATGTACCTGACTAGTAAGTATCTTAAAACCTATGGATTGCTATGTCTCCAAAAGAGAATCAAGCATGTGTACAGGGGCATAAATGCAGCAGTGATAGGATTGGAGAGGTTTGGTGAGCAAATGAAGACCCTTTGAAGTCATATTGCATGGTACCCATTCCACGGGTCTCAACTCTCCAGGTTTAAGGTATTCTTCTTTCAGCTAAAACATGCATGTGGAACCCAGAGTATGATCAACCGTGTGAACGGGAGACGTGTTCAAATATGTCTCAGTTTTCCTCCCCTGGTACTCGGGTGCAACATTCCAGATGCTTTACTAACACTCTCCCCACTTGGAGAGTCAGCGCCTTTAACCTCCTGTTTGGCCCAGTTTGCAATTTCTGCGGAAGATGAACAGGAATAGGGAGAACCAATGAGAGACTAGCTGGAGGTGTCTGGACGGGCAAATTTAACTCTCATTTCCCATCTGGAAGAGGAAATAACCAAAGGCTCAGCGTGCCGTGCCGGAACCAGATTAGGGCCTGAAGCCATCCTGCGGTGTTGCGGCCAGCTCAAAAGAAAGTGAGTTGAAGAAAGGAGCTCAGGGGCACTGTAATTCACAAACCTGCAGAGTTATAAATGACAGCTATCGTCCAAAAATATACTGAAGTAAGGCTGCCAAGAGGACTTGAAAGCGGGGCAGAATTGCAGGAAACCGATTTCAGGAGGTAGACTGGAATTGCATTGAAAGCATAGGAAAAGAGGCAGAACGTCCACAATGATGCACTTGGCCAAAAAGGGCATATGCGTTTTTTCCTGAATATATTCAGGAAAAAACGCATACGCCCTTTTTGGCCAACCAAGCAAGCTTGCAAAGGAAATCTGCACTACAATGAAGTCTCACTTCCCCCCGGTCAAAAGGGCCATCTGAAAAAAGTGTAAAATCCAGAAAGGCAGGACAGGCCATGGAGAACTGGGAGCCTTGTTATGCTGATGGGCGGGATGTAAATTGCCAACAGACACTCGGGAGAAGTGTATGGTGTTTCCTGAAACATCTAAAAAACAAAGCAACAGAGCCTAGGGCACTTCCACTTATGGTCCTATAGCTTAGGGAAATTAAAATAAAAAAGACACAGCCACCCCAAAGTTTGGGACGCCTCTGTTTACAAGAACCTCGTTTACAGTACAAGTTCAACATCGCAGAAAGTGAAAAATGGATAAAGAAGATGTGGTATTTACTTACAAAGCAATATCACTCAGCAATGAAATCTATGTCATCAGGCTCTTAGCAGCACAATGAGTGGATTCAGGTATGATGATTCTAACTGAAATAAGTCACACAGAAAAAGAAACATCATAAGATATCACTAATACACGGAATGTAAACTTGGCTACACAGGAACTGAATTACAGAACAGAACAGGGTCTCAAATTTAGAAAACCAACTTATGCTTGCTTAAGAGGAAAGGTGAGTTGGGGTGCTGCATAAAACCAGAGATTGAAATGAGCACAGATAAAGTTCCTTAAGCCAAATATGGAATAGACAAGAGCTACTCCTTGCTCAACGAAATGGACTCAACACCGCATATTAAACGCCTAAGAATGTACCTGACTAGTAAGTATCTTAAAACCTATGGATTGCTATGTCTCCGAAAGAGAATCAAGCATGTGTACAGGGGCATAAACGCAGCAGTGATAGGATTGGAGAGGTTCGGTGAGCAAATGAAGACCCTTTGAAGTCATATTACATGGTACCCATTCCACGGGTTTCAACTACCCAGGTTTAAGGTATTCTTCCTTCAGCTAAAACATGCATGTGGAACCTAGAGTATGATCAACCGTGTGATCGGGAGACGTGTTCAAATATGTCTCAGATTTCCTCCCCTGGTACTCGGGTGCAACATTCCAGACGCTTTACTAACACTCTCCCCACTTGGAGAGTCAGCGCCTTTAACCTCCTGTTTGGCCCAGTTTGCAATTTCTGCGGAAGATGAACAGGAATAGGGAGAACCAATGAGAGACTAGCTGGAGGTGTCTGGACGGGCAAATTTAACTCTCATTTCCCATCTGGAAGAGGAAATAACCAAAGGCTCAGCGTGGCGTGCCGGAACCAGATTAGGGCCTGAAGCCATTATGCGGTGTTGCGGCCAGCTCAAAAGAAAGTGAGTTGAAGAAAGGAGCTCAGGGGCACTGTAATTCACAAACCTGCAGAGTTATAAATGACAGCTATCGTCCAAAAATATACTGAAGTAAGGCTGCCAAGAGGACTTGAAAGCGGGGCAGAATTGCAGGAAACCGATTTCAGGAGGTAGACTGGAATTGCATTGAAAGCATAGGAAAAGAGGCAGAACGTCCACAATGATGCACTTGGCCAAAAAGGGCGTATGCGTTTTTTCCTGAATATATTCAGGAAAAAACGCATACGCCCTTTTTGGCCAACCAAGCAAGCTTGCAAAGGAAATCTGCACTACAATGAAGTCTCACTTCCCCCCGGTCAAAAGGGCCATCTGAAAAAAGTGTGAAATCCAGAAAGGCAGGACAGGCCATGGAGAACTGGGAGCCTTGTTATGCTGATGGGCGGGATGTAAATTGCCAACAGACACTCGGGAGAAGTGTATGGTGTTTCCTGAAACATCTAAAAAACAAAGCAACAGAGCCTAGGGCACTTCCACTTATGGTCCTATAGCTTAGGGAAATTAAAATAAAAAAGACACAGCCACCCCAAAGTTTGGGATGCCTCTGTTTACAAGAACCTCGTTTACAGTACAAGTTCAACATCGCAGAAAGTGAAAAATGGATAAAGAAGATGTGGTATTTACTTACAAAGCAATATCACTCAGCAATGAAATCTATGTCATCAGGCTCTTAGCAGCACAAGGAGTGGATTCAGGTATGATGATTCTAACTGAAATAAGTCACACAGAAAAAGAAACATCCTAAGATATCAGTAATACACGGAATGTAAACTTGGCTACACAGGAACTGAATTACAGAACAGAACAGGGTCACAAATTTAGAAAACCAACTTATGCTTGCTTAAGAGGAAAGGTGAGTTGGGGTGCTGCATAAAACCAGAGATTGAAATGAGCACAGATAAAGTTCCTTAAGCCAAATATGGAATAGACAAGAGCTACTCCTTGCTCAACGAAATGGACTCAACACCGCATATTAAACGCCTAAGAATGTACCTGACTAGTAAGTATCTTAAAACCTATGGATTGCTATGTCTCCGAAAGAGAATCAAGCATGTGTACAGGGGCATAAACGCAGCAGTGATAGGATTGGAGAGGTTCGGTGAGCAAATGAAGACCCTTTGAAGTCATATTGCATGGTACCCATTCCACGGGTTTCAACTACCCAGGTTTAAGGTATTCTTCCTTCAGCTAAAACATGCATGTGGAACCTAGAGTATGATCAACCACGTGATCGGGAGACGTGTTCAAATATGTCTCAGTTTTCCTCCCCTGGTACTCGGGTGCAACATTCCAGACGCTTTACTAACACTCTCCCGACTTGGAGAATCAGTCCCTTTAACCTCCTGTTTGGCCCAGTTTGCAATTTCTGCGGAAGATGAAAAGGAATAGCGAGAACCAATCAGAGACTAGCTGGAGGTGGCTGGACGGGCAAATTTAACTCTCATTTCCCACCAGGAAGAGGAAATAACCAAAGGCTCAGCGTGCCGTGCCGGAACCAGATTAGGGCCTGAAGCCATCCTGCGGTGTTGCGGCCAGCTCACAAGAAAGCGAGTTGAAGAAAGGAGCTCAGGGGCACTGTAATTCACAAACCTGCACAGTTATAAATGACAGCTATCATCCAAAAATAGACTAAAGTAAGGCTGCCAAGAGGACTTGAAAGCGGGGCAGAATTGCAGGAAACCGATTTCAGGAGGTAGACTGGAATTGCATTGAAAGCATAGGAAAAGAGGCAGAACGTCCACAATGATGCACTTGGCCAAAAAGGGCGTATGCGTTTTTTCCTGAATATATTCAGGAAAAAACGCATACGCCCTTTTTGGCCAACCAAGCAAGCTTGCAAAGGAAATCTGCACTACAATGAAGTCTCACTTCCCCCCGGTCAAAAGGGCCATCTGAAAAAAGTGTAAAATCCAGAAAGGCAGGACAGGCCATGGAGAACTGGGAGCCTTGTTATGCTGATGGGCGGGATGTAAATTGCCAACAGACACTCGGGAGAAGTGTATGGTGTTTCCTGAAACATCTAAAAAACAAAGCAACAGAGCCTAGGGCACTTCCACTTATGGTCCTATAGCTTAGGGAAATTAAAATCAAAAAGACACAGCCACCCCAAAGTTTGGGACGCCTCTGTTTACAAGAACCTCGTTTACTGTACAAGTTCAATATCACAGAAAGTGAAAAATGGATAAAGAACTTGTGGTACTTACGTACAATGCAGTATCACTCAGCAATGAAATCTATGTCATCAGGCCCGTAGCAGCATAATGAGTGGATTCAGGTACGATGATTCTAACTGAAATAAGTCACACAGAAAAAGAAACATCATAAGATATCACTAATACACGGAATGTAAACTTGGCTACACAGGAACTGAATTCCAAAACAGAACAGGGTCTCAAATTTAGAAAACCAACTTATGCTTGCTTAAGGGGAAAGGTGAGTTGGGGTGCTGCATAAAACCAGAGATTGAAATGAGCACAGATAAAGTTCCTTAAGCCAAATATGGAATAGACAAGAGCTACTCCTTGCTCAACGAAATGGACTCAACACCCCATATTAAACGCCTAAGAATGTACCTGACTAGTAAGTATCTTAAAACCTATGGATTGCTATGTCTCCAAAAGAGAATCAAGCATGTGTACAGGGGCATAAACGCAGCAGTGATAGGATTGGAGAGGTTTGGTGAGCAAATGAAGACCCTTTGAAGTCATATTGCATGGTACCCATTCCACGGGTCTCAACTCTCCAGGTTTAAGGTATTCTTCTTTCAGCTAAAACATGCATGTGGAACCCAGAGTATGATCAACCGTGTGAACGGGAGACGTGTTCAAATATGTCTCAGTTTTCCTCCCCTGGTACTCGGGTGCAACATTCCAGACGCTTTACTAACACTCTCCCCACTTGGAGAGTCAGCGTCTTTAACCTCCTGTTTGGCCCAGTTTGCAATTTCTGCGGAAGATGAACAGGAATAGGGAGAACCAATGAGAGACTAGCTGGAGGTGTCTGGACGGGCAAATTTAACTCTCATTTCCCATCTGGAAGAGGAAATAACCAAAGGCTCAGCGTGCCGTGCCGGAACCAGATTAGGGCCTGAAGCCATCCTGCGGTGTTGCGGCCAGCTCAAAAGAAAGTGAGTTGAAGAAAGGAGCTCAGGGGCACTGTAATTCACAAACCTGCAGAGTTATAAATGACAGCTATCGTCCAAAAATATACTGAAGTAA
This sequence comes from Grampus griseus, assembly GCF_964374135.1. Lineage (NCBI taxonomy): Eukaryota > Metazoa > Chordata > Mammalia > Artiodactyla > Delphinidae > Grampus > Grampus griseus. The sequence continues at coordinate 154,090 of NW_028133119.1, read as the reverse complement.
GGCTGCCAAGAGGACTTGAAAGCGGGGCAGAATTGCAGGAAACCAATTTCAGGAGGTAGACTGGAATTGCATTGAAAGCATAGGAAAAGAGGCAGAACGTCCACAATGATGCACTTGGCCAAAAAGGGCGTATGCGTTTTTTCCTGAATATATTCAGGAAAAAACGCATACGCCCTTTTTGGCCAACCAAGCAAGCTTGCAAAGGAAATCTGCACTACAATGAAGTCTCACTTCCCCCCGGTCAAAAGGGCCATCTGAAAAAAGTGTAAAATCCAGAAAGGCAGGACAGGCCATGGAGAACTGGGAGCCTTGTTATGCTGATGGGCGGGATGTAAATTGCCAACAGACACTCGGGAGAAGTGTATGGTGTTTCCTGAAACATCTAAAAAACAAAGCAACAGAGCCTAGGGCACTTCCACTTATGGTCCTATAGCTTAGGGAAATTAAAATCAAAAAGACACAGCCACCTCAAAGTTTGGGACGCCTCTGTTTACAAGAACCTCGTTTACCGTACAAGTTCAATATCACAGAAAGTGAAAAATGGATAAAGAACTTGTGGTACTTACGTACAATGCAGAATCACTCAGCAATGAAATCTATGTCATCAGGCCCGTAGCAGCATAATGAGTGGATTCAGGTACGATGATTCTAACTGAAATAACTCACACAGAAAAAGAAACATCATAAGATATCACTAATACACGGAATGTAAACTTGGCTACACAGGAACTGAATTCCAAAACAGAACAGGGTCTCAAATTTAGAAAACCAACTTATGCTTGCTTAAGGGGAAAGGTGAGTTGGGGTGCTGCATAAAACCAGAGATTGAAATGAGCACAGATAAAGTTCCTTAAGCCAAATATGGAATAGACAAGAGCTACTCCTTGCTCAACGAAATGGACTCAACACCCCATATTAAACGCCTAAGAATGTACCTGACTAGTAAGTATCTTAAAACCTATGGATTGCTATGACTCCAAAAGAGAATCAAGCATGTGTACAGGGGCATAAATGCAGCAGTGATAGGATTGGAGAGGTTCGGTGAGCAAATGAAGACCCTTTGAAGTCATATTGCATGGTACCCATTCCACGGGTCTCAACTCTCCAGGTTTAAGGTATTCTTCCTTCAGCTAAAACATGCATGTGGAACCCAGAGTATGATCAACCATGTGAACGGGAGAAGTGTTCAAATATGTCTCAGTTTTCCTCCCCTGGTACTCGGGTGCAACATTCCAGACGCTTTACTAACACTCTCCCCACTTGGAGAGTCAGCGCCTTTAACCTCCTGTCTGGACCAGTTTGCAATTTCTGCGGAAGATGAACAGGAATAGGGAGAACCAATGAGAGACTAGCTGGAGGTGTCTGGACGGGCAAATTTAACTCTCATTTCCCATCTGGAAGAGGAAATAACCAAAGGCTCAGTGTGCCGTGCCGGAACCAGATTAGGGCCTGAAGCCATCCTGCGGTGTTGCGGCCAGCTCAAAAGAAAGTGAGTTGAAGAAAGGAGCTCAGGGGCACTGTAATTCACAAACCTGCAGAGTTATAAATGACAGCTATCGTCCAAAAATAGACTGAAGTAAGGCTGCCAAGAGGACTTGAAAGCGGGGCAGAATTGCAGGAAACCGATTTCAGGAGGTAGACTGGAATTGCATTGAAAGCATAGGAAAAGAGGCAGAACGTCCACAATGATGCACTTGGCCAAAAAGGGCGTATGCGTTTTTTCCTGAATATATTCAGGAAAAAACGCATACGCCCTTTTTGGCCAACCAAGCAAGCTTGCAAAGGAAATCTGCACTACAATGAAGTCTCACTTCCCCCCGGTCAAAAGGGCCATCTGAAAAAAGTGTAAAATCCAGAAAGGCAGGACAGGCCATGGAGAACTGGGAGCCTTGTTATGCTGATGGGCGGGATGTAAATTGCCAACAGACACTCGGGAGAAGTGTATGGTGTTTCCTGAAACATCTAAAAAACAAAGCAACAGAGCCTAGGGCACTTCCACTTATGGTCCTATAGCTTAGGGAAATTAAAATAAAAAAGACACAGCCACCCCAAAGTTTGGGACGCCTCTGTTTACAAGAACCTCGTTTACAGTACAAGTTCAACATCGCAGAAAGTGAAAAATGGATAAAGAAGATGTGGTATTTACTTACAAAGCAATATCACTCAGCAATGAAATCTATGTCATCAGGCTCTTAGCAGCACAATGAGTGGATTCAGGTATGATGATTCTAACTGAAATAAGTCACACAGAAAAAGAAACATCATAAGATATCACTAATACACGGAATGTAAACTTGGCTACACAGGAACTGAATTACAGAACAGAACAGGGTCTCAAATTTAGAAAACCAACTTATGCTTGCTTAAGAGGAAAGGTGAGTTGGGGTGCTGCATAAAACCAGAGATTGAAATGAGCACAGATAAAGTTCCTTAAGCCAAATATGGAATAGACAAGAGCTACTCCTTGCTCAACGAAATGGACTCAACACCGCATATTAAACGCCTAAGAATGTACCTGACTAGTAAGTATCTTAAAACCTATGGATTGCTATGTCTCCGAAAGAGAATCAAGCATGTGTACAGGGGCATAAACGCAGCAGTGATAGGATTGGAGAGGTTCGGTGAGCAAATGAAGACCCTTTGAAGTCATATTACATGGTACCCATTCCACGGGTTTCAACTACCCAGGTTTAAGGTATTCTTCCTTCAGCTAAAACATGCATGTGGAACCTAGAGTATGATCAACCGTGTGATCGGGAGACGTGTTCAAATATGTCTCAGTTTTCCTCCCCTGGTACTCGGGTGCAACATTCCAGATGCTTTACTAACACTCTCCCGACTTGGAGAATCAGTCCCTTTAACCTCCTGTTTGGCCCAGTTTGCAATTTCTGCGGAAGATGAAAAGGAATAGCGAGAACCAATGAGAGACTAGCTGGAGGTGGCTGGACGGGCAAATTTAACTCTCATTTCCCACCAGGAAGAGGAAATAACCAAAGGCTCAGCGTGCCGTGCCGGAACCAGATTAGGGCCTGAAGCCATCCTGCGGTGTTGCGGCCAGCTCAAAAGAAAGCGAGTTGAAGAAAGGAGCTCAGGGGCACTGTAATTCACAAACCTGCAGAGTTATAAATGACAGCTATCGTCCAAAAATAGACTGAAGTAAGGCTGCCAAGAGGACTTGAAAGCGGGGCAGAATTGCAGGAAACCGATTTCAAGAGGTAGACTGGAATTGCATTGAAAGCATAGGAAAAGAGGCAGAACGTCCACAATGATGCACTTGGCCAAAAAGGGCGTATGCGTTTTTTCCTGAATATATTCAGGAAAAAACGCATACGCCCTTTTTGGCCAACCAAGCAAGCTTGCAAAGGAAATCTGCACTACAATGAAGTCTCACTTCCCCCCGGTCAAAAGGGCCATCTGAAAAAAGTGTAAAATCCAGAAAGGCAGGACAGGCCATGGAGGACTGGGAGCCTTGTTATGCTGATGGGCGGGATGTAAATTGCCAACAGACACTCGGGAGAAGTGTATGGTGTTTCCTGAAACATCTAAAAACCAAAGCAACAGAGCCTAGGGCACTTCCACTTATGGTCCTATAGCTTAGGGAAATTAAAATCAAAAAGACACAGCCACCCCAAAGTTTGGGACGCCTCTGTTTACAAGAACCTCGTTTACAGTACAAGTTCAACATCGCAGAAAGTGAAAAATGGATAAAGAAGTTGTGGTACTTACTTACAAAGCAATATCACTCAGCAATGAAATCTATGTCATCAGGCTCTTAACAGAACAATGAGTGGATTCAGGTACGATGATTCTAACTGAAATAAGTCACACAGAAAAAGAAACATCATAAGATATCACTAATACACGGAATGTAAACTTGGCTACACAGGAACTGAATTCCAAAACAGAACAGGGTCTCAAATTTAGAAAAGCAACTTATGCTTGCTTAAGGGGAAAGGTGAGTTGGGGCGCTGCATAAAACCAGAGATTGAAATGAGCACAGATAAAGTTCCTTAAGCCAAATATGGAATAGACAAGAGCTACTCCTTGCTCAACGAAATGGACTCAACACCCCATATTAAACGCCTAAGAATGTACCTGACTAGTAAGTATCTTAAAACCTATGGATTGCTATGTCTCCGAAAGAGAATCAAGCATGTGTACAGGGGCATAAACGCAGCAGTGATAGGATTGGAGAGGTTCGGTGAGCAAATGAAGACCCTTTGAAGTCATATTGCATGGTACCCATTCCACGGGTTTCAACTACCCAGGTTTAAGGTATTCTTCCTTCAGCTAAAACATGCATGTGGAACCTAGAGTATGATCAACCGTGTGATCGGGAGACGTGTTCAAATATGTCTCAGTTTTCCTCCCCTGGTACTCGGGTGCAACATTCCAGACGCTTTACTAACACTCTCCCGACTTGGAGAATCAGTCCCTTTAACCTCCTGTTTGGCCCAGTTTGCAATTTCTGCGGAAGATGAAAAGGAATAGCGAGAACCAATGAGAGACTAGCTGGAGGTGGCTGGACGGGCAAATTTAACTCTCATTTCCCACCAGGAAGAGGAAATAACCAAAGGCTCAGCGTGCCGTGCCGGAACCAGATTAGGGCCTGAAGCCATCCTGCGGTGTTGCGGCCAGCTCAAAAGAAAGCGAGTTGAAGAAAGGAGCTCAGGGGCACTGTAATTCACAAACCTGCAGAGTTATAAATGACAGCTATCGTCCAAAAATATACTGAAGTAAGGCTGCCAAGAGGACTTGAAAGCAGGGCAGAATTGCAGGAAACCGATTTCAAGAGGTAGACTGGAATTGCATTGAAAGCATAGGAAAAGAGGCAGAACGTCCACAATGATGCACTTGGCCAAAAAGGGCGTATGCGTTTTTTCCTGAATACGCCCTTTTTGGCCAACCAAGCAAGCTTGCAAAGGAAATCTGCACTACAATGAAGAGAATCAAGCATGTGTACATGCTTGCTCAACGAAATGGACTCAACACTCCATATTAAACGCCTAAGAATGTACCTGACTAGTAAGTATCTTAAAACCTATGGATTGCTATGTCTCCGAAAGAGAATCAAGCATGTGTACAGGGGCATAAATGCAGCAGTGATAGGATTGGAGAGGTTTGGTGAGCAAATGAAGACCCTTTGAAGTCATATTGCATGGTACCCATTCCACGGGTCTCAACTCTCCAGGTTTAAGGTATTCTTCTTTCAGCTAAAACATGCATGTGGAACCCAGAGTATGATCAACCGTGTGAACGGGAGACGTGTTCAAATATGTCTCAGTTTTCCTCCCCTGGTACTCGGGTGCAACATTCCAGACGCTTTACTAACACTCTCCCGACTTGGAGAGTCAGCGCCTTTAACCTCCTGTTTGGCCCAGTTTGCAATTTCTGCGGAAGATGAACAGGAATAGGGAGAACCAATGAGAGACTAGCTGGAGGTGTCTGGACGGGCAAATTTAACTCTCATTTCCCATCTGGAAGAGGAAATAACCAAAGGCTCAGCGTGCCGTGCCGGAACCAGATTAGGGCCTGAAGCCATCCTGCGGTGTTGCGGCCAGCTCAAAAGAAAGTGAGTTGAAGAAAGGAGCTCAGGGGCACTGTAATTCACAAACCTGCAGAGTTATAAATGACAGCTATCGTCCAAAAATATACTGAAGTAAGGCTGCCAAGAGGACTTGAAAGCGGGGCAGAATTGCAGGAAACCGATTTCAGGAGGTAGACTGGAATTGCATTGAAAGCATAGGAAAAGAGGCAGAACGTCCACAATGATGCACTTGGCCAAAAAGGGCGTATGCGTTTTTTCCTGAATATATTCAGGAAAAAACGCATACGCCCTTTTTGGCCAACCAAGCAAGCTTGCAAAGGAAATCTGCACTACAATGAAGTCTCACTTCCCCCCGGTCAAAAGGGCCATCTGAAAAAAGTGTAAAATCCAGAAAGGCAGGACAGGCCATGGAGAACTGGGAGCCTTGTTATGCTGATGGGCGGGATGTAAATTGCCAACAGACACTCGGGAGAAGTGTATGGTGTTTCCTGAAACATCTAAAAAACAAAGCAACAGAGCCTAGGGCACTTCCACTTATGGTCCTATAGCTTAGGGAAATTAAAATAAAAAAGACACAGCCACCCCAAAGTTTGGGACGCCTCTGTTTACAAGAACCTCGTTTACAGTACAAGTTCAACATCGCAGAAAGTGAAAAATGGATAAAGAAGATGTGGTATTTACTTACAAAGCAATATCACTCAGCAATGAAATCTATGTCATCAGGCTCTTAACAGAACAATGAGTGGATTCAGGTATGATGATTCTAACTGAAATAAGTCACACAGAAAAAGAAACATCATAAGATATCACTAATACACGGAATGTAAACTTGGCTACACAGGAACTGAATTACAGAACAGAACAGGGTCTCAAATTTAGAAAACCAACTTATGCTTGCTTAAGAGGAAAGGTGAGTTGGGGTGCTGCATAAAACCAGAGATTGAAATGAGCACAGATAAAGTTCCTTAAGCCAAATATGGAATAGACAAGAGCTACTCCTTGCTCAACGAAATGGACTCAACACCGCATATTAAACGCCTAAGAATGTACCTGACTAGTAAGTATCTTAAAACCTATGGATTGCTATGTCTCCGAAAGAGAATCAAGCATGTGTACAGGGGCATAAACGCAGCAGTGATAGGATTGGAGAGGTTCGGTGAGCAAATGAAGACCCTTTGAAGTCATATTGCATGGTACCCATTCCACGGGTTTCAACTACCCAGGTTTAAGGTATTCTTCCTTCAGCTAAAACATGCATGTGGAACCTAGAGTATGATCAACCATGTGATCGGGAGACGTGTTCAAATATGTCTCAGTTTTCCTCCCCTGGTACTCGGGTGCAACATTCCAGACGCTTTACTAACACTCTCCCGACTTGGAGAATCAGTCCCTTTAACCTCCTGTTTGGCCCAGTTTGCAATTTCTGCGGAAGATGAAAAGGAATAGCGAGAACCAATCAGAGACTAGCTGGAGGTGGCTGGACGGGCAAATTTAACTCTCATTTCCCACCAGGAAGAGGAAATAACCAAAGGCTCAGCGTGCCGTGCCGGAACCAGATTAGGGCCTGAAGCCATCCTGCGGTGTTGCGGCCAGCTCACAAGAAAGCGAGTTGAAGAAAGGAGCTCAGGGGCACTGTAATTCACAAACCTGCACAGTTATAAATGACAGCTATCATCCAAAAATAGACTAAAGTAAGGCTGCCAAGAGGACTTGAAAGCGGGGCAGAATTGCAGGAAACCGATTTCAGGAGGTAGACTGGAATTGCATTGAAAGCATAGGAAAAGAGGCAGAACGTCCACAATGATGCACTTGGCCAAAAAGGGCGTATGCGTTTTTTCCTGAATATATTCAGGAAAAAACGCATACGCCCTTTTTGGCCAACCAAGCAAGCTTGCAAAGGAAATCTGCACTACAATGAAGTCTCACTTCCCCCCGGTCAAAAGGGCCATCTGAAAAAAGTGTAAAATCCAGAAAGGCAGGACAGGCCATGGAGAACTGGGAGCCTTGTTATGCTGATGGGCGGGATGTAAATTGCCAACAGACACTCGGGAGAAGTGTATGGTGTTTCCTGAAACATCTAAAAAACAAAGCAACAGAGCCTAGGGCACTTCCACTTATGGTCCTATAGCTTAGGGAAATTAAAATCAAAAAGACACAGCCACCACAAAGTTTGGGACGCCTCTGTTTACAAGAACCTCATTTACTGTACAAGTTCAATATCACAGAAAGTGAAAAATGGATAAAGAACTTGTGGTACTTACGTACAATGCAGTATCACTCAGCAATGAAATCTATGTCATCAGGCCCGTAGCAGCATAATGAGTGGATTCAGGTACGATGATTCTAACTGAAATAAGTCACACAGAAAAAGAAACATCATAAGATATCACTACTACACGGAATGTAAACTTGGCTACACAGGAACTGAATTCCAAAACAGAACAGGGTCTCAAATTTAGAAAAGCAACTTATGCTTGCTTAAGGGGAAAGGTGAGTTGGGGTGCTGCATAAAACCAGAGATTGAAATGAGCACAGATAAAGTTCCTTAAGCCAAATATGGAATAGACAAGAGCTACTCCTTGCTCAACGAAATGGACTCAACACCCCATATTAAACGCCTAAGAATGTACCTGACTAGTAAGTATCTTAAAACCTATGGATTGCTATGTCTCCGAAAGAGAATCAAGCATGTGTACAGGGGCATAAACGCAGCAGTGATAGGATTGGAGAGGTTCGGTGAGCAAATGAAGACCCTTTGAAGTCATATTACATGGTACCCATTCCACGGGTTTCAACTACCCAGGTTTAAGGTATTCTTCCTTCAGCTAAAACATGCATGTGGAACCTAGAGTATGATCAACCATGTGATCGGGAGACGTGTTCAAATATGTCTCAGTTTTCCTCCCCTGGTACTCGGGTGCAACATTCCAGATGCTTTACTAACACTCTCCCGACTTGGAGAATCAGTCCCTTTAACCTCCTGTTTGGCCCAGTTTGCAATTTCTGCGGAAGATGAAAAGGAATAGCGAGAACCAATGAGAGACTAGCTGGAGGTGGCTGGACGGGCAAATTTAACTCTCATTTCCCACCAGGAAGAGGAAATAACCAAAGGCTCAGCGTGCCGTGCCGGAACCAGATTAGGGCCTGAAGCCATCCTGCGGTGTTGCGGCCAGCTCAAAAGAAAGCGAGTTGAAGAAAGGAGCTCAGGGGCACTGTAATTCACAAACCTGCAGAGTTATAAATGACAGCTATCGTCCAAAAATAGACTGAAGTAAGGCTGCCAAGAGGACTTGAAAGCGGGGCAGAATTGCAGGAAACCGATTTCAGGAGGTAGACTGGAATTGCATTGAAAGCATAGGAAAAGAGGCAGAACGTCCACAATGATGCACTTGGCCAAAAAGGGTGTATGCGTTTTTTCCTGAATATATTCAGGAAAAAACGCATACGCCCTTTTTGGCCAACCAAGCAAGCTTGCAAAGGAAATCTGCACTACAATGAAGTCTCACTTCCCCCCGGTCAAAAGGGCCATCTGAAAAAAGTGTAAAATCCAGAAAGGCAGGACAGGCCATGGAGGACTGGGAGCCTTGTTATGCTGATGGGCGGGATGTAAATTGCCAACAGACACTCGGGAGAAGTGTATGGTGTTTCCTGAAACATCTAAAAACCAAAGCAACAGAGCCTAGGGCACTTCCACTTATGGTCCTATAGCTTAGGGAAATTAAAATCAAAAAGACACAGCCACCCCAAAGTTTGGGACGCCTCTGTTTACAAGAACCTCGTTTACAGTACAAGTTCAACATCGCAGAAAGTGAAAAATGGATAAAGAAGTTGTGGTACTTACTTACAAAGCAATATCACTCAGCAATGAAATCTATGTCATCAGGCTCTTAACAGAACAATGAGTGGATTCAGGTACGATGATTCTAACTGAAATAAGTCACACAGAAAAAGAAACATCATAAGATATCACTAATACACGGAATGTAAACTTGGCTACACAGGAACTGAATTCCAAAACAGAACAGGGTCTCAAATTTAGAAAAGCAACTTATGCTTGCTTAAGGGGAAAGGTGAGTTGGGGCGCTGCATAAAACCAGAGATTGAAATGAGCACAGATAAAGTTCCTTAAGCCAAATATGGAATAGACAAGAGCTACTCCTTGCTCAACGAAATGGACTCAACACCCCATATTAAACGCCTAAGAATGTACCTGACTAGTAAGTATCTTAAAACCTATGGATTGCTATGTCTCCGAAAGAGAATCAAGCATGTGTACAGGGGCATAAACGCAGCAGTGATAGGATTGGAGAGGTTCGGTGAGCAAATGAAGACCCTTTGAAGTCATATTGCATGGTACCCATTCCACGGGTTTCAACTACCCAGGTTTAAGGTATTCTTCCTTCAGCTAAAACATGCATGTGGAACCTAGAGTATGATCAACCGTGTGATCGGGAGACGTGTTCAAATATGTCTCAGTTTTCCTCCCCTGGTACTCGGGTGCAACATTCCAGACGCTTTACTAACACTCTCCCGACTTGGAGAATCAGTCCCTTTAACCTCCTGTTTGGCCCAGTTTGCAATTTCTGCGGAAGATGAAAAGGAATAGCGAGAACCAATGAGAGACTAGCTGGAGGTGGCTGGACGGGCAAATTTAACTCTCATTTCCCACCAGGAAGAGGAAATAACCAAAGGCTCAGCGTGCCGTGCCGGAACCAGATTAGGGCCTGAAGCCATCCTGCGGTGTTGCGGCCAGCTCAAAAGAAAGCGAGTTGAAGAAAGGAGCTCAGGGGCACTGTAATTCACAAACCTGCAGAGTTATAAATGACAGCTATCGTCCAAAAATATACTGAAGTAAGGCTGCCAAGAGGACTTGAAAGCAGGGCAGAATTGCAGGAAACCGATTTCAAGAGGTAGACTGGAATTGCATTGAAAGCATAGGAAAAGAGGCAGAACGTCCACAATGATGCACTTGGCCAAAAAGGGCGTATGCGTTTTTTCCTGAATACGCCCTTTTTGGCCAACCAAGCAAGCTTGCAAAGGAAATCTGCACTACAATGAAGAGAATCAAGCATGTGTACATGCTTGCTCAACGAAATGGACTCAACACCCCATATTAAACGCCTAAGAATGTACCTGACTAGTAAGTATCTTAAAACCTATGGATTGCTATGTCTCCGAAAGAGAATCAAGCATGTGTACAGGGGCATAAATGCAGCAGTGATAGGATTGGAGAGGTTTGGTGAGCAAATGAAGACCCTTTGAAGTCATATTGCATGGTACCCATTCCACGGGTCTCAACTCTCCAGGTTTAAGGTATTCTTCTTTCAGCTAAAACATGCATGTGGAACCCAGAGTATGATCAACCGTGTGAACGGGAGACGTGTTCAAATATGTCTCAGTTTTCCTCCCCTGGTACTCGGGTGCAACATTCCAGACGCTTTACTAACACTCTCCCCACTTGGAGAGTCAGCGCCTTTAACCTCCTGTTTGGCCCAGTTTGCAATTTCTGCGGAAGATGAACAGGAATAGGGAGAACCAATGAGAGACTAGCTGGAGGTGTCTGGACGGGCAAATTTAACTCTCATTTCCCATCTGGAAGAGGAAATAACCAAAGGCTCAGCGTGCCGTGCCGGAACCAGATTAGGGCCTGAAGCCATCCTGCGGTGTTGCGGCCAGCTCAAAAGAAAGTGAGTTGAAGAAAGGAGCTCAGGGGCACTGTAATTCACAAACCTGCAGAGTTATAAATGACAGCTATCGTCCAAAAATATACTGAAGTAAGGCTGCCAAGAGGACTTGAAAGCGGGGCAGAATTGCAGGAAACCGATTTCAGGAGGTAGACTGGAATTGCATTGAAAGCATAGGAAAAGAGGCAGAACGTCCACAATGATGCACTTGGCCAAAAAGGGCGTATGCGTTTTTTCCTGAATATATTCAGGAAAAAACGCATACGCCCTTTTTGGCCAACCAAGCAAGCTTGCAAAGGAAATCTGCACTACAATGAAGTCTCACTTCCCCCCGGTCAAAAGGGCCATCTGAAAAAAGTGTAAAATCCAGAAAGGCAGGACAGGCCATGGAGAACTGGGAGCCTTGTTATGCTGATGGGCGGGATGTAAATTGCCAACAGACACTCGGGAGAAGTGTATGGTGTTTCCTGAAACATCTAAAAAACAAAGCAACAGAGCCTAGGGCACTTCCACTTATGGTCCTATAGCTTAGGGAAATTAAAATAAAAAAGACACAGCCACCCCAAAGTTTGGGACGCCTCTGTTTACAAGAACCTCGTTTACAGTACAAGTTCAACATCGCAGAAAGTGAAAAATGGATAAAGAAGATGTGGTATTTACTTACAAAGCAATATCACTCAGCAATGAAATCTATGTCATCAGGCTCTTAACAGAACAATGAGTGGATTCAGGTATGATGATTCTAACTGAAATAAGTCACACAGAAAAAGAAACATCATAAGATATCACTAATACACGGAATGTAAACTTGGCTACACAGGAACTGAATTACAGAACAGAACAGGGTCTCAAATTTAGAAAACCAACTTATGCTTGCTTAAGAGGAAAGGTGAGTTGGGGTGCTGCATAAAACCAGAGATTGAAATGAGCACAGATAAAGTTCCTTAAGCCAAATATGGAATAGACAAGAGCTACTCCTTGCTCAACGAAATGGACTCAACACCGCATATTAAACGCCTAAGAATGTACCTGACTAGTAAGTATCTTAAAACCTATGGATTGCTATGTCTCCGAAAGAGAATCAAGCATGTGTACAGGGGCATAAACGCAGCAGTGATAGGATTGGAGAGGTTCGGTGAGCAAATGAAGACCCTTTGAAGTCATATTACATGGTACCCATTCCACGGGTTTCAACTACCCAGGTTTAAGGTATTCTTCCTTCAGCTAAAACATGCATGTGGAACCTAGAGTATGATCAACCGTGTGATCGGGAGACGTGTTCAAATATGTCTCAGTTTTCCTCCCCTGGTACTCGGGTGCAACATTCCAGACGCTTTACTAACACTCTCCCGACTTGGAGAATCAGTCCCTTTAACCTCCTGTTTGGCCCAGTTTGCAATTTCTGCGGAAGATGAAAAGGAATAGCGAGAACCAATGAGAGACTAGCTGGAGGTGGCTGGACGGGCAAATTTAACTCTCATTTCCCACCAGGAAGAGGAAATAACCAAAGGCTCAGCGTGCCGTGCCGGAACCAGATTAGGGCCTGAAGCCATCCTGCGGTGTTGCGGCCAGCTCAAAAGAAAGCGAGTTGAAGAAAGGAGCTCAGGGGCACTGTAATTCACAAACCTGCAGAGTTATAAATGACAGCTATCGTCCAAAAATAGACTGAAGTAAGGCTGCCAAGAGGACTTGAAAGCAGGGCAGAATTGCAGGAAACCGATTTCAAGAGGTAGACTGGAATTGCATTGAAAGCATAGGAAAAGAGGCAGAACGTCCACAATGATGCACTTGGCCAAAAAGGGCGTATGCGTTTTTTCCTGAATATATTCAGGAAAAAACGCATACGCCCTTTTTGGCCAACCAAGCAAGCTTGCAAAGGAAATCTGCACTACAATGAAGTCTCACTTCCCCCCGGTCAAAAGGGCCATCTGAAAAAAGTGTAAAATCCAGAAAGGCAGGACAGGCCATGGAGGACTGGGAGCCTTGTTATGCTGATGGGCGGGATGTAAATTGCCAACAGACACTCGGGAGAAGTGTATGGTGTTTCCTGAAACATCTAAAAACCAAAGCAACAGAGCCTAGGGCACTTCCACTTATGGTCCTATAGCTTAGGGAAATTAAAATAAAAAAGACACAGCCACCCCAAAGTTTGGGACGCCTCTGTTTACAAGAACCTCGTTTACAGTACAAGTTCAACATCGCAGAAAGTGAAAAATGGATAAAGAAGTTGTGGTACTTACTTACAAAGCAATATCACTCAGCAATGAAATCTATGTCATCAGGCTCTTAACAGAACAATGAGTGGATTCAGGTACGATGATTCTAACTGAAATAAGTCACACAGAAAAAGAAACATCATAAGATATCACTAATACACGGAATGTAAACTTGGCTACACAGGAACTGAATTCCAAAACAGAACAGGGTCTCAAATTTAGAAAAGCAACTTATGCTTGCTTAAGGGGAAAGGTGAGTTGGGGCGCTGCATAAAACCAGAGATTGAAATGAGCACAGATAAAGTTCCTTAAGCCAAATATGGAATAGACAAGAGCTACTCCTTGCTCAACGAAATGGACTCAACACCCCATATTAAACGCCTAAGAATGTACCTGACTAGTAAGTATCTTAAAACCTATGGATTGCTATGTCTCCGAAAGAGAATCAAGCACGTGTACAGGGGCATAAACGCAGCAGTGATAGGATTGGAGAGGTTCGGTGAGCAAATGAAGACCCTTTGAAGTCATATTGCATGGTACCCATTCCACGGGTTTCAACTACCCAGGTTTAAGGTATTCTTCCTTCAGCTAAAACATGCATGTGGAACCTAGAGTATGATCAACCACGTGATCCGGAGACGTGTTCAAATATGTCTCAGATTTCCTCCCCTGGTACTCGGGTGCAACATTCCAGACGCTTTACTAACACTCTCCCCACTTGGAGAATCAGTCCCTTTAACCTCCTGTTTGGCCCAGTTTGCAATTTCTGCGGAAGATGAAAAGGAATAGCGAGAACCAATGAGAGACTAGCTGGAGGTGGCTGGACGGGCAAATTTAACTCTCATTTCCCACCAGGAAGAGGAAATAACCAAAGGCTCAGCGTGCCGTGCCGGAAACAGATTAGGGCCTGAAGCCATCCTGCGGTGTTGCGACCAGGTCACAAGAAAGCGAGTTGAAGAAAGGAGCTCAGGGGCACTGTAATTCACAAACCTGCACAGTTATAAATGACAGCTATCATCCAAAAATAGACTAAAGTAAGGCTGCCAAGAGGACTTGAAAGCGGGGCAGAATTGCAGGAAACCGATTTCAGGAGGTAGACTGGAATTGCATTGAAAGCATAGGAAAAGAGGCAGAACGTCCAAAATGATGCACTTGGCCAAAAAGGGCGTATGCGTTTTTTCCTGAATATATTCAGGAAAAAACGCATACGCCCTTTTTGGCCAACCAAGCAAACTTGCAAAGGAAATCTGCACTACAATGAAGTCTCACTTCCCCCCGGTCAAAAGGGCCATCTGAAAAAAGTGTAAAATCCAGAAAGGCAGGACAGGCCATGGAGAACTGGGAGCCTTGTTATGCTGATGGGCGGGATGTAAATTGCCAACAGACACTCGGGAGAAGTGTATGGTGTTTCCTGAAACATCTAAAAAACAAAGCAACAGAGCCTAGGGCACTTCCACTTATGGTCCTATAGCTTAGGGAAATTAAAATCAAAAAGACACAGCCACCCCAAAGTTTGGGACGCCTCTGTTTACAAGAACCTCGTTTACCGTACAAGTTCAATATCACAGAAAGTGAAAAATGGATAAAGAACTTGTGGTACTTACGTACAATGCAGTATCACTCAGCAATGAAATCTATGTCATCAGGCCCGTAGCAGCATAATGAGTGGATTCAGTACGATGATTCTAACTGAAATAAGTCACACAGAAAAAGAAACATCATAAGATATCACTAATACACGGAATGTAAACTTGGCTACACAGGAACTGAATTCCAAAACAGAACAGGGTCTCAAATTTAGAAAACCAACTTATGCTTGCTTAAGGGGAAAGGTGAGTTGGGGTGCTGCATAAAACCAGAGATTGAAATGAGCACAGATAAAGTTCCTTAAGCCAAATATGGAATAGACAAGAGTTACTCCTTGCTCAACGAAATGGACTCAACACCCCATATTAAACGCCTAAGAATGTACCTGACTAGTAAGTATCTTAAAACCTATGGATTGCTATGACTCCAAAAGAGAATCAAGCATGTGTACAGGGGCATAAATGCAGCAGTGATAGGATTGGAGAGGTTCGGTGAGCAAATGAAGACCCTTTGAAGTCATATTGCATGGTACCCATTCCACGGGTCTCAACTCTCCAGGTTTAAGGTATTCTTCCTTCAGCTAAAACATGCATGTGGAACCCAGAGTATGATCAACCATGTGAACGGGAGAAGTGTTCAAATATGTCTCAGTTTTCCTCCCCTGGTACTCGGGTGCAACATTCCAGACGCTTTACTAACACTCTCCCCACTTGGAGAGTCAGCGCCTTTAACCTCCTGTCTGGACCAGTTTGCAATTTCTGCGGAAGATGAACAGGAATAGGGAGAACCAATGAGAGACTAGCTGGAGGTGTCTGGACGGGCAAATTTAACTCTCATTTCCCATCTGGAAGAGGAAATAACCAAAGGCTCAGCGTGCCGTGCCGGAACCAGATTAGGGCCTGAAGCCATCCTGCGGTGTTGCGGCCAGCTCAAAAGAAAGTGAGTTGAAGAAAGGAGCTCAGGGGCACTGTAATTCACAAACCTGCAGAGTTATAAATGACAGCTATCGTCCAAAAATATACTGAAGTAAGGCTGCCAAGAGGACTTGAAAGCGGGGCAGAATTGCAGGAAACCGATTTCAGGAGGTAGACTGGAATTGCATTGAAAGCATAGGAAAAGAGGCAGAACGTCCACAATGATGCACTTGGCCAAAAAGGGCGTATGCGTTTTTTCCTGAATATATTCAGGAAAAAACGCATACGCCCTTTTTGGCCAACCAAGCAAGCTTGCAAAGGAAATCTGCACTACAATGAAGTCTCACTTCCCCCCGGTCAAAAGGGCCATCTGAAAAAAGTGTAAAATCCAGAAAGGCAGGACAGGCCATGGAGAACTGGGAGCCTTGTTATGCTGATGGGCGGGATGTAAATTGCCAAGAGACACTCGGGAGAAGTGTATGGTGTTTCCTGAAACATCTAAAAAACAAAGCAACAGAGCCTAGGGCACTTCCACTTATGGTCCTATAGCTTAGGGAAATTAAAATAAAAAAGACACAGCCACCCCAAAGTTTGGGACGCCTCTGTTTACAAGAACCTCGTTTACAGTACAAGTTCAACATCGCAGAAAGTGAAAAATGGATAAAGAAGATGTGGTATTTACTTACAAAGCAATATCACTCAGCAATGAAATCTATGTCATCAGGCTCTTAGCAGCACAATGAGTGGATTCAGGTATGATGATTCTAACTGAAATAAGTCACACAGAAAAAGAAACATCATAAGATATCACTAATACACGGAATGTAAACTTGGCTACACAGGAACTGAATTACAGAACAGAACAGGGTCTCAAATTTAGAAAACCAACTTATGCTTGCTTAAGAGGAAAGGTGAGTTGGGGTGCTGCATAAAACCAGAGATTGAAATGAGCACAGATAAAGTTCCTTAAGCCAAATATGGAATAGACAAGAGCTACTCCTTGCTCAACGAAATGGACTCAACACCGCATATTAAACGCCTAAGAATGTACCTGACTAGTAAGTATCTTAAAACCTATGGATTGCTATGTCTCCGAAAGAGAATCAAGCATGTGTACAGGGGCATAAACGCAGCAGTGATAGGATTGGAGAGGTTCGGTGAGCAAATGAAGACCCTTTGAAGTCATATTACATGGTACCCATTCCACGGGTTTCAACTACCCAGGTTTAAGGTATTCTTCCTTCAGCTAAAACATGCATGTGGAACCTAGAGTATGATCAACCGTGTGATCGGGAGACGTGTTCAAATATGTCTCAGTTTTCCTCCCCTGGTACTCGGGTGCAACATTCCAGACGCTTTACTAACACTCTCCCGACTTGGAGAATCAGTCCCTTTAACCTCCTGTTTGGCCCAGTTTGCAATTTCTGCGGAAGATGAAAAGGAATAGCGAGAACCAATGAGAGACTAGCTGGAGGTGGCTGGACGGGCAAATTTAACTCTCATTTCCCACCAGGAAGAGGAAATAACCAAAGGCTCAGCGTGCCGTGCCGGAACCAGATTAGGGCCTGAAGCCATCCTGCGGTGTTGCGGCCAGCTCAAAAGAAAGCGAGTTGAAGAAAGGAGCTCAGGGGCACTGTAATTCACAAACCTGCAGAGTTATAAATGACAGCTATCGTCCAAAAATAGACTGAAGTAAGGCTGCCAAGAGGACTTGAAAGCAGGGCAGAATTGCAGGAAACCGATTTCAAGAGGTAGACTGGAATTGCATTGAAAGCATAGGAAAAGAGGCAGAACGTCCACAATGATGCACTTGGCCAAAAAGGGCGTATGCGTTTTTTCCTGAATATATTCAGGAAAAAACGCATACGCCCTTTTTGGCCAACCAAGCAAGCTTGCAAAGGAAATCTGCACTACAATGAAGTCTCACTTCCCCCCGGTCAAAAGGGCCATCTGAAAAAAGTGTAAAATCCAGAAAGGCAGGACAGGCCATGGAGGACTGGGAGCCTTGTTATGCTGATGGGCGGGATGTAAATTGCCAACAGACACTCTGGAGAAGTGTATGGTGTTTCCTGAAACATCTAAAAACCAAAGCAACAGAGCCTAGGGCACTTCCACTTATGGTCCTATAGCTTAGCGAAATTAAAATAAAAAAGACACAGCCACCCCAAAGTTTGGGACGCCTCTGTTTACAAGAACCTCGTTTACAGTACAAGTTCAACATCGCAGAAAGTGAAAAATGGATAAAGAAGTTGTGGTACTTACTTACAAAGCAATATCACTCAGCAATGAAATCTATGTCATCAGGCTCTTAACAGAACAATGAGTGGATTCAGGTACGATGATTCTAACTGAAATAAGTCACACAGAAAAAGAAACATCATAAGATATCACTAATACACGGAATGTAAACTTGGCTACACAGGAACTGAATTCCAAAACAGAACAGGGTCTCAAATTTAGAAAAGCAACTTATGCTTGCTTAAGGGGAAAGGTGAGTTGGGGCGCTGCATAAAACCAGAGATTGAAATGAGCACAGATAAAGTTCCTTAAGCCAAATATGGAATAGACAAGAGCTACTCCTTGCTCAACGAAATGGACTCAACACCCCATATTAAACGCCTAAGAATGTACCTGACTAGTAAGTATCTTAAAACCTATGGATTGCTATGTCTCCGAAAGAGAATCAAGCACGTGTACAGGGGCATAAACGCAGCAGTGATAGGATTGGAGAGGTTCGGTGAGCAAATGAAGACCCTTTGAAGTCATATTGCATGGTACCCATTCCACGGGTTTCAACTACCCAGGTTTAAGGTATTCTTCCTTCAGCTAAAACATGCATGTGGAACCTAGAGTATGATCAACCACGTGATCCGGAGACGTGTTCAAATAGGTCTCAGATTTCCTCCCCTGGTACTCGGGTGCAACATTCCAGACGCTTTACTAACACTCTCCCCACTTGGAGAATCAGTCCCTTTAACCTCCTGTTTGGCCCAGTTTGCAATTTCTGCGGAAGATGAAAAGGAATAGCGAGAACCAATGAGAGACTAGCTGGAGGTGGCTGGACGGGCAAATTTAACTCTCATTTCCCACCAGGAAGAGGAAATAACCAAAGGCTCAGCGTGCCGTGCCGGAAACAGATTAGGGCCTGAAGCCATCCTGCGGTGTTGCGGCCAGGTCACAAGAAAGCGAGTTGAAGAAAGGAGCTCAGGGGCACTGTAATTCACAAACCTGCACAGTTATAAATGACAGCTATCATCCAAAAATAGACTAAAGTAAGGCTGCCAAGAGGACTTGAAAGCGGGGCAGAATTGCAGGAAACCGATTTCAGGAGGTAGACTGGAATTGCATTGAAAGCATAGGAAAAGAGGCAGAACGTCCAAAATGATGCACTTGGCCAAAAAGGGCGTATGCGTTTTTTCCTGAATATATTCAGGAAAAAACGCATACGCCCTTTTTGGCCAACCAAGCAAACTTGCAAAGGAAATCTGCACTACAATGAAGTCTCACTTCCCCCCGGTCAAAAGGGCCATCTGAAAAAAGTGTAAAATCCAGAAAGGCAGGACAGGCCATGGAGAACTGGGAGCCTTGTTATGCTGATGGGCGGGATGTAAATTGCCAACAGACACTCGGGAGAAGTGTATGGTGTTTCCTGAAACATCTAAAAAACAAAGCAACAGAGCCTAGGGCACTTCCACTTATGGTCCTATAGCTTAGGGAAATTAAAATCAAAAAGACACAGCCACCCCAAAGTTTGGGACGCCTCTGTTTACAAGAACCTCGTTTACCGTACAAGTTCAATATCACAGAAAGTGAAAAATGGATAAAGAACTTGTGGTACTTACGTACAATGCAGTATCACTCAGCAATGAAATCTATGTCATCAGGCCCGTAGCAGCATAATGAGTGGATTCAGTACGATGATTCTAACTGAAATAAGTCACACAGAAAAAGAAACATCATAAGATATCACTAATACACGGAATGTAAACTTGGCTACACAGGAACTGAATTCCAAAACAGAACAGGGTCTCAAATTTAGAAAACCAACTTATGCTTGCTTAAGGGGAAAGGTGAGTTGGGGTGCTGCATAAAACCAGAGATTGAAATGAGCACAGATAAAGTTCCTTAAGCCAAATATGGAATAGACAAGAGTTACTCCTTGCTCAACGAAATGGACTCAACACCCCATATTAAACGCCTAAGAATGTACCTGACTAGTAAGTATCTTAAAACCTATGGATTGCTATGACTCCAAAAGAGAATCAAGCATGTGTACAGGGGCATAAATGCAGCAGTGATAGGATTGGAGAGGTTCGGTGAGCAAATGAAGACCCTTTGAAGTCATATTGCATGGTACCCATTCCACGGGTCTCAACTCTCCAGGTTTAAGGTATTCTTCCTTCAGCTAAAACATGCATGTGGAACCCAGAGTATGATCAACCATGTGAACGGGAGAAGTGTTCAAATATGTCTCAGTTTTCCTCCCCTGGTACTCGGGTGCAACATTCCAGACGCTTTACTAACACTCTCCCCACTTGGAGAGTCAGCGCCTTTAACCTCCTGTCTGGACCAGTTTGCAATTTCTGCGGAAGATGAACAGGAATAGGGAGAACCAATGAGAGACTAGCTGGAGGTGTCTGGACGGGCAAATTTAACTCTCATTTCCCATCTGGAAGAGGAAATAACCAAAGGCTCAGCGTGCCGTGCCGGAACCAGATTAGGGCCTGAAGCCATCCTGCGGTGTTGCGGCCAGCTCAAAAGAAAGTGAGTTGAAGAAAGGAGCTCAGGGGCACTGTAATTCACAAACCTGCAGAGTTATAAATGACAGCTATCGTCCAAAAATATACTGAAGTAAGGCTGCCAAGAGGACTTGAAAGCGGGGCAGAATTGCAGGAAACCGATTTCAGGAGGTAGACTGGAATTGCATTGAAAGCATAGGAAAAGAGGCAGAACGTCCACAATGATGCACTTGGCCAAAAAGGGCGTATGCGTTTTTTCCTGAATATATTCAGGAAAAAACGCATACGCCCTTTTTGGCCAACCAAGCAAGCTTGCAAAGGAAATCTGCACTACAATGAAGTCTCACTTCCCCCCGGTCAAAAGGGCCATCTGAAAAAAGTGTAAAATCCAGAAAGGCAGGACAGGCCATGGAGAACTGGGAGCCTTGTTATGCTGATGGGCGGGATGTAAATTGCCAAGAGACACTCGGGAGAAGTGTATGGTGTTTCCTGAAACATCTAAAAAACAAAGCAACAGAGCCTAGGGCACTTCCACTTATGGTCCTATAGCTTAGGGAAATTAAAATAAAAAAGACACAGCCACCCCAAAGTTTGGGACGCCTCTGTTTACAAGAACCTCGTTTACAGTACAAGTTCAACATCGCAGAAAGTGAAAAATGGATAAAGAAGATGTGGTATTTACTTACAAAGCAATATCACTCAGCAATGAAATCTATGTCATCAGGCTCTTAGCAGCACAATGAGTGGATTCAGGTATGATGATTCTAACTGAAATAAGTCACACAGAAAAAGAAACATCATAAGATATCACTAATACACGGAATGTAAACTTGGCTACACAGGAACTGAATTACAGAACAGAACAGGGTCTCAAATTTAGAAAACCAACTTATGCTTGCTTAAGAGGAAAGGTGAGTTGGGGTGCTGCATAAAACCAGAGATTGAAATGAGCACAGATAAAGTTCCTTAAGCCAAATATGGAATAGACAAGAGCTACTCCTTGCTCAACGAAATGGACTCAACACCGCATATTAAACGCCTAAGAATGTACCTGACTAGTAAGTATCTTAAAACCTATGGATTGCTATGTCTCCGAAAGAGAATCAAGCATGTGTACAGGGGCATAAACGCAGCAGTGATAGGATTGGAGAGGTTCGGTGAGCAAATGAAGACCCTTTGAAGTCATATTACATGGTACCCATTCCACGGGTTTCAACTACCCAGGTTTAAGGTATTCTTCCTTCAGCTAAAACATGCATGTGGAACCTAGAGTATGATCAACCGTGTGATCGGGAGACGTGTTCAAATATGTCTCAGTTTTCCTCCCCTGGTACTCGGGTGCAACATTCCAGACGCTTTACTAACACTCTCCCGACTTGGAGAATCAGTCCCTTTAACCTCCTGTTTGGCCCAGTTTGCAATTTCTGCGGAAGATGAAAAGGAATAGCGAGAACCAATGAGAGACTAGCTGGAGGTGGCTGGACGGGCAAATTTAACTCTCATTTCCCACCAGGAAGAGGAAATAACCAAAGGCTCAGCGTGCCGTGCCGGAACCAGATTAGGGCCTGAAGCCATCCTGCGGTGTTGCGGCCAGCTCACAAGAAAGCGAGTTGAAGAAAGGAGCTCAGGGGCACTGTAATTCACAAACCTGCACAGTTATAAATGACAGCTATCGTCCAAAAATAGACTGAAGTAAGGCTGCCAAGAGGACTTGAAAGCGGGGCAGAATTGCAGGAAACCGATTTCAAGAGGTAGACTGGAATTGCATTGAAAGCATAGGAAAAGAGGCAGAACGTCCACAATGATGCACTTGGCCAAAAAGGGCGTATGCGTTTTTTCCTGAATATATTCAGGAAAAAACGCATACGCCCTTTTTGGCCAACCAAGCAAGCTTGCAAAGGAAATCTGCACTACAATGAAGTCTCACTTCCCCCCGGTCAAAAGGGCCATCTGAAAAAAGTGTAAAATCCAGAAAGGCAGGACAGGCCATGGAGGACTGGGAGCCTTGTTATGCTGATGGGCGGGATGTAAATTGCCAACAGACACTCGGGAGAAGTGTATGGTGTTTCCTGAAACATCTAAAAACCAAAGCAACAGAGCCTAGGGCACTTCCACTTATGGTCCTATAGATTAGCGAAATTAAAATAAAAAAGACACAGCCACCCCAAAGTTTGGGACGCCTCTGTTTACAAGAACCTCGTTTACAGTACAAGTTCAACATCGCAGAAAGTGAAAAATGGATAAAGAAGTTGTGGTACTTACTTACAAAGCAATATCACTCAGCAATGAAATCTATGTCATCAGGCTCTTAGCAGCACAATGAGTGGATTCAGGTACGATGATTCTAACTGAAATAAGTCACACAGAAAAAGAAACATCATAAGATATCACTAATACACGGAATGTAAACTTGGCTACACAGGAACTGAATTCCAAAACAGAACAGGGTCTCAAATTTAGAAAACCAACTTATGCTTGCTTAAGAGGAAAGGTGAGTTGGGGTGCTGCATAAAACCAGAGATTGAAATGAGCACAGATAAAGTTCCTTAAGCCAAATATGGAATAGACAAGAGCTACTCCTTGCTCAACGAAATGGACTCAACACCCCATATTAAACGCCTAAGAATGTACCTGACTAGTAAGTATCTTAAAACCTATGGATTGCTATGTCTCCGAAAGAGAATCAAGCATGTGTACAGGGGCATAAACGCAGCAGTGATAGGATTGGAGAGGTTCGGTGAGCAAATGAAGACCCTTTGAAGTCATATTACATGGTACCCATTCCACGGGTTTCAACTACCCAGGTTTAAGGTATTCTTCCTTCAGCTAAAACATGCATGTGGAACCTAGAGTATGATCAACCGTGTGATCGGGAGACGTGTTCAAATATGTCTCAGTTTTCCTCCCCTGGTACTCGGGTGCAACATTCCAGACGCTTTACTAACACTCTCCCGACTTGGAGAATCAGTCCCTTTAACCTCCTGTTTGGCCCAGTTTGCAATTTCTGCGGAAGATGAAAAGGAATAGCGAGAACCAATGAGAGACTAGCTGGAGGTGGCTGGACGGGCAAATTTAACTCTCATTTCCCACCAGGAAGAGGAAATAACCAAAGGCTCAGCGTGCCGTGCCGGAACCAGATTAGGGCCTGAAGCCATCCTGCGGTGTTGCGGCCAGCTCAAAAGAAAGCGAGTTGAAGAAAGGAGCTCAGGGGCACTGTAATTCACAAACCTGCAGAGTTATAAATGACAGCTATCGTCCAAAAATAGACTGAAGTAAGGCTGCCAAGAGGACTTGAAAGCAGGGCAGAATTGCAGGAAACCGATTTCAAGAGGTAGACTGGAATTGCATTGAAAGCATAGGAAAAGAGGCAGAACGTCCACAATGATGCACTTGGCCAAAAAGGGCGTATGCGTTTTTTCCTGAATATATTCAGGAAAAAACGCATACGCCCTTTTTGGCCAACCAAGCAAGCTTGCAAAGGAAATCTGCACTACAATGAAGTCTCACTTCCCCCCGGTCAAAAGGGCCATCTGAAAAAAGTGTAAAATCCAGAAAGGCAGGACAGGCCATGGAGGACTGGGAGCCTTGTTATGCTGATGGGCGGGATGTAAATTGCCAACAGACACTCGGGAGAAGTGTATGGTGTTTCCTGAAACATCTAAAAACCAAAGCAACAGAGCCTAGGGCACTTCCACTTATGGTCCTATAGCTTAGGGAAATTAAAATAAAAAAGACACAGCCACCCCAAAGTTTGGGACGCCTCTGTTTACAAGAACCTCGTTTACAGTACAAGTTCAACATCGCAGAAAGTGAAAAATGGATAAAGAAGTTGTGGTACTTACTTACAAAGCAATATCACTCAGCAATGAAATCTATGTCATCAGGCTCTTAACAGAACAATGAGTGGATTCAGGTACGATGATTCTAACTGAAATAAGTCACACAGAAAAAGAAACATCATAAGATATCACTAATACACGGAATGTAAACTTGGCTACACAGGAACTGAATTCCAAAACAGAACAGGGTCTCAAATTTAGAAAAGCAACTTATGCTTGCTTAAGGGGAAAGGTGAGTTGGGGCGCTGCATAAAACCAGAGATTGAAATGAGCACAGATAAAGTTCCTTAAGCCAAATATGGAATAGACAAGAGCTACTCCTTGCTCAACGAAATGGACTCAACACCCCATATTAAACGCCTAAGAATGTACCTGACTAGTAAGTATCTTAAAACCTATGGATTGCTATGTCTCCGAAAGAGAATCAAGCACGTGTACAGGGGCATAAACGCAGCAGTGATAGGATTGGAGAGGTTCGGTGAGCAAATGAAGACCCTTTGAAGTCATATTGCATGGTACCCATTCCACGGGTTTCAACTACCCAGGTTTAAGGTATTCTTCCTTCAGCTAAAACATGCATGTGGAACCTAGAGTATGATCAACCACGTGATCGGGAGACGTGTTCAAATATGTCTCAGATTTCCTCCCCTGGTACTCGGGTGCAACATTCCAGACGCTTTACTAACACTCTCCCCACTTGGAGAATCAGTCCCTTTAACCTCCTGTTTGGCCCAGTTTGCAATTTCTGCGGAAGATGAAAAGGAATAGCGAGAACCAATGAGAGACTAGCTGGAGGTGGCTGGACGGGCAAATTTAACTCTCATTTCCCACCAGGAAGAGGAAATAACCAAAGGCTCAGCGTGCCGTGCCGGAAACAGATTAGGGCCTGAAGCCATCCTGCGGTGTTGCGGCCAGGTCACAAGAAAGCGAGTTGAAGAAAGGAGCTCAGGGGCACTGTAATTCACAAACCTGCACAGTTATAAATGACAGCTATCATCCAAAAATAGACTAAAGTAAGGCTGCCAAGAGGACTTGAAAGCGGGGCAGAATTGCAGGAAACCGATTTCAGGAGGTAGACTGGAATTGCATTGAAAGCATAGGAAAAGAGGCAGAACGTCCACAATGATGCACTTGGCCAAAAAGGGCGTATGCGTTTTTTCCTGAATATATTCAGGAAAAAACGCATACGCCCTTTTTGGCCAACCAAGCAAACTTGCAAAGGAAATCTGCACTACAATGAAGTCTCACTTCCCCCCGGTCAAAAGGGCCATCTGAAAAAAGTGTAAAATCCAGAAAGGCAGGACAGGCCATGGAGAACTGGGAGCCTTGTTATGCTGATGGGCGGGATGTAAATTGCCAACAGACACTCGGGAGAAGTGTATGGTGTTTCCTGAAACATCTAAAAAACAAAGCAACAGAGCCTAGGGCACTTCCACTTATGGTCCTATAGCTTAGGGAAATTAAAATCAAAAAGACACAGCCACCCCAAAGTTTGGGACGCCTCTGTTTACAAGAACCTCGTTTACCGTACAAGTTCAATATCACAGAAAGTGAAAAATGGATAAAGAACTTGTGGTACTTACGTACAATGCAGTATCACTCAGCAATGAAATCTATGTCATCAGGCCCGTAGCAGCATAATGAGTGGATTCAGTACGATGATTCTAACTGAAATAAGTCACACAGAAAAAGAAACATCATAAGATATCACTAATACACGGAATGTAAACTTGGCTACACAGGAACTGAATTCCAAAACAGAACAGGGTCTCAAATTTAGAAAACCAACTTATGCTTGCTTAAGGGGAAAGGTGAGTTGGGGTGCTGCATAAAACCAGAGATTGAAATGAGCACAGATAAAGTTCCTTAAGCCAAATATGGAATAGACAAGAGTTACTCCTTGCTCAACGAAATGGACTCAACACCCCATATTAAACGCCTAAGAATGTACCTGACTAGTAAGTATCTTAAAACCTATGGATTGCTATGACTCCAAAAGAGAATCAAGCATGTGTACAGGGGCATAAATGCAGCAGTGATAGGATTGGAGAGGTTCGGTGAGCAAATGAAGACCCTTTGAAGTCATATTGCATGGTACCCATTCCACGGGTCTCAACTCTCCAGGTTTAAGGTATTCTTCCTTCAGCTAAAACATGCATGTGGAACCCAGAGTATGATCAACCATGTGAACGGGAGAAGTGTTCAAATATGTCTCAGTTTTCCTCCCCTGGTACTCGGGTGCAACATTCCAGACGCTTTACTAACACTCTCCCCACTTGGAGAGTCAGCGCCTTTAACCTCCTGTCTGGACCAGTTTGCAATTTCTGCGGAAGATGAACAGGAATAGGGAGAACCAATGAGAGACTAGCTGGAGGTGTCTGGACGGGCAAATTTAACTCTCATTTCCCATCTGGAAGAGGAAATAACCAAAGGCTCAGCGTGCCGTGCCGGAACCAGATTAGGGCCTGAAGCCATCCTGCGGTGTTGCGGCCAGCTCAAAAGAAAGTGAGTTGAAGAAAGGAGCTCAGGGGCACTGTAATTCACAAACCTGCAGAGTTATAAATGACAGCTATCGTCCAAAAATATACTGAAGTAAGGCTGCCAAGAGGACTTGAAAGCGGGGCAGAATTGCAGGAAACCGATTTCAGGAGGTAGACTGGAATTGCATTGAAAGCATAGGAAAAGAGGCAGAACGTCCACAATGATGCACTTGGCCAAAAAGGGCGTATGCGTTTTTTCCTGAATATATTCAGGAAAAAACGCATACGCCCTTTTTGGCCAACCAAGCAAGCTTGCAAAGGAAATCTGCACTACAATGAAGTCTCACTTCCCCCCGGTCAAAAGGGCCATCTGAAAAAAGTGTAAAATCCAGAAAGGCAGGACAGGCCATGGAGAACTGGGAGCCTTGTTATGCTGATGGGCGGGATGTAAATTGCCAACAGACACTCGGGAGAAGTGTATGGTGTTTCCTGAAACATCTAAAAAACAAAGCAACAGAGCCTAGGGCACTTCCACTTATGGTCCTATAGCTTAGGGAAATTAAAATAAAAAAGACACAGCCACCCCAAAGTTTGGGACGCCTCTGTTTACAAGAACCTCGTTTACAGTACAAGTTCAACATCGCAGAAAGTGAAAAATGGATAAAGAAGATGTGGTATTTACTTACAAAGCAATATCACTCAGCAATGAAATCTATGTCATCAGGCTCTTAGCAGCACAATGAGTGGATTCAGGTATGATGATTCTAACTGAAATAAGTCACACAGAAAAAGAAACATCATAAGATATCACTAATACACGGAATGTAAACTTGGCTACACAGGAACTGAATTACAGAACAGAACAGGGTCTCAAATTTAGAAAACCAACTTATGCTTGCTTAAGAGGAAAGGTGAGTTGGGGTGCTGCATAAAACCAGAGATTGAAATGAGCACAGATAAAGTTCCTTAAGCCAAATATGGAATAGACAAGAGCTACTCCTTGCTCAACGAAATGGACTCAACACCGCATATTAAACGCCTAAGAATGTACCTGACTAGTAAGTATCTTAAAACCTATGGATTGCTATGTCTCCGAAAGAGAATCAAGCATGTGTACAGGGGCATAAACGCAGCAGTGATAGGATTGGAGAGGTTCGGTGAGCAAATGAAGACCCTTTGAAGTCATATTACATGGTACCCATTCCACGGGTTTCAACTACCCAGGTTTAAGGTATTCTTCCTTCAGCTAAAACATGCATGTGGAACCTAGAGTATGATCAACCGTGTGATCGGGAGACGTGTTCAAATATGTCTCAGTTTTCCTCCCCTGGTACTCGGGTGCAACATTCCAGACGCTTTACTAACACTCTCCCGACTTGGAGAATCAGTCCCTTTAACCTCCTGTTTGGCCCAGTTTGCAATTTCTGCGGAAGATGAAAAGGAATAGCGAGAACCAATGAGAGACTAGCTGGAGGTGGCTGGACGGGCAAATTTAACTCTCATTTCCCACCAGGAAGAGGAAATAACCAAAGGCTCAGCGTGCCGTGCCGGAACCAGATTAGGGCCTGAAGCCATCCTGCGGTGTTGCGGCCAGCTCAAAAGAAAGCGAGTTGAAGAAAGGAGCTCAGGGGCACTGTAATTCACAAACCTGCAGAGTTATAAATGACAGCTATCGTCCAAAAATAGACTGAAGTAAGGCTGCCAAGAGGACTTGAAAGCAGGGCAGAATTGCAGGAAACCGATTTCAAGAGGTAGACTGGAATTGCATTGAAAGCATAGGAAAAGAGGCAGAACGTCCACAATGATGCACTTGGCCAAAAAGGGCGTATGCGTTTTTTCCTGAATATATTCAGGAAAAAACGCATACGCCCTTTTTGGCCAACCAAGCAAGCTTGCAAAGGAAATCTGCACTACAATGAAGTCTCACTTCCCCCCGGTCAAAAGGGCCATCTGAAAAAAGTGTAAAATCCAGAAAGGCAGGACAGGCCATGGAGGACTGGGAGCCTTGTTATGCTGATGGGCGGTATGTAAATTGCCAACAGACACTCGGGAGAAGTGTATGGTGTTTCCTGAAACATCTAAAAACCAAAGCAACAGAGCCTAGGGCACTTCCACTTATGGTCCTATAGCTTAGCGAAATTAAAATAAAAAAGACACAGCCACCCCAAAGTTTGGGACGCCTCTGTTTACAAGAACCTCGTTTACAGTACAAGTTCAACATCGCAGAAAGTGAAAAATGGATAAAGAAGTTGTGGTACTTACTTACAAAGCAATATCACTCAGCAATGAAATCTATGTCATCAGGCTCTTAACAGAACAATGAGTGGATTCAGGTACGATGATTCTAACTGAAATAAGTCACACAGAAAAAGAAACATCATAAGATATCACTAATACACGGAATGTAAACTTGGCTACACAGGAACTGAATTCCAAAACAGAACAGGGTCTCAAATTTAGAAAAGCAACTTATGCTTGCTTAAGGGGAAAGGTGAGTTGGGGCGCTGCATAAAACTAGAGATTGAAATGAGCACAGATAAAGTTCCTTAAGCCAAATATGGAATAGACAAGAGCTACTCCTTGCTCAACGAAATGGACTCAACACCCCATATTAAACGCCTAAGAATGTACCTGACTAGTAAGTATCTTAAAACCTATGGATTGCTATGTCTCTGAAAGAGAATCAAGCACGTGTACAGGGGCATAAACGCAGCAGTGATAGAATTGGAGAGGTTCGGTGAGCAAATGAAGACCCTTTGAAGTCATATTGCATGGTACCCATTCCACGGGTTTCAACTACCCAGGTTTAAGGTATTCTTCCTTCAGCTAAAACATGCATGTGGAACCTAGAGTATGATCAACCACGTGATCGGGAGACGTGTTCAAATATGTCTCAGATTTCCTCCCCTGGTACTCGGGTGCAACATTCCAGACGCTTTACTAACACTCTCCCCACTTGGAGAATCAGTCCCTTTAACCTCCTGTTTGGCCCAGTTTGCAATTTCTGCGGAAGATGAAAAGGAATAGCGAGAACCAATGAGAGACTAGCTGGAGGTGGCTGGACGGGCAAATTTAACTCTCATTTCCCACCAGGAAGAGGAAATAACCAAAGGCTCAGCGTGCCGTGCCGGAAACAGATTAGGGCCTGAAGCCATCCTGCGGTGTTGCGGCCAGGTCACAAGAAAGCGAGTTGAAGAAAGGAGCTCAGGGGCACTGTAATTCACAAACCTGCACAGTTATAAATGACAGCTATCATCCAAAAATAGACTAAAGTAAGGCTGCCAAGAGGACTTGAAAGCGGGGCAGAATTGCAGGAAACCGATTTCAGGAGGTAGACTGGAATTGCATTGAAAGCATAGGAAAAGAGGCAGAACGTCCAAAATGATGCACTTGGCCAAAAAGGGCGTATGCGTTTTTTCCTGAATATATTCAGGAAAAAACGCATACGCCCTTTTTGGCCAACCAAGCAAACTTGCAAAGGAAATCTGCACTACAATGAAGTCTCACTTCCCCCCGGTCAAAAGGGCCATCTGAAAAAAGTGTAAAATCCAGAAAGGCAGGACAGGCCATGGAGAACTGGGAGCCTTGTTATGCTGATGGGCGGTATGTAAATTGCCAACAGACACTCGGGAGAAGTGTATGGTGTTTCCTGAAACATCTAAAAAACAAAGCAACAGAGCCTAGGGCACTTCCACTTATGGTCCTATAGCTTAGGGAAATTAAAATCAAAAAGACACAGCCACCCCAAAGTTTGGGACGCCTCTGTTTACAAGAACCTCGTTTACCGTACAAGTTCAATATCACAGAAAGTGAAAAATGGATAAAGAACTTGTGGTACTTACGTACAATGCAGTATCACTCAGCAATGAAATCTATGTCATCAGGCCCGTAGCAGCATAATGAGTGGATTCAGTACGATGATTCTAACTGAAATAAGTCACACAGAAAAAGAAACATCATAAGATATCACTAATACACGGAATGTAAACTTGGCTACACAGGAACTGAATTCCAAAACAGAACAGGGTCTCAAATTTAGAAAACCAACTTATGCTTGCTTAAGGGGAAAGGTGAGTTGGGGTGCTGCATAAAACCAGAGATTGAAATGAGCACAGATAAAGTTCCTTAAGCCAAATATGGAATAGACAAGAGTTACTCCTTGCTCAACGAAATGGACTCAACACCCCATATTAAACGCCTAAGAATGTACCTGACTAGTAAGTATCTTAAAACCTATGGATTGCTATGACTCCAAAAGAGAATCAAGCATGTGTACAGGGGCATAAATGCAGCAGTGATAGGATTGGAGAGGTTCGGTGAGCAAATGAAGACCCTTTGAAGTCATATTGCATGGTACCCATTCCACGGGTCTCAACTCTCCAGGTTTAAGGTATTCTTCCTTCAGCTAAAACATGCATGTGGAACCCAGAGTATGATCAACCATGTGAACGGGAGAAGTGTTCAAATATGTCTCAGTTTTCCTCCCCTGGTACTCGGGTGCAACATTCCAGACGCTTTACTAACACTCTCCCCACTTGGAGAGTCAGCGCCTTTAACCTCCTGTCTGGACCAGTTTGCAATTTCTGCGGAAGATGAACAGGAATAGGGAGAACCAATGAGAGACTAGCTGGAGGTGTCTGGACGGGCAAATTTAACTCTCATTTCCCATCTGGAAGAGGAAATAACCAAAGGCTCAGCGTGCCGTGCCGGAACCAGATTAGGGCCTGAAGCCATCCTGCGGTGTTGCGGCCAGCTCAAAAGAAAGTGAGTTGAAGAAAGGAGCTCAGGGGCACTGTAATTCACAAACCTGCAGAGTTATAAATGACAGCTATCGTCCAAAAATATACTGAAGTAAGGCTGCCAAGAGGACTTGAAAGCGGGGCAGAATTGCAGGAAACCGATTTCAGGAGGTAGACTGGAATTGCATTGAAAGCATAGGAAAAGAGGCAGAACGTCCACAATGATGCACTTGGCCAAAAAGGGCGTATGCGTTTTTTCCTGAATATATTCAGGAAAAAACGCATACGCCCTTTTTGGCCAACCAAGCAAGCTTGCAAAGGAAATCTGCACTACAATGAAGTCTCACTTCCCCCCGGTCAAAAGGGCCATCTGAAAAAAGTGTAAAATCCAGAAAGGCAGGACAGGCCATGGAGGACTGGGAGCCTTGTTATGCTGATGGGCGGGATGTAAATTGCCAACAGACACTCGGGAGAAGTGTATGGTGTTTCCTGAAACATCTAAAAACCAAAGCAACAGAGCCTAGGGCACTTCCACTTATGGTCCTATAGCTTAGCGAAATTAAAATAAAAAAGACACAGCCACCCCAAAGTTTGGGACGCCTCTGTTTACAAGAACCTCGTTTACAGTACAAGTTCAACATCGCAGAAAGTGAAAAATGGATAAAGAAGTTGTGGTACATACTTACAAAGCAATATCACGCAGCAATGAAATCTATGTCATCAGGCTCTTAACAGCACAATGAGTGGATTCAGGTACGATGATTCTAACTGAAATAAGTCACACAGAAAAAGAAACATCATAAGATATCAC
The DNA here is from genome assembly GCF_964374135.1 of Grampus griseus. Classification (NCBI taxonomy): domain Eukaryota; kingdom Metazoa; phylum Chordata; class Mammalia; order Artiodactyla; family Delphinidae; genus Grampus; species Grampus griseus. The sequence continues at coordinate 121,533 of NW_028133119.1, read as the reverse complement.
TAATACACGGAATGTAAAGTTGGCTACACAGGAACTGAATTCCAAAACAAAACAGGGTCTCAAATTTAGAAAAGCAACTTATGCTTGCTTAAGGGGAAAGGTGAGTTGGGGCGCTGCATAAAACCAGAGATTGAAATGAGCACAGATAAAGTTCCTTAAGCCAAATATGGAATAGACAAGAGCTACTCCTTGCTCAACGAAATGGACTCAACACCCCATATTAAACGCCTAAGAATGTACCTGACTAGTAAGTATCTTAAAACCTATGGATTGCTATGTCTCCGAAAGAGAATCAAGCATGTGTACAGGGGCATAAACGCAGCAGTGATAGGATTGGAGAGGTTCGGTGAGCAAATGAAGACCCTTTGAAGTCATATTGCATGGTACCCATTCCACGGGTTTCAACTACCCAGGTTTAAGGTATTCTTCCTTCAGCTAAAACATGCATGTGGAACCTAGAGTATGATCAACCATGTGATCGGGAGACGTGTTCAAATATGTCTCAGTTTTCCTCCCCTGGTACTCGGGTGCAACATTCCAGACGCTTTACTAACACTCTCCCGACTTGGAGAATCAGTCCCTTTAACCTCCTGTTTGGCCCAGTTTGCAATTTCTGCGAAAGATGAGAAGGAATAGCGAGAACCAATGAGAGACTAGCTGGAGGTGGCTGGACGGGCAAATTTAACTCTCATTTCCCACCAGGAAGAGGAAATAACCAAAGGCTCAGCGTGCCGTGCCGGAACCAGATTAGGGCCTGAAGCCATCCTGCGGTGTTGCGGCCAGCTCAAAAGAAAGCGAGTTGAAGAAAGGAGCTCAGGGGCACTGTAATTCACAAACCTGCAGAGTTATAAATGACAGCTATCGTCCAAAAATAGACTGAAGTAAGGCTGCCAAGAGGACTTGAAAGCAGGGCAGAATTGCAGGAAACCGATTTCAAAAGGTAGACTGGAATTGCATTGAAAGCATAGGAAAAGAGGCAGAACGTCCACAATGATGCACTTGGCCAAAAAGGGCGTATGCGTTTTTTCCTGAATATATTCAGGAAAAAACGCATACGCCCTTTTTGGCCAACCAAGCAAGCTTGCAAAGGAAATCTGCACTACAATGAAGTCTCACTTCCCCCCGGTCAAAAGGGCCATCTGAAAAAAGTGTAAAATCCAGAAAGGCAGGACAGGCCATGGAGGACTGGGAGCCTTGTTATGCTGATGGGCGGGATGTAAATTGCCAACAGACACTCGGGAGAAGTGTATGGTGTTTCCTGAAACATCTAAAAACCAAAGCAACAGAGCCTAGGGCACTTCCACTTATGGTCCTATAGCTTAGCGAAATTAAAATAAAAAAGACACAGCCACCCCAAAGTTTGGGACGCCTCTGTTTACAAGAACCTCGTTTACCGTACAAGTTCAATATCACAGAAAGTGAAAAATGGATAAAGAACTTGTGGTACTTACGTACAATGCAGTATCACTCAGCAATGAAATCTATGTCATCAGGCCCGTAGCAGCATAATGAGTGGATTCAGGTACGATGATTCTAACTGAAATAAGTCACACAGAAAAAGAAACATCATAAGATATCACTAATACACGGAATGTAAACTTGGCTACACAGGAACTGAATTCCAAAACAGAACAGGGTCTCAAATTTAGAAAACCAACTTATGCTTGCTTAAGGGGAAAGGTGAGTTGGGGTGCTGCATAAAACCAGAGATTGAAATGAGCACAGATAAAGTTCCTTAAGCCAAATATGGAATAGACAAGAGCTACTCCTTGCTCAACGAAATGGACTCAACACCCCATATTAAACGCCTAAGAATGTACCTGACTAGTAAGTATCTTAAAACCTATGGATTGCTATGTCTCCAAAAGAGAATCAAGCATGTGTACAGGGGCATAAATGCAGCAGTGATAGGATTGGAGAGGTTCGGTGAGCAAATGAAGACCCTTTGAAGTCATATTGCATGGTACCCATTCCACGGGTCTCAACTCTCCAGGTTTAAGGTATTCTTCCTTCAGCTAAAACATGCATGTGGAACCCAGAGTATGATCAACCGTGTGAACGGGAGACGTGTTTAAATATGTCTCAGTTTTCCTCCCCTGGTACTCGGGTGCAACATTCCAGACGCTTTACTAACACTCTCCCCACTTGGAGAGTCAGCGCCTTTAACCTCCTGTTTGGCCCAGTTTGCAATTTCTGCGGAAGATGAACAGGAATAGGGAGAACCAATGAGAGACTAGCTGGAGGTGTCTGGACGGGCAAATTTAACTCTCATTTCCCATCTGGAAGAGGAAATAACCAAAGGCTCAGCGTGCCGTGCCGGAACCAGATTAGGGCCTGAAGCCATCCTGCGGTGTTGCGGCCAGCTCAAAAGAAAGTGAGTTGAAGAAAGGAGCTCAGGGACACTGTAATTCACAAACCTGCAGAGTTATAAATGACAGCTATCGTCCAAAAATATACTGAAGTAAGGCTGCCAAGAGGACTTGAAAGCGGGGCAGAATTGCAGGAAACCGATTTCAGGAGGTAGACTGGAATTGCATTGAAAGCATAGGAAAAGAGGCAGAACGTCCACAATGATGCACTTGGCCAAAAAGGGCGTATGCGTTTTTTCCTGAATATATTCAGGAAAAAACGCATACGCCCTTTTTGGCCAACCAAGCAAGCTTGCAAAGGAAATCTGCACTACAATGAAGTCTCACTTCCCCCCGGTCAAAAGGGCCATCTGAAAAATGTGTGAAATCCAGAAAGGCAGGACAGGCCATGGAGAACTGGGAGCCTTGTTATGCTGATGGGCGGGATGTAAATTGCCAACAGACACTCGGGAGAAGTGTATGGTGTTTCCTGAAACATCTAAAAAACAAAGCAACAGAGCCTAGGGCACTTCCACTTATGGTCCTATAGCTTAGGGAAATTAAAATAAAAAAGACACAGCCACCCCAAAGTTTCGGACGCCTCTGTTTACAAGAACCTCGTTTACAGTACAAGTTCAACATCGCAGAAAGTGAAAAATGGATAAAGAAGATGTGGTATTTACTTACAAAGCAATATCACTCAGCAATGAAATCTATGTCATCAGGCTCTTAGCAGCACAATGAGTGGATTCAGGTATGATGATTCTAACTGAAATAAGTCACACAGAAAAAGAAACATCCTAAGATATCAGTAATACACGGAATGTAAACTTGGCTACACAGGAACTGAATTACAGAACAGAACAGGGTCACAAATTTAGAAAACCAACTTATGCTTGCTTAAGAGGAAAGGTGAGTTGGGGTGCTGCATAAAACCAGAGATTGAAATGAGCACAGATAAAGTTCCTTAAGCCAAATATGGAATAGACAAGAGCTACTCCTTGCTCAACGAAATGGACTCAACACCGCATATTAAACGCCTAAGAATGTACCTGACTAGTAAGTATCTTAAAACCTATGGATTGCTATGTCTCCGAAAGAGAATCAAGCATGTGTACAGGGGCATAAACGCAGCAGTGATAGGATTGGAGAGGTTCGGTGAGCAAATGAAGACCCTTTGAAGTCATATTGCATGGTACCCATTCCACGGGTTTCAACTACCCAGGTTTAAGGTATTCTTCCTTCAGCTAAAACATGCATGTGGAACCTAGAGTATGATCAACCATGTGATCGGGAGACGTGTTCAAATATGTCTCAGTTTTCCTCCCCTGGTACTCGGGTGCAACATTCCAGACGCTTTACTAACACTCTCCCGACTTGGAGAATCAGTCCCTTTAACCTCCTGTTTGGCCCAGTTTGCAATTTCTGCGGAAGATGAAAAGGAATAGCGAGAACCAATGAGAGACTAGCTGGAGGTGGCTGGACGGGCAAATTTAACTCTCATTTCCCACCAGGAAGAGGAAATAACCAAAGGCTCAGCGTGCCGTGCCGGAACCAGATTAGGGCCTGAAGCCATCCTGCGGTGTTGCGGCCAGCTCACAAGAAAGCGAGTTGAAGAAAGGAGCTCAGGGGCACTGTAATTCACAAACCTGCACAGTTATAAATGACAGCTATCATCCAAAAATAGACTAAAGTAAGGCTGCCAAGAGGACTTGAAAGCGGGGCAGAATTGCAGGAAACCGATTTCAGGAGGTAGACTGGAATTGCATTGAAAGCATAGGAAAAGAGGCAGAACGTCCACAATGATGCACTTGGCCAAAAAGGGCGTATGCGTTTTTTCCTGAATATATTCAGGAAAAAACGCATACGCCCTTTTTGGCCAACCAAGCAAGCTTGCAAAGGAAATCTGCACTACAATGAAGTCTCACTTCCCCCTGGTCAAAAGGGCCATCTGAAAAAAGTGTAAAATCCAGAAAGGCGGGACAGGCCATGGAGAACTGGGAGCCTTGTTATGCTGATGGGTGGGATATAAATTGCCAACAGACACTCGGGAGAAGTGTATGGTGTTTCCTGAAACATCTAAAAAACAAAGCAACAGAGCCTAGGGCACTTCCACTTATGGTCCTATAGCTTAGGGAAATTAAAATCAAAAAGACACAGCCACCACAAAGTTTGGGACGCCTCTGTTTACAAGAACCTCGTTTACTGTACAAGTTCAATATCACAGAAAGTGAAAAATGGGTAAAGAACTTGTGGTACTTACGTACAATGCAGTATCACTCAGCAATGAAATCTATGTCATCAGGCCCGTAGCAGCATAATGAGTGGATTCAGGTACGATGATTCTAACTGAAATAAGTCACACAGAAAAAGAAACATCATAAGATATCACTAATACACGGAATGTAAACTTGGCTACACAGGAACTGAATTCCAAAACAGAACAGGGTCTCAAATTTAGAAAACCAACTTATGCTTGCTTAAGGGGAAAGGTGAGTTGGGGTGCTGCATAAAACCAGAGATTGAAATGAGCACAGATAAAGTTCCTTAAGCCAAATATGGAATAGACAAGAGCTACTCCTTGCTCAACGAAATGGACTCAACACCCCATATTAAACGCCTAAGAATGTACCTGACTAGTAAGTATCTTAAAACATATGGATTGCTATGTCTCCAAAAGAGAATCAAGCATGTGTACAGGGGCATAAATGCAGCAGTGATAGGATTGGAGAGGTTCGGTGAGCAAATGAAGACCCTTTGAAGTCATATTGCATGGTACCCATTCCACGGGTCTCAACTCTCCAGGTTTAAGGTATTCTTCTTTCAGCAAAAACATGCATGTGGAACCCAGAGTATGATCAACCGTGTGAACGGGAGACGTGTTCAAATATGTCTCAGTTTTCCTCCCCTGGTACTCGGGTGCAACATTCCAGACGCTTTACTAACACTCTCCCCACTTCGAGAGTCAGCGCCTTTAACCTGTTTGGCCCAGTTTGCAATTTCTGCGGAAGATGAACAGGAATAGGGAGAACCAATGAGAGACTAGCTGGAGGTGTCTGGACGGGCAAATTTAACTCTCATTTCCCATCTGGAAGAGGAAATAACCAAAGGCTCAGCGTGCCGTGCCGGAACCAGATTAGGGCCTGAAGCCATCCTGCGGTGTTGCGGCCAGCTCAAAAGAAAGTGAGTTGAAGAAAGGAGCTCAGGGGCACTGTAATTCACAAACCTGCAGAGTTATAAATGACAGCTATCGTCCAAAAATATACTGAAGTAAGGCTGCCAAGAGGACTTGAAAGCGGGGCAGAATTGCAGGAAACCGATTTCAGGAGGTAGACTGGAATTGCATTGAAAGCATAGGAAAAGAGGCAGAACGTCCACAATGATGCCCTTGGCCAAAAAGGGCGTATGCGTTTTTTCCTGAATATATTCAGGAAAAAACGCATACGCCCTTTTTGGCCAACCAAGCAAGCTTGCAAAGGAAATCTGCACTACAATGAAGTCTCACTTCCCCCCGGTCAAAAGGGCCATCTGAAAAAAGTGTAAAATCCAGAAAGGCAGGACAGGCCATGGAGAACTGGGAGGCTTGTTATGCTGATGGGCGGGATGTAAATTGCCAACAGACACTCGGGAGAAGTGTATGGTGTTTCCTGAAACATCTAAAAAACAAAGCAACAGAGCCTAGGGCACTTCCACTTATGGTCCTATAGCTTAGGGAAATTAAAATCAAAAGGACACAGCCACCCCAAAGTTTGGGACGCCTCTGTTTACAAGATCCTCGTTTACAGTACAAGTTCAACATCGCAGAAAGTGAAAAATGGATAAAGAAGATGTGGTATTTACTTACAAAGCAATATCACTCAGCAATGAAATCTATGTCATCAGGCTCTTAGCAGCACAATGAGTGGATTCAGGTATGATGATTCTAACTGAAATAAGTCACACAGAAAAAGAAACATCATAAGATATCACTAATACACGGAATGTAAACTTGGCTACACAGGAACTGAATTACAGAACAGAACAGGGTCTCAAATTTAGAAAACCAACTTATGCTTGCTTAAGAGGAAAGGTGAGTTGGGGTGCTGCATAAAACCAGAGATTGAAATGAGCACAGATAAAGTTCCTTAAGCCAAATATGGAATAGACAAGAGCTACTCCTTGCTCAACGAAATGGACTCAACACCGCATATTAAACGCCTAAGAATGTACCTGACTAGTAAGTATCTTAAAACCTATGGATTGCTATGTCTCTGAAAGAGAATCAAGCATGTGTACAGGGGCATAAACGCAGCAGTGATAGGATTGGAGAGGTTCGGTGAGCAAATGAAGACCCTTTGAAGTCATATTGCATGGTACCCATTCCACGGGTTTCAACTACCCAGGTTTAAGGTATTCTTCGTTCAGCTAAAACATGCATGTGGAACCTAGAGTATGATCAACCATGTGATCGGGAGACGTGTTCAAATATGTCTCAGATTTCCTCCCCTGGTACTCGGGTGCAACATTCCAGACGCTTTACTAACACTCTCCCGACTTGGAGAATCAGTCCCTTTAACCTCCTGTTTGGCCCAGTTTGCAATTTCTGCGGAAGATGAAAAGGAATAGCGAGAACCAATGAGAGACTAGCTGGAGGTGGCTGGACGGGCAAATTTAACTCTCATTTCCCACCAGGAAGAGGAAATAACCAAAGGCTCAGCGTGCCGTGCCGGAACCAGATTAGGACCTGAAGCCATCCTGCGGTGTTGCGGCCAGGTCACAAGAAAGCGAGTTGAAGAAAGGAGCTCAGGGGCACTGTAATTCACAAACCTGCACAGTTATAAATGACAGCTATCATCCAAAAATAGACTAAAGTAAGGCTGCCAAGAGGACTTGAAAGCGGGGCAGAATTGCAGGAAACCGATTTCAGGAGGTAGACTGGAATTGCATTGAAAGCATAGGAAAAGAGGCAGAACGTCCACAATGATGCACTTGGCCAAAAAGGGCGTATGCGTTTTTTCCTGAATATATTCAGGAAAAAACGCATACGCCCTTTTTGGCCAACCAAGCAAACTTGCAAAGGAAATCTGCACTACAATGAAGTCTCACTTCCCCCCGGTCAAAAGGGCCATCTGAAAAAAGTGTAAAATCCAGAAAGGCAGGACAGGCCATGGAGAACTGGGAGCCTTGTTATGCTGATGGGCGGGATGTAAATTGCCAACAGACACTCGGGAGAACTGTATGGTGTTTCCTGAAACATCTAAAAAACAAAGCAACAGAGCCTAGGGCACTTCCACTTATGGTCCTATAGCTTAGGGAAATTAAAATCAAAAAGACACAGCCACCCCAAAGTTTGGGACGCCTCTGTTTACAAGAACCTCGTTTACCGTACAAGTTCAATATCACAGAAAGTGAAAAATGGATAAAGAACTTGTGGTACTTACGTACAATGCAGTATCACTCAGCAATGAAATCTATGTCATCAGGCCCGTAGCAGCATAATGAGTGGATTCAGGTACGATGATTCTAACTGAAATAAGTCACACAGAAAAAGAAACATCATAAGATATCACTAATACACGGAATGTAAACTTGGCTACACAGGAACTGAATTCCAAAACAGAACAGGGTCTCAAATTTAGAAAACCAACTTATGCTTGCTTAAGGGGAAAGGTGAGTTGGGGTGCTGCATAAAACCAGAGATTGAAATGAGCACAGATAAAGTTCCTTAAGCCAAATATGGAATAGACAAGAGCTACTCCTTGCTCAACGAAATGGACTCAACACCCCATATTAAACGCCTAAGAATGTACCTGACTAGTAAGTATCTTAAAACCTATGGATTGCTATGACTCCAAAAGAGAATCAAGCATGTGTACAGGGGCATAAATGCAGCAGTGATAGGATTGGAGAGGTTCGGTGAGCAAATGAAGACCCTTTGAAGTCATATTGCATGGTACCCATTCCACGGGTCTCAACTCTCCAGGTTTAAGGTATTCTTCCTTCAGCTAAAACATGCATGTGGAACCCAGAGTATGATCAACCATGTGAACGGGAGAAGTGTTCAAATATGTCACAGTTTTCCTCCCCTGGTACTCGGGTGCAACATTCCAGACGCTTTACTAACACTCTCCCCACTTGGAGAGTCAGCGCCTTTAACCTCCTGTCTGGACCAGTTTGCAATTTCTGCGGAAGATGAACAGGAATAGGGAGAACCAATGAGAGACTAGCTGGAGGTGTCTGGACGGGCAAATTTAACTCTCATTTCCCATCTGGAAGAGGAAATAACCAAAGGCTCAGCGTGCCGTGCCGGAACCAGATTAGGGCCTGAAGCCATCCTGCGGTGTTGCGGCCAGGTCACAAGAAAGTGAGTTGAAGAAAGGAGCTCAGGGGCACTGTAATTCACAAACCTGCAGAGTTATAAATGACAGCTATCGTCCAAAAATATACTGAAGTAAGGCTGCCAAGAGGACTTGAAAGCGGGGCAGAATTGCAGGAAACCGATTTCAGGAGGTAGACTGGAATTGCATTGAAAGCATAGGAAAAGAGGCAGAACGTCCACAATGATGCACTTGGCCAAAAAGGGCGTATGCGTTTTTTCCTGAATATATTCAGGAAAAAACGCATACGCCCTTTTTGGCCAACCAAGCAAACTTGCAAAGGAAATCTGCACTACAATGAAGTCTCACTTCCCCCCGGTCAAAAGGGCCATCTGAAAAAAGTGTAAAATCCAGAAAGGCAGGACAGGCCATGGAGAACTGGGAGCCTTGTTATGCTGATGGGCGGGATGTAAATTGCCAACAGACACTCGGGAGAAGTGTATGGTGTTTCCTGAAACATCTAAAAAACAAAGCAACAGAGCCTAGGGCACTTCCACTTATGGTCCTATAGCTTAGGGAAATTAAAATCAAAAAGACACAGCCACCCCAAAGTTTGGGACGCCTCTGTTTACAAGAACCTCGTTTACCGTACAAGTTCAATATCACAGAAAGTGAAAAATGGATAAAGAACTTGTGGTACTTACGTACAATGCAGTATCACTCAGCAATGAAATCTATGTCATCAGGCCCGTAGCAGCATAATGAGTGGATTCAGGTACGATGATTCTAACTGAAATAAGTCACACAGAAAAAGAAACATCATAAGATATCACTAATACACGGAATGTAAACTTGGCTACACAGGAACTGAATTCCAAAACAGAACAGGGTCTCAAATTTAGAAAACCAACTTATGCTTGCTTAAGGGGAAAGGTGAGTTGGGGTGCTGCATAAAACCAGAGATTGAAATGAGCACAGATAAAGTTCCTTAAGCCAAATATGGAATAGACAAGAGCTACTCCTTGCTCAACGAAATGGACTCAACACCCCTTATTAAACGCCTAAGAATGTACCTGACTAGTAAGTATCTTAAAACCTATGGATTGCTATGACTCCAAAAGAGAATCAAGCATGTGTACAGGGGCATAAATGCAGCAGTGATAGGATTGGAGAGGTTCGGTGAGCAAATGAAGACCCTTTGAAGTCATATTGCATGGTACCCATTCCACGGGTCTCAACTCTCCAGGTTTAAGGTATTCTTCCTTCAGCTAAAACATGCATGTGGAACCCAGAGTATGATCAACCATGTGAACGGGAGAAGTGTTCAAATATGTCTCAGTTTTCCTCCCCTGGTACTCGGGTGCAACATTCCAGACGCTTTACTAACACTCTCCCCACTTGGAGAGTCAGCGCCTTTAACCTCCTGTCTGGACCAGTTTGCAATTTCTGCGGAAGATGAACAGGAATAGGGAGAACCAATGAGAGACTAGCTGGAGGTGTCTGGACGGGCAAATTTAACTCTCATTTCCCATCTGGAAGAGGAAATAACCAAAGGCTCAGCGTGCCGTGCCGGAACCAGATTAGGGCCTGAAGCCATCCTGCGGTGTTGCGGCCAGGTCACAAGAAAGTGAGTTGAAGAAAGGAGCTCAGGGGCACTGTAATTCACAAACCTGCAGAGTTATAAATGACAGCTATCGTCCAAAAATATACTGAAGTAAGGCTGCCAAGAGGACTTGAAAGCGGGGCAGAATTGCAGGAAACCGATTTCAGGAGGTAGACTGGAATTGCATTGAAAGCATAGGAAAAGAGGCAGAACGTCCACAATGATGCACTTGGCCAAAAAGGGCGTATGCGTTTTTTCCTGAATATATTCAGGAAAAAACGCATACGCCCTTTTTGGCCAACCAAGCAAACTTGCAAAGGAAATCTGCACTACAATGAAGTCTCACTTCCCCCCGGTCAAAAGGGCCATCTGAAAAAAGTGTAAAATCCAGAAAGGCAGGACAGGCCATGGAGAACTGGGAGCCTTGTTATGCTGATGGGCGGGATGTAAATTGCCAACAGACACTCGGGAGAAGTGTATGGTGTTTCCTGAAACATCTAAAAAACAAAGCAACAGAGCCTAGGGCACTTCCACTTATGGTCCTATAGCTTAGGGAAATTAAAATCAAAAAGACACAGCCACCCCAAAGTTTGGGACGCCTCTGTTTACAAGAACCTCGTTTACCGTACAAGTTCAATATCACAGAAAGTGAAAAATGGATAAAGAACTTGTGGTACTTACGTACAATGCAGTATCACTCAGCAATGAAATCTATGTCATCAGGCCCGTAGCAGCATAATGAGTGGATTCAGGTACGATGATTCTAACTGAAATAAGTCACACAGAAAAAGAAACATCATAAGATATCACTAATACACGGAATGTAAACTTGGCTACACAGGAACTGAATTCCAAAACAGAACAGGGTCTCAAATTTAGAAAACCAACTTATGCTTGCTTAAGGGGAAAGGTGAGTTGGGGTGCTGCATAAAACCAGAGATTGAAATGAGCACAGATAAAGTTCCTTAAGCCAAATATGGAATAGACAAGAGCTACTCCTTGCTCAACGAAATGGACTCAACACCCCTTATTAAACGCCTAAGAATGTACCTGACTAGTAAGTATCTTAAAACCTATGGATTGCTATGACTCCAAAAGAGAATCAAGCATGTGTACAGGGGCATAAATGCAGCAGTGATAGGATTGGAGAGGTTCGGTGAGCAAATGAAGACCCTTTGAAGTCATATTGCATGGTACCCATTCCACGGGTCTCAACTCTCCAGGTTTAAGGTATTCTTCCTTCAGCTAAAACATGCATGTGGAACCCAGAGTATGATCAACCATGTGAACGGGAGAAGTGTTCAAATATGTCTCAGTTTTCCTCCCCTGGTACTCGGGTGCAACATTCCAGACGCTTTACTAACACTCTCCCCACTTGGAGAGTCAGCGCCTTTAACCTCCTGTCTGGACCAGTTTGCAATTTCTGCGGAAGATGAACAGGAATAGGGAGAACCAATGAGAGACTAGCTGGAGGTGTCTGGACGGGCAAATTTAACTCTCATTTCCCATCTGGAAGAGGAAATAACCAAAGGCTCAGCGTGCCGTGCCGGAACCAGATTAGGGCCTGAAGCCATCCTGCGGTGTTGCGGCCAGGTCACAAGAAAGTGAGTTGAAGAAAGGAGCTCAGGGGCACTGTAATTCACAAACCTGCAGAGTTATAAATGACAGCTATCGTCCAAAAATATACTGAAGTAAGGCTGCAAAGAGGACTTGAAAGCGGGGCAGAATTGCAGGAAACCGATTTCAGGAGGTAGACTGGAATTGCATTGAAAGCATAGGAAAAGAGGCAGAACGTCCACAATGATGCACTTGGCCAAAAAGGGCGTATGCGTTTTTTCCTGAATATATTCAGGAAAAAACGCATACGCCCTTTTTGGCCAACCAAGCAAGCTTGCAAAGGAAATCTGCACTACAATGAAGTCTCACTTCCCCCCGGTCAAAAGGGCCATCTGAAAAAAGTGTAAAATCCAGAAAGGCAGGACAGGCCATGGAGAACTGGGAGCCTTGTTATGCTGATGGGCGGGATGTAAATTGCCAACAGACACTCGGGAGAAGTGTATGGTGTTTCCTGAAACATCTAAAAAACAAAGCAACAGAGCCTAGGGCACTTCCACTTATGGTCCTATAGCTTAGGGAAATTAAAATAAAAAAGACACAGCCACCCCAAAGTTTGGGACGCCTCTGTTTACAAGAACCTCGTTTACAGTACAAGTTCAACATCGCAGAAAGTGAAAAATGGATAAAGAAGATGTGGTATTTACTTACAAAGCAATATCACTCAGCAATGAAATCTATGTCATCAGGCTCTTAGCAGCACAATGAGTGGATTCAGGTATGATGATTCTAACTGAAATAAGTCACACAGAAAAAGAAACATCATAAGATATCACTAATACACGGAATGTAAACTTGGCTACACAGGAACTGAATTACAGAACAGAACAGGGTCTCAAATTTAGAAAACCAACTTATGCTTGCTTAAGAGGAAAGGTGAGTTGGGGTGCTGCATAAAACCAGAGATTGAAATGAGCACAGATAAAGTTCCTTAAGCCAAATATGGAATAGACAAGAGCTACTCCTTGCTCAACGAAATGGACTCAACACCGCATATTAAACGCCTAAGAATGTACCTGACTAGTAAGTATCTTAAAACCTATGGATTGCTATGTCTCCGAAAGAGAATCAAGCATGTGTACAGGGGCATAAACGCAGCAGTGATAGGATTGGAGAGGTTCGGTGAGCAAATGAAGACCCTTTGAAGTCATATTGCATGGTACCCATTCCACGGGTTTCAACTACCCAGGTTTAAGGTATTCTTCCTTCAGCTAAAACATGCATGTGGAACCTAGAGTATGATCAACCGTGTAATCGGGAGACGTGTTCAAATATGTCTCAGTTTTCCTCCCCTGGTACTCGGGTGCAACATTCCAGACGCTTTACTAACACTCTCCCGACTTGGAGAATCAGTCCCTTTAACCTCCTGTTTGGCCCAGTTTGCAATTTCTGCGGAAGATGAAAAGGAATAGCGAGAACCAATGAGAGACTAGCTGGAGGTGGCTGGACGGGCAAATTTAACTCTCATTTCCCACCAGGAAGAGGAAATAACCAAAGGCTCAGCGTGCCGTGCCGGAACCAGATTAGGGCCTGAAGCCATCCTGCGGTGTTGCGGCCAGCTCAAAGAAAGCGAGTTGAAGAAAGGAGCTCAGGGGCACTGTAATTCACAAACCTGCAGAGTTATAAATGACAGCTATCGTCCAAAAATAGACTGAAGTAAGGCTGCCAAGAGGACTTGAAAGCAGGGCAGAATTGCAGGAAACCGATTTCAAGAGGTAGACTGGAATTGCATTGAAAGCATAGGAAAAGAGGCAGAACGTCCACAATGATGCACTTGGCCAAAAAGGGCGTATGCGTTTTTTCCTGAATATATTCAGGAAAAAACGCATACGCCCTTTTTGGCCAACCAAGCAAGCTTGCAAAGGAAATCTGCACTACAATGAAGTCTCACTTCCCCCCGGTCAAAAGGGCCATCTGAAAAAAGTGTAAAATCCAGAAAGGAAGGACAGGCCATGGAGGACTGGGAGCCTTGTTATGCTGATGGGCGGGATGTAAATTGCCAACAGACACTCGGGAGAAGTGTATGGTGTTTCCTGAAACATCTAAAAACCAAAGCAACAGAGCCTAGGGCACTTCCACTTATGGTCCTATAGCTTAGCGAAATTAAAATAAAAAAGACACAGCCACCCCAAAGTTTGGGACGCCTCTGTTTACAAGAACCTCGTTTACAGTACAAGTTCAACATCGCAGAAAGTGAAAAATGGATAAAGAAGTTGTGGTACTTACTTACAAAGCAATATCACTCAGCAATGAAATCTATGTCATCAGGCTCTTAACAGCACAATGAGTGGATTCAGGTACGATGATTCTAACTGAAATAAGTCACACAGATAAAGAAACATCATAAGATATCACTAATACACGGAATGTAAACTTGGCTACACAGGAACTGAATTCCAAAACAGAACAGGGTCTCAAATTTAGAAAAGCAACTTATGCTTGCTTAAGGGGAAAGGTGAGTTGGGGCGCTGCATAAAACCAGAGATTGAAATGAGCACAGATAAAGTTCCTTAAGCCAAATATGGAATAGACAAGAGCTACTCCTTGCTCAACGAAATGGACTCAACACCCCATATTAAACGCCTAAGAATGTACCTGACTAGTAAGTATCTTAAAACCTATGGATTGCTATGTCTCCGAAAGAGAATCAAGCATGTGTACAGGGGCATAAACGCAGCAGTGATAGGATTGGAGAGGTTCGGTGAGCAAATGAAGACCCTTTGAAGTCATATTGCATGGTACCCATTCCACGGGTTTCAACTACCCAGGTTTAAGGTATTCTTCCTTCAGCTAAAACATGCATGTGGAACCTAGAGTATGATCAACCGTGTGATCGGGAGACGTGTTCAAATATGTCTCAGTTTTCCTCCCCTGGTACTCGGGTGCAACATTCCAGACGCTTTACTAACACTCTCCCGACTTGGAGAATCAGTCCCTTTAACCTCCTGTTTGGCCCAGTTTGCAATTTCTGCGGAAGATGAAAAGGAATAGCGAGAACCAATGAGACACTAGCTGGAGGTGGCTGGACGGGCAAATTTAACTCTCATTTCCCACCAGGAAGAGGAAATAACCAAAGGCTCAGCGTGCCGTGCCGGAACCAGATTAGGGCCTGAAGCCATCCTGCGGTGTTGCGGCCAGGTCACAAGATAGCGAGTTGAAGAAAGGAGCTCAGGGGCACTGTAATTCACAAACCTGCACAGTTATAAATGACAGCTATCATCCAAAAATAGACTAAAGTAAGGCTGCCAAGAGGACTTGAAAGCGGGGCAGAATTGCAGGAAACCGATTTCAGGAGGTAGACTGGAATTGCATTGAAAGCATAGGAAAAGAGGCAGAACGTCCACAATGATGCACTTGGCCAAAAAGGGCGTATGCGTTTTTTCCTGAATATATTCAGGAAAAAACGCATACGCCCTTTTTGGCCAACCAAGCAAACTTGCAAAGGAAATCTGCACTACAATGAAGTCTCACTTCCTCCCGGTCAAAAGGGCCATCTGAAAAAAGTGTAAAATCCAGAAAGGCAGGACAGGCCATGGAGAACTGGGAGCCTTGTTATGCTGATGGACGGGATGTAAATTGCCAACAGACACTCGGGAGAAGTGTATGGTGTTTCCTGAAACATCTAAAAAACAAAGCAACAGAGCCTAGGGCACTTCCACTTATGGTCCTATAGCTTAGGGAAATTAAAATCAAAAAGACACAGCCACCCCAAAGTTTGGGACGCCTCTGTTTACAAGAACCTCGTTTACCGTACAAGTTCAATATCACAGAAAGTGAAAAATGGATAAAGAACTTGTGGTACTTACGTACAATGCAGTATCACTCAGCAATGAAATCTATGTCATCAGGCCCGTAGCAGCATAATGAGTGGATTCAGGTACGATGATTCTAACTGAAATAAGTCACACAGAAACAGAAACATCATAAGATATCACTAATACACGGAATGTAAACTTGGCTACACAGGAACTGAATTCCAAAACAGAACAGGGTCTCAAATTTAGAAAAGCAACTTATGCTTGCTTAAGGGGAAAGGTGAGTTGGGGCGCTGCATAAAACCAGAGATTGAAATGAGCACAGATAAAGTTCCTTAAGCCAAATATGGAATAGACAAGAGCTACTCCTTGCTCAGTGAAATGGACTCAACACCCCATATTAAACGCCTAAGAATGTACCTGACTAGTAAGTATCTTAAAACCTATGGATTGCTATGTCTCCAAAAGAGAATCAAGCGTGTGTACAGGGGCATAAACGCTGCAGTGATAGGATTGGAGAGGTTCGGTGAGCAAATGAAGACCCTTTGAAGTCATATTGCATGGTACCCATTACACGGGTCTCAACTCTCCAGGTTTAAGGTATTCTGACTTCAGGTAAAACATGCATGTGGAACCCAGAGTATGATCAACCGTGTGAACGGGAGACGTGTTCAAGTATGTCTCAGTTTTCGCACCCTGGTACTCGGGTGCAACATTCCAGACGCTTTACTAACACTCTCCCGACTTGGAGAGTCAGTCCCTTTAACCTCCTGTTTGGCCCAGTTTGCAATTTCTGCAGAAGATGAACAGGAATAGCGAGAACCAATGAGAGACTAGCTGGAGGTGTCTGGACGGGCAAATTTAACTCTCGTTTCCCACCAGGAAGAGGAATTAACCAAAGGCTCAGCGTGCCGTGCCGGAACCAGATTAGGGCCTGAAGCCATCCTGCGGTGTTGCGGCCAGCTCAAAAGAAAGCGAGTTGAAGAAAGGAGCTCAGGGGCACTGTAATTCACAAACCTGCAGAGTTATGAATGACAGCTATCGTCGAAAAATATACTGAAGTAAGGCTGCCAAGAGGACTTGAAAGCGGGGCAGAATTGCAGGAAACCGATTTCAGGAGGTAGACTGGAATTGCATTGAAAGCATAGGAAAAGAGGCAGAACGTCCACAATGATGCACTTGGCGAAAAAGGGCGTATGCGTTTTTTCCTGAATATATTCAGGGAAAAATGCATACGCCATTTTTGGCCAACCAAGCAAGCTTGCAAAGGAAATCTGCACTACAATGAAGTCTCACTTCCCCCCGGTCAAAAGGGCCATCTGAAAAAAGTGTAAAATCCAGCAAGGCAGGACAGGCCATGGAGAACTGAGAGCCTTGTTATGCTGCTGGGCGGGATGTAAATTGCCAACAGAAACTCCGGAGAAGTGTATGGTGTTTCCTGAAACATCTAAAAAACAAAGCAACAGAGCCTAGGGCACTTCCACTTATGGTCCTATAGCTTAGGGAAATTAAAATAAAAAAGACACAGCCACCGCAAAGTTTGGGACGCCTCTGTTTACAAGAAACTCGTTTACAGTACAAATTCAACATCGCAGAAAGTGAAAAATGGATAAAGAAGATGTGGTATTTACTTACAAAGCAATATCACTCAGCAATGAAATCTATGTCATCAGGCTCTTAGCAGCACAATGAGTGGATTCAGGTATGATGATTCTAACTGAAATAAGTCACACAGAAAAAGAAACATCATAAGATATCACTAATACATGGAATGTAAACTTGGCTACACAGGAACTGAATTACAGAACAGAACAGGGTCTCAAATTTAGAAAAGCAACTTATGCTTGCTTAAGAGGAAAGGTGAGTTGGGGTGCTGCATAAAACCAGAGATTGAAATGAGCACAGATAAAGTTCCTTAAGCCAAATATGGAATAGACAAGAGCTACTCCTTGCTCAACGAAATGGACTCAACACCCCATATTAAACGCCTAAGAATGTACCTGACTAGTAAGTATCTTAAAACCTATGGATTGCTATGTCTCCAAAAGAGAATCAAGCATGTGTACAGGGGCATAAACGCAGCAGTGATAGGATTGGAGAGGTTCGGTGAGCAAATGAAGACCCTTTGAAGTCATATTACATGGTACCCATTCCACGGGTTTCAACTACCCAGGTTTAAGGTATTCTTCCTTCAGCTAAAACATGCATGTGGAACCTAGAGTATGATCAACCGTGTGATCAGGAGACGTGTTCAAATATGTCTCAGTTTTCCTCCCCTGGTACTCTGGTGCAACATTCCAGACGTTTTACTAACAATCTCCCGACTTGGAGAATCAGTCCCTTTAACCTCCTGTTTGGCCCAGTTTGCAATTTCTGCGGAAGATGAAAAGGAATAGCGAGAACCAATGAGAGACTAGCTGGAGGTGGCTGGACGGGCAAATTTAACTCTCATTTCCCACCAGGAAGAGGAAATAACCAAAGGCTCAGCGTGCCGTGCCGGAACCAGATTAGGGCCTGAAGCCATCCTGCGGTGTTGCGGCCAGGTCACAAGAAAGCGAGTTGAAGAAAGGAGCTCAGGGGCACTGTAATTCACAAACCTGCAGAGTTATAAATGACAGCTATCGTCCAAAAATAGACTGAAGTAAGGCTGCCAAGAGGACTTGAAAGCGGGGCAGAATTGCAGGAAACCGATTTCAGGAGGTAGACTGGAATTGCATTGAAAGCATAGGAAAAGAGGCAGAACGTCCACAATGATGCACTTGGCCAAAAAGGGCGTATGCGTTTTTTCCTGAATATATTCAGGAAAAAACGCATACGCCCTTTTTGGCCAACCAAGCAAGCTTGCAAAGGAAATCTGCACTACAATGAAGTCTCACTTCCCCCCGGTCAAAAGGGCCATCTGAAAAAAGTGTAAAATCCAAAAAGGCAGGACAGGCCATGGAGGACTGGGAGCCTTGTTATGCTGATGGGCGGGATGTAAATTGCCAAGAGACACTCGGGAGAAGTGTATGGTGTTTCCTGAAACATCTAAAAACCAAAGCAACAGAGCCTAGGGCACTTCCACTTATGGTCCTATAGCTTAGCGAAATTAAAATAAAAAAGACACAGCCACCCCAAAGATTGGGACGCCTCTGTTTACAAGAACCTCGTTTACAGTACAAGTTCAACATCGCAGAAAGTGAAAAATGGGTAAAGAAATTGTGGTATTTACTTACAAAGCAATATCACTCAGCAATGAAATCTATGTCATCAGGCTCTTAGCAGCACAATGAGTGGATTCAGGTACGATGATTCTAACTGAAATAAGTCACACAGAAAAAGAAACATCATAAGATATCACTAATACACGGAATGTAAACTTGGCTACACAGGAACTGAATTCCAAAACAGAACCGGGTCTCAAATTTAGAAAAGCAACTTATGCTTGCTTAAGGGGAAAGGTGAGTTGGGGCGCTGCATAAAACCAGAGATTGAAATGAGCACAGATAAAGTTCCTTAAGCCAAATATGGAATAGACAAGAGCTACTCCTTGCTCAACGAAATGGACTCAACACCCCTTATTAAACGCCTAAGAATGTACCTGACTACTAAGTATCTTAAAACCTATGGATTGCTATGTCTCCAAAAGAGAATCAAGCGTGTGTACAGGGGCATAAACGCTGTAGTGATAGGATTGGAGAGGTTCGGTGAGCAAATGAAGACCCTTTGAAGTCATATTGCATGGTACCCATTACACGGGTCTCAACTCTCCAGGTTTAAGGTATCCTGACTTTAGCTAAAACATGCATGTGGAACCCAGAGTATGATCAACCGTGTGAACGGGAGACGTGTTCAAGTATGTCTCAGTTTTCGTACCCTGGTACTCGGGTGCAACATTCCAGACGCTTTACTAACACTCTCCCGACTTGGAGAGTCAGTCCCTTTAACCTCCTGTTTGGCCCAGTTTGCAATTTCTGCGGAAGATGAACAGGAATAGCGAGAACCAATGAGAGACTAGCTGGAGGTGTCTGAACGGGCAAATTTAACTCCCGTTTCCCACCAGGAAGAGGAATTAACCAAAGGCTCAGCGTGCCGTACCGGAACCAGATTAGGGCCTGAAGCCATCCTGCGGTGTTGCGGCCAGCTCACAAGAAAGCGAGGTGAAGAAAGGAGCTCAGGGGCACTGTAATTCACAAACCTGCAGAGTTATAAATGACAGCTATCGTCCAAAAATAGACTGAAGTAAGGCTGCCAAGAGGACTTGAAAGCGGGGCAGAATTGCAGGAAACCGATTTCAGGAGGTAGACTGGAATTGCATTGAAAGCATAGGAAAAGAGGCAGAACGTCCACAATGATGCACTTGGCCAAAAAGGGCGTATGCGTTTTTTCCTGAATATATTCAGGAAAAAACGCATACGCCCTTTTTGGCCAACCAAGCAAGCTTGCAAAGGAAATCTGCACTACAATGAAGTCTCACTTCCCCCCGGTCAAAAGGGCCATCTGAAAAAAGTGTAAAATCCAGAAAGGCAGGACAGGCCATGGAGAACTGGGAGCCTTGTTATGCTGATGGGCGGGATGTAAATTGCCAACAGACACTCGGGAGAAGTGTATGGTGTTTCCTGAAACATCTAAAAAACAAAGCAACAGAGCCTAGGGCACTTCCACTTATGGTCCTATAGCTTAGGGAAATTAAAATCAAAAAGACACAGCCACCCGAAAGTTTGGGACGCCTCTGTTTACAAGAACCTCGTTTACCGTACAAGTTCAATATCACAGAAAGTGAAAAATGGATAAAGAACTTGTGGTGCTTACGTACAATGCAGTATCACTCAGCAATGAAATCTATGTCATCAGGCCCGTAGCAGCATAATGAGTGGATTCAGGTACGATGATTCTAACTGAAATAAGTCACACAGAAACAGAAACATCATAAGATATCAGTAATACACGGAATGTAAACTTGGCTACACAGGAACTGAATTACAGAACAGAACAGGGACTCAAATTTAGAAAACCAACTAAGCTTGCTTAAGGGGAAAGGTGAGTTGGGGTGCTGCATAAAACCAGAGATTGAAATGAGCACAGATAAAGTTCCTTAAGCCAAATATGGAATAGACAAGAGCTACTCCTTGCTCAACAAAATGGACTCAACACCCCATATTAAACGCCTAAGAATGTACCTGACTAGTAAGTATCTTAAAACCTATGGATTGTTATGTCTCCAAAAGAGAATCAAGCGTGTGTACACGGGCATAAACGCAGCAGTGATAGGATTGGAGAGG
This sequence comes from Grampus griseus, assembly GCF_964374135.1. NCBI lineage: Eukaryota > Metazoa > Chordata > Mammalia > Artiodactyla > Delphinidae > Grampus > Grampus griseus. The sequence goes on along the minus strand of NW_028133119.1, from coordinate 100,656 downwards.
TTCGGTGAGCAAATGAAGACCCTTTGAAGTCATATTGCATGGTACCCATTCCACGGGTTTCAACTACCCAGGTTTAAGGTATTCTTCCTTCAGCTGAAAGAGGTATGTGGAACCTAGAGTATGATCAACCATGTGATCGGGAGACGTGTTCAAATATGTCTCAGTTTTCATATCCTGGTACTCGGGTGCAACATTCCACACGCTTTACTAACACTCTCCCGACATGGAGAGTCAGTCCCTTTAACCTCCTGTTTGGCCCAGTTTGCAATTTCTGCGGAAGATGAACAGGAATAGCGAGAACCAATGAGAGACTAGCTGGAGGTGTCTGGACGGGCAAATTTAACTCTCATTTCCCACCAGGAAGAGGAATTAACCAAAGGCTCAGCGTGCCGTGCCGGAACCAGATTAGGGCCTGAAGCCATCCTGCGGTGTTGCGGCCAGGTCACAAGAAAGCGAGTTGAAGAAAGGAGCTGAGGGGCACTGTAATTCACAAACCTGCAGAGTTATAAATGACAGCTATCGTCCAAAAATATACTGAAGTAAGTCTGCCAAGAGGACTTGAAAGTGGGGCAGAATTGCAGGAAACTGATTTCAGGAGGTAGACTGGAATTGCATTGAAAGCATAGGAAAAGAGGCAGAACGTCCACAATGATGCACTTGGCCAAAAACGGCGTATGCGTTTTTTCCTGAATATATTCAGGAAAAAACGCATACGCCCTTTTTGGCCAACCAAGCAAGCTTGCAAAGGAAATCTGCACTACAATGAAGTCTCACTTCCCCCCGGTCAAAAGGGCCATCTGAAAAAAGTGTAAAATCCAGAAAGGCAGGACAGGCCATGGAGAACTGGGAGCCTTGTCATGCTGATGGGCGGGATGTAAATTGCCAACAGACACTCGGGAGAAGTGTATGGTGTTTCCTGAAACATCTAAAAAACAAAGCAACAGAGCCTAGGGCACTTCCACTTATGGTCCTATAGCTTAGGGAAATTAAAATCAAAAAGACACAGCCACCCCAAATTTTGCGACGCCTCTGTTTACAAGAATTTCGTTTACAGTACAAGGTCAACATCGCAGAAAGTGAAAAATGGATAAAGAAGTTGTGGTATTTACTTACAAAGCAATATCACTCAGCAATGAAATCTATGTCATCAGGCCCTTAGCAGCACAATGAGTGGATTCAGGTATGATGATTCTAACTGAAATAAGTCACACAGAAAAAGAAACATCATAAGATATCACTAATACACGGAATGTAAACTTGGCTACACAGGAACTGAATTACAGAACAGAACAGGTTCTCAAATTTAGAAAACCAACTTATGCTTGCTTAAGGGTAAAGGTGAGTTGGGGTGCTGCATAAAACCAGAGATTGAAATGAGCACAGATAAAGTTCCTTAAGCCAAATATGGAATAGACAAGAGCTACTCCTTGCTCAACGAAATGGACTCAACACCCCATATTAAACGCCTAAGAATTTACCTGACTAGTAAGTATCTTAAAACCTATGGATTGCTATGTCTCCGAAAGAGAATCAAGCATGTGTACAGGGGCATAAACGCAGCAGTGATAGGATTGGAGAGGTTCGGTGAGCAAATGAAGACCCTTTGAAGTCATATTGCATGGTACCCATTCCACGGGTTTCAACTCTCCAGGTTTAAGGTATTCTTCCTTCAGCTAAAACATGCATGTGGAACCTAGAGTATAATCAACCATGTGATCGGGAGACGTGTTCAAATATGTCTCAATTTTCGTACCCTGGTACTCGGGTGCAACATTCCACACGCTTTACTAACACTCTCCCGACTTGGAGAGTCAGTCCCTTTAACCTCCTGTTTGGCCCAGTTTGCAATTTCTGCGGAAGATGAACAGGAATAGCGAGAAACAATGAGAGACCAGCTGGAGGTGTCTGGACGGGCAAATTTAACTCTCATTTCCCACCAGGAAGAGGAATTAACCAAAGGCTCAGCGTGCCGTGCCGGAACCAGATTAGGGCCTGAAGCCATCCTGCGGTGTTGCGGCCAGGTCACAAGAAAGCGAGTTGCAGAAAGGAGCTCAGGGGCACTGTAATTCACAAACCTGCAGAGTTATAAATGACAGCTATCGTCCAAAAATATACTGAAGTAAGGCTGCCAAGAGTACTTGAAAGCGGGGCAGAATTGCAGGAAACCGATTTCAGGAGGTAGACTGGAATTGCATTGAAAGCATAGGAAAAGAGGCAGAACGTCCACAATGATGCACTTGGCTAAAAAGGGCGTATGCGTTTTTTCCTGAATATATTCAGGAAAAAACGCATACGCCCTTTTTGGCCAACCAAGCAAGCTTGCAAAGGAAATCTGCACTACAATGAAGTCTCACTTCCCCCCGGTCAAAAGGGCCATCTGAAAAAAGTGTAAAATCCAGAAAGGCAGGACAGGCCATGGAGAACTGGGAGCCTTGTTATGCTGCTGGGCGGGATATAAATTGCCAACAGACACTCGGGAGAAGTGTATGGTGTTTCCTGAAACATCTAAAAAACAAAGCAACAGAGCCTAGGGCACTTCCACTTATGGTCCTATAGCTTAGGGAAATTAAAATCAAAAAGACACAGCCACCCCAAAGTTTGGGACGCCTCTGTTTACAAGAACCTCGTTTACCGTACAAGTTCAATATCACAGAAAGTGAAAAATGGATAAAGAACTTGTGGTACTTACGTACAATGCAGTATCACTCAGCAATGAAATCTATGTCATCAGGCCCGTAGCAGCATAATGAGTGGATTCAGGTACGATGATTCTAACTGAAATAAGTCACACAGAAAAAGAAACATCATAAGATATCACTCATACACGGAATGTAAACTTGGCTACACAGGAACTGAATTCCAAAACAGAACAGGGTCTCAAATTTAGAAAACCAACTTATGCTTGCTTAAGGGGAAAGGTGAGTTGGGGTGCTGCATAAAACCAGAGATTGAAATGAGCACAGATAAAGTTCCTTAAGCCAAATATGGAATAGACAAGAGCTACTCCTTGCTCAACGAAATGGACTCAACACCCCATATTAAACGCCTAAGAATGTACCTGACTAGTAAGTATCTTAAAACCTATGGATTGCTATGTCTCCAAAAGAGAATCAAGCATGTGTACAGGGGCATAAATGCAGCAGTGATAGGATTGGAGAGGTTCGGTGAGCAAATGAAGACCCTTTGAAGTCATATTGCATGGTACCCATTTCACGGGTCTCAACTCTCCAGGTTTAAGGTATTCTTCCTTCAGCTAAAACATGCATGTGGAACCCAGAGTATGATCAACCGTGTGAACGGGAGACGTGTTCAAATATGTCTCAGTTTTCCTCCCCTGGTACTCGGGTGCAACATTCCAGACGCTTTACTAACACTCTCCCCACTTGGAGAGTCAGCGCCTTTAACCTCCTGTTTGGCCCAGTTTGCAATTTCTGCGGAAGATGAACAGGAATAGGGAGAACCAATGAGAGACTAGCTGGAGGTGTCTGGACGGGCAAATTTAACTCTCATTTCCCATCTGGAAGAGGAAATAACCAAAGGCTCAGCGTGCCATGCGGGAACCAGATTAGGGCCTGAATCTATCCTGCGGTGTTGTGGCCAGCTCAAAAGAAAGTGAGTTGAAGAAAGGAGCTCAGGGGCACTGTAATTCACAAACCTGCAGAGTTATAAATGACAGCTATCGTCCAAAAATATACTGAAGTAAGGCTGCCAAGAGGACTTGAAAGCGGGGCAGAATTGCAGGAAACCGATTTCAGGAGGTAGACTGGAATTGCATTGAAAGCATAGGAAAAGAGGCAGAACGTCCACAATGATGCACTTGGCCAAAAAGGGCGTATGCGTTTTTTCCTGAATATATTCAGGAAAAAACGCATACGCCCTTTTAGGCCAACCAAGCAAGCTTGCAAAGGAAATCTGCACTACAATGAAGTCTCACTTCCCCCCGGTCAAAAGGGCCATCTGAAAAAAGTGTAAAATCCAGAAAGGCAGGACAGGCCATGGAGAACTGGGAGCCTTGTTATGCTGATGGGCGGGATGTAAATTGCCAACAGACACTCGGGAGAAGTGTATGGTGTTTCCTGAAACATCTAAAAAACAAAGCAACAGAGCCTAGGGCACTTCCACTTATGGTCCTATAGCTTAGGGAAATTAAAATCAAAAAGACACAGCCACCCGAAAGTTTGGGACGCCTCTGTTTACAAGAACCTCGTTTACAGTACAAGTTCAACATCGCAGAAAGTGAAAAATGGATAAAGAAGATGTGGTATTTACTTACAAAGCAATATCACTCAGCAATGGAATCTATGTCATCAGGCTCTTAGCAGCACAATGAGTGGATTCAGGTATGATGATTCTAACTGAAATAAGTCACACAGAAAAAGAAACATCCTAAGATATCACTAATACACGGAATGTAAACTTGGCTACACAGGAACTGAATTACAGAACAGAACAGGGTCTCAAATTTAGAAAACCAACTTATGCTTGCTTAAGAGGAAAGGTGAGTTGGGGTGCTGCATAAAACCAGAGATTGAAATGAGCACAGATAAAGTTCCTTAAGCCAAATATGGAATAGACAAGAGCTACTCCTTGCTCAACGAAATGGACTCAACACCCCATATTAAACGCCTAAGAATGTACCTGACTAGTAAGTATCTTAACACGTATGGATTGCTATGTCTCCGAAAGAGAATCAAGCATGTGTACAGGGGCATAAACGCAGCAGTGATAGGATTGGAGAGGTTCGGTGAGCAAATGAAGACCCTTTGAAGTCATATTACATGGTACCCATTCCACGGGTTTCAACTACCCAGGTTTAAGGTATTCTTCCTTCAGCTAAAACATGCATGTGGAACCTAGAGTATGATCAACCGTGTGATCGGGAGACGTGTTCAAATATGTCTCAGTTTTCCTCCCCTGGTATTCGGGTGCAACATTCCAGACGCTTTACTAACACTCTCCCGACTTGGAGAATCAGTCCCTTTAACCTCCTGTTTGGCCCAGTTTGCAATTTCTGCGGAAGATGAAAAGGAATAGCGAGAACCAATCAGAGACTAGCTGGAGGTGGCTGGACGGGCAAATTTAACTCTCATTTCCCACCAGGAAGAGGAAATAACCAAAGGCTCAGCGTGCCGTGCCGGAACCAGATTAGGGCCTGAAGCCATCCTGCGGTGTTGCGGCCAGCTCAAAAGAAAGCGAGTTGAAGAAAGGAGCTCAGGGGCACTGTAATTCACAAACCTGCAGAGTTATAAATGACAGCTATCGTCCAAAAATAGACTGAAGTAAGGCTGCCAAGAGGACTTGAAAGCGGGGCAGAATTGCAGGAAACCGATTTCAGGAGGTAGACTGGAATTGCATTGAAAGCATAGGAAAAGAGGCAGAACGTCCACAATGATGCACTTGGGCAAAAAGGGCGTATGCGTTTTTTCCTGAATATATTCAGGAAAAAACGCATACGCCCTTTTTGGCCAACCAAGCAAACTTGCAAAGGAAATCTGCACTACAATGAAGTCTCACTTCCCCCCGGTCAAAAGGGCCATCTGAAAAAAGTGTAAAATCCAGAAAGGCAGGACAGGCCATGGAGAACTGGGAGCCTTGTTATGCTGATGGGCGGGATGTAAATTGCCAACAGACACTCAGGAGAAGTGTATGGTGTTTCCTGAAACATCTAAAAAACAAAGCAACAGAGCCTAGGGCACTTCCACTTATGGTCCTATAGCTTAGGGAAATTAAAATCAAAAAGACACAGCCACCCCAAAGTTTGGGACGCCTCTGTTTACAAGAACCTCGTTTACCGTACAAGTTCAATATCACAGAAAGTGAAAAATGGATAAAGAACTTGTGGTACTTACGTACAATGCAGTATCACTCAGCAATGAAATCTATGTCATCAGGCCCATAGCAGCATAATGAGTGGATTCAGGTACGATGATTCTAACTGAAATAAGTCACACAGAAAAAGAAACATCATAAGATATCACTAATACACGGAATGTAAACTTGGCTACACAGGAACTGAATTCCAAAACAGAACAGGGTCTCAAATTTAGAAAACCAACTTATGCTTGCTTAAGGGGAAAGGTGAGTTGGGGTGCTGCATAAAACCAGAGATTGAAATGAGCACAGATAAAGTTCCTTAAGCCAAATATGGAATAGACAAGAGCTACTCCTTGCTCAACGAAATGGACTCAACACCCCATATTAAACGCCTAAGAATGTACCTGACTAGTAAGTATCTTAAAACCTATGGATTGCTATGTCTCCAAAAGAGAATCAAGCATGTGTACAGGGGCATAAATGCAGCAGTGATAGGATTGGAGAGGTTCGGTGAGCAAATGAAGACCCTTTGAAGTCATATTGCATGGTACCCATTCCACGGGTCTCAACTCTCCAGGTTTAAGGTATTCTTCTTTCAGCTAAAACATGCATGTGGAACCCAGAGTATGATCAACCGTGTGAACGGAAGACGTGTTCAAATATGTCTCAGTTTTCCTCCCCTGGTACTCGGGTGCAACATTCCAGACGCTTTACTAACACTCTCCCCACTTGGAGAGTCAGCGCCTTTAACCTCCTGTTTGGCCCAGTTTGCAATTTCTGCGGAAGATGAACAGGAATAGGGAGAACCAATGAGAGACTAGCTGGAGGTGTCTGGACGGGCAAATTTAACTCTCATTTCCCATCTGGAAGAGGAAATAACCAAAGGCTCAGCGTGCCGTGCCGGAACCAGATTAGGGCCTGAAGCCATCCTGCGGTGTTGCGGCCAGCTCAAAAGAAAGTGAGTTGAAGAAAGGAGCTCAGGGGCACTGTAATTCACAAACCTGCAGAGTTATAAATGACAGCTATCGTCCAAAAATATACTGAAGTAAGGCTGCCAAGAGGACTTGAAAGCGGGGCAGAATTGCAGGAAACCGATTTCAGGAGGTAGACTGGAATTGCATTGAAAGCATAGGAAAAGAGGCAAAACGTCCACAATGATGCACTTGGCCAAAAAGGGCGTATGCGTTTTTTCCTGAATATATTCAGGAAAAAACGCATACGCCCTTTTTGGCCAACCAAGCAAGCTTGCAAAGGAAATCTGCACTACAATGAAGTCTCACTTCCCCCCGGTCAAAAGGGCCATCTGAAAAAAGTGTAAAATCCAGAAAGGCAGGACAGGCCATGGAGAACTGGGAGCCTTGTTATGCTGATGGGCGGGATGTAAATTGCCAACAGACACTCGGGAGAAGTGTATGGTGTTTCCTGAAACATCTAAAAAACAAAGCAACAGAGCCTAGGGCACTTCCACTTATGGTCCTATAGCTTAGGGAAATTAAAATCAAAAAGACACAGCCACCCCAAAGTTTGGGACGCCTCTGTTTACAAGAACCTCGTTTACAGTACAAGTTCAACATCGCAGAAAGTGAAAAATGGATAAAGAAGATGTGGTATTTACTTACAAAGCAATATCACTCAGCAATGGAATCTATGTCATCAGGCTCTTAGCAGCACAATGAGTGGATTCAGGTATGATGATTCTAACTGAAATAAGTCACACAGAAAAAGAAACATCCTAAGATATCACTAATACACGGAATGTAAACTTGGCTACACAGGAACTGAATTACAGAACAGAACAGGGTCTCAAATTTAGAAAACCAACTTATGCTTGCTTAAGAGGAAAGGTGAGTTGGGGTGCTGCATAAAACCAGAGATTGAAATGAGCACAGATAAAGTTCCTTAAGCCAAATATGGAATAGACAAGAGCTACTCCTTGCTCAACGAAATGGACTCAACACCCCATATTAAACGCCTAAGAATGTACCTGACTAGTAAGTATCTTAACACCTATGGATTGCTATGTCTCCGAAAGAGAATCAAGCATGTGTACAGGGGCATAAACGCAGCAGTGATAGGATTGGAGAGGTTCGGTGAGCAAATGAAGACCCTTTGAAGTCATATTACATGGTACCCATTCCACGGGTTTCAACTACCCAGGTTTAAGGTATTCTTCCTTCAGCTAAAACATGCATGTGGAACCTAGAGTATGATCAACCGTGTGATCGGGAGACGTGTTCAAATATGTCTCAGTTTTCCTCCCCTGGTACTCGGGTGCAACATTCCAGACGCTTTACTAACACTCTCCCGACTTGGAGAATCAGTCCCTTTAACCTCCTGTTTGGCCCAGTTTGCAATTTCTGCGGAAGATGAAAAGGAATAGCGAGAACCAATCAGAGACTAGCTGGAGGTGGCTGGACGGGCAAATTTAACTCTCATTTCCCACCAGGAAGAGGAAATAACCAAAGGCTCAGCGTGCCGTGCCGGAACCAGATTAGGGCCTGAAGCCATCCTGCGGTGTTGCGGCCAGCTCAAAAGAAAGCGAGTTGAAGAAAGGAGCTCAGGGGCACTGTAATTCACAAACCTGCAGAGTTATAAATGACAGCTATCGTCCAAAAATAGACTGAAGTAAGGCTGCCAAGAGGACTTGAAAGCGGGGCAGAATTGCAGGAAACCGATTTCAGGAGGTAGACTGGAATTGCATTGAAAGCATAGGAAAAGAGGCAGAACGTCCACAATGATGCACTTGGCCAAAAAGGGCGTATGCGTTTTTTCCTGAATATATTCAGGAAAAAACGCATACGCCCTTTTTGGCCAACCAAGCAAGCTTGCAAAGGAAATCTGCACTACAATGAAGTCTCACTTCCCCCCGGTCAAAAGGGCCATCTGAAAAAAGTGTAAAATCCAGAAAGGCAGGACAGGCCATGGAGAACTGGGAGCCTTGTTATGCTGATGGGCGGGATGTAAATTGCCAAGAGACACTCGGGAGAAGTGTATGGTGTTTCCTGAAACATCTAAAAAACAAAGCAACAGAGCCTAGGGCACTTCCACTTATGGTCCTATAGCTTAGGGAAATTAAAATAAAAAAGACACAGCCACCCCAAAGTTTGGGACGCCTCTGTTTACAAGAACCTCGTTTACAGTACAAGTTCAACATCGCAGAAAGTGAAAAATGGATAAAGAAGATGTGGTATTTACTTACAAAGCAATATCACTCAGCAATGAAATCTATGTCATCAGGCTCTTAGCAGCACAATGAGTGGATTCAGGTATGATGATTCTAACTGAAATAAGTCACACAGAAAAAGAAACATCATAAGATATCACTAATACACGGAATGTAAACTTGGCTACACAGGAACTGAATTACAGAACAGAACAGGGTCTCAAATTTAGAAAACCAACTTATGCTTGCTTAAGAGGAAAGGTGAGTTGGGGTGCTGCATAAAACCAGAGATTGAAATGAGCACAGATAAAGTTCCTTAAGCCAAATATGGAATAGACAAGAGCTACTCCTTGCTCAACGAAATGGACTCAACACCGCATATTAAACGCCTAAGAATGTACCTGACTAGTAAGTATCTTAAAACCTATGGATTGCTATGTCTCCGAAAGAGAATCAAGCATGTGTACAGGGGCATAAACGCAGCAGTGATAGGATTGGAGAGGTTCGGTGAGCAAATGAAGACCCTTTGAAGTCATATTACATGGTACCCATTCCACGGGTTTCAACTACCCAGGTTTAAGGTATTCTTCCTTCAGCTAAAACATGCATGTGGAACCTAGAGTATGATCAACCGTGTGATCGGGAGACGTGTTCAAATATGTCTCAGTTTTCCTCCCCTGGTACTCGGGTGCAACATTCCAGACGCTTTACTAACACTCTCCCGACTTGGAGAATCAGTCCCTTTAACCTCCTGTTTGGCCCAGTTTGCAATTTCTGCGGAAGATGAAAAGGAATAGCGAGAACCAATGAGAGACTAGCTGGAGGTGGCTGGACGGGCAAATTTAACTCTCATTTCCCACCAGGAAGAGGAAATAACCAAAGGCTCAGCGTGCCGTGCCGGAACCAGATTAGGGCCTGAAGCCATCCTGCGGTGTTGCGGCCAGCTCAAAAGAAAGCGAGTTGAAGAAAGGAGCTCAGGGGCACTGTAATTCACAAACCTGCAGAGTTATAAATGACAGCTATCGTCCAAAAATAGACTGAAGTAAGGCTGCCAAGAGGACTTGAAAGCAGGGCAGAATTGCAGGAAACCGATTTCAAGAGGTAGACTGGAATTGCATTGAAAGCATAGGAAAAGAGGCAGAACGTCCACAATGATGCACTTGGCCAAAAAGGGCGTATGCGTTTTTTCCTGAATATATTCAGGAAAAAACGCATACGCCCTTTTTGGCCAACCAAGCAAGCTTGCAAAGGAAATCTGCACTACAATGAAGTCTCACTTCCCCCCGGTCAAAAGGGCCATCTGAAAAAAGTGTAAAATCCAGAAAGGCAGGACAGGCCATGGAGGACTGGGAGCCTTGTTATGCTGATGGGCGGGATGTAAATTGCCAACAGACACTCTGGAGAAGTGTATGGTGTTTCCTGAAACATCTAAAAACCAAAGCAACAGAGCCTAGGGCACTTCCACTTATGGTCCTATAGCTTAGCGAAATTAAAATAAAAAAGACACAGCCACCCCAAAGTTTGGGACGCCTCTGTTTACAAGAACCTCGTTTACAGTACAAGTTCAACATCGCAGAAAGTGAAAAATGGATAAAGAAGTTGTGGTACTTACTTACAAAGCAATATCACTCAGCAATGAAATCTATGTCATCAGGCTCTTAACAGAACAATGAGTGGATTCAGGTACGATGATTCTAACTGAAATAAGTCACACAGAAAAAGAAACATCATAAGATATCACTAATACACGGAATGTAAACTTGGCTACACAGGAACTGAATTCCAAAACAGAACAGGGTCTCAAATTTAGAAAAGCAACTTATGCTTGCTTAAGGGGAAAGGTGAGTTGGGGCGCTGCATAAAACCAGAGATTGAAATGAGCACAGATAAAGTTCCTTAAGCCAAATATGGAATAGACAAGAGCTACTCCTTGCTCAACGAAATGGACTCAACACCCCATATTAAACGCCTAAGAATGTACCTGACTAGTAAGTATCTTAAAACCTATGGATTGCTATGTCTCCGAAAGAGAATCAAGCACGTGTACAGGGGCATAAACGCAGCAGTGATAGGATTGGAGAGGTTCGGTGAGCAAATGAAGACCCTTTGAAGTCATATTGCATGGTACCCATTCCACGGGTTTCAACTACCCAGGTTTAAGGTATTCTTCCTTCAGCTAAAACATGCATGTGGAACCTAGAGTATGATCAACCACGTGATCCGGAGACGTGTTCAAATAGGTCTCAGATTTCCTCCCCTGGTACTCGGGTGCAACATTCCAGACGCTTTACTAACACTCTCCCCACTTGGAGAATCAGTCCCTTTAACCTCCTGTTTGGCCCAGTTTGCAATTTCTGCGGAAGATGAAAAGGAATAGCGAGAACCAATGAGAGACTAGCTGGAGGTGGCTGGACGGGCAAATTTAACTCTCATTTCCCACCAGGAAGAGGAAATAACCAAAGGCTCAGCGTGCCGTGCCGGAAACAGATTAGGGCCTGAAGCCATCCTGCGGTGTTGCGGCCAGGTCACAAGAAAGCGAGTTGAAGAAAGGAGCTCAGGGGCACTGTAATTCACAAACCTGCACAGTTATAAATGACAGCTATCATCCAAAAATAGACTAAAGTAAGGCTGCCAAGAGGACTTGAAAGCGGGGCAGAATTGCAGGAAACCGATTTCAGGAGGTAGACTGGAATTGCATTGAAAGCATAGGAAAAGAGGCAGAACGTCCAAAATGATGCACTTGGCCAAAAAGGGCGTATGCGTTTTTTCCTGAATATATTCAGGAAAAAACGCATACGCCCTTTTTGGCCAACCAAGCAAACTTGCAAAGGAAATCTGCACTACAATGAAGTCTCACTTCCCCCCGGTCAAAAGGGCCATCTGAAAAAAGTGTAAAATCCAGAAAGGCAGGACAGGCCATGGAGAACTGGGAGCCTTGTTATGCTGATGGGCGGGATGTAAATTGCCAACAGACACTCGGGAGAAGTGTATGGTGTTTCCTGAAACATCTAAAAAACAAAGCAACAGAGCCTAGGGCACTTCCACTTATGGTCCTATAGCTTAGGGAAATTAAAATCAAAAAGACACAGCCACCCCAAAGTTTGGGACGCCTCTGTTTACAAGAACCTCGTTTACCGTACAAGTTCAATATCACAGAAAGTGAAAAATGGATAAAGAACTTGTGGTACTTACGTACAATGCAGTATCACTCAGCAATGAAATCTATGTCATCAGGCCCGTAGCAGCATAATGAGTGGATTCAGTACGATGATTCTAACTGAAATAAGTCACACAGAAAAAGAAACATCATAAGATATCACTAATACACGGAATGTAAACTTGGCTACACAGGAACTGAATTCCAAAACAGAACAGGGTCTCAAATTTAGAAAACCAACTTATGCTTGCTTAAGGGGAAAGGTGAGTTGGGGTGCTGCATAAAACCAGAGATTGAAATGAGCACAGATAAAGTTCCTTAAGCCAAATATGGAATAGACAAGAGTTACTCCTTGCTCAACGAAATGGACTCAACACCCCATATTAAACGCCTAAGAATGTACCTGACTAGTAAGTATCTTAAAACCTATGGATTGCTATGACTCCAAAAGAGAATCAAGCATGTGTACAGGGGCATAAATGCAGCAGTGATAGGATTGGAGAGGTTCGGTGAGCAAATGAAGACCCTTTGAAGTCATATTGCATGGTACCCATTCCACGGGTCTCAACTCTCCAGGTTTAAGGTATTCTTCCTTCAGCTAAAACATGCATGTGGAACCCAGAGTATGATCAACCATGTGAACGGGAGAAGTGTTCAAATATGTCTCAGTTTTCCTCCCCTGGTACTCGGGTGCAACATTCCAGACGCTTTACTAACACTCTCCCCACTTGGAGAGTCAGCGCCTTTAACCTCCTGTCTGGACCAGTTTGCAATTTCTGCGGAAGATGAACAGGAATAGGGAGAACCAATGAGAGACTAGCTGGAGGTGTCTGGACGGGCAAATTTAACTCTCATTTCCCATCTGGAAGAGGAAATAACCAAAGGCTCAGCGTGCCGTGCCGGAACCAGATTAGGGCCTGAAGCCATCCTGCGGTGTTGCGGCCAGCTCAAAAGAAAGTGAGTTGAAGAAAGGAGCTCAGGGGCACTGTAATTCACAAACCTGCAGAGTTATAAATGACAGCTATCGTCCAAAAATATACTGAAGTAAGGCTGCCAAGAGGACTTGAAAGCGGGGCAGAATTGCAGGAAACCGATTTCAGGAGGTAGACTGGAATTGCATTGAAAGCATAGGAAAAGAGGCAGAACGTCCACAATGATGCACTTGGCCAAAAAGGGCGTATGCGTTTTTTCCTGAATATATTCAGGAAAAAACGCATACGCCCTTTTTGGCCAACCAAGCAAGCTTGCAAAGGAAATCTGCACTACAATGAAGTCTCACTTCCCCCCGGTCAAAAGGGCCATCTGAAAAAAGTGTAAAATCCAGAAAGGCAGGACAGGCCATGGAGAACTGGGAGCCTTGTTATGCTGATGGGCGGGATGTAAATTGCCAAGAGACACTCGGGAGAAGTGTATGGTGTTTCCTGAAACATCTAAAAAACAAAGCAACAGAGCCTAGGGCACTTCCACTTATGGTCCTATAGCTTAGGGAAATTAAAATAAAAAAGACACAGCCACCCCAAAGTTTGGGACGCCTCTGTTTACAAGAACCTCGTTTACAGTACAAGTTCAACATCGCAGAAAGTGAAAAATGGATAAAGAAGATGTGGTATTTACTTACAAAGCAATATCACTCAGCAATGAAATCTATGTCATCAGGCTCTTAGCAGCACAATGAGTGGATTCAGGTATGATGATTCTAACTGAAATAAGTCACACAGAAAAAGAAACATCATAAGATATCACTAATACACGGAATGTAAACTTGGCTACACAGGAACTGAATTACAGAACAGAACAGGGTCTCAAATTTAGAAAACCAACTTATGCTTGCTTAAGAGGAAAGGTGAGTTGGGGTGCTGCATAAAACCAGAGATTGAAATGAGCACAGATAAAGTTCCTTAAGCCAAATATGGAATAGACAAGAGCTACTCCTTGCTCAACGAAATGGACTCAACACCGCATATTAAACGCCTAAGAATGTACCTGACTAGTAAGTATCTTAAAACCTATGGATTGCTATGTCTCCGAAAGAGAATCAAGCATGTGTACAGGGGCATAAACGCAGCAGTGATAGGATTGGAGAGGTTCGGTGAGCAAATGAAGACCCTTTGAAGTCATATTACATGGTACCCATTCCACGGGTTTCAACTACCCAGGTTTAAGGTATTCTTCCTTCAGCTAAAACATGCATGTGGAACCTAGAGTATGATCAACCGTGTGATCGGGAGACGTGTTCAAATATGTCTCAGTTTTCCTCCCCTGGTACTCGGGTGCAACATTCCAGACGCTTTACTAACACTCTCCCGACTTGGAGAATCAGTCCCTTTAACCTCCTGTTTGGCCCAGTTTGCAATTTCTGCGGAAGATGAAAAGGAATAGCGAGAACCAATGAGAGACTAGCTGGAGGTGGCTGGACGGGCAAATTTAACTCTCATTTCCCACCAGGAAGAGGAAATAACCAAAGGCTCAGCGTGCCGTGCCGGAACCAGATTAGGGCCTGAAGCCATCCTGCGGTGTTGCGGCCAGCTCACAAGAAAGCGAGTTGAAGAAAGGAGCTCAGGGGCACTGTAATTCACAAACCTGCACAGTTATAAATGACAGCTATCGTCCAAAAATAGACTGAAGTAAGGCTGCCAAGAGGACTTGAAAGCGGGGCAGAATTGCAGGAAACCGATTTCAAGAGGTAGACTGGAATTGCATTGAAAGCATAGGAAAAGAGGCAGAACGTCCACAATGATGCACTTGGCCAAAAAGGGCGTATGCGTTTTTTCCTGAATATATTCAGGAAAAAACGCATACGCCCTTTTTGGCCAACCAAGCAAGCTTGCAAAGGAAATCTGCACTACAATGAAGTCTCACTTCCCCCCGGTCAAAAGGGCCATCTGAAAAAAGTGTAAAATCCAGAAAGGCAGGACAGGCCATGGAGGACTGGGAGCCTTGTTATGCTGATGGGCGGGATGTAAATTGCCAACAGACACTCGGGAGAAGTGTATGGTGTTTCCTGAAACATCTAAAAACCAAAGCAACAGAGCCTAGGGCACTTCCACTTATGGTCCTATAGATTAGCGAAATTAAAATAAAAAAGACACAGCCACCCCAAAGTTTGGGACGCCTCTGTTTACAAGAACCTCGTTTACAGTACAAGTTCAACATCGCAGAAAGTGAAAAATGGATAAAGAAGTTGTGGTACTTACTTACAAAGCAATATCACTCAGCAATGAAATCTATGTCATCAGGCTCTTAGCAGCACAATGAGTGGATTCAGGTACGATGATTCTAACTGAAATAAGTCACACAGAAAAAGAAACATCATAAGATATCACTAATACACGGAATGTAAACTTGGCTACACAGGAACTGAATTCCAAAACAGAACAGGGTCTCAAATTTAGAAAACCAACTTATGCTTGCTTAAGAGGAAAGGTGAGTTGGGGTGCTGCATAAAACCAGAGATTGAAATGAGCACAGATAAAGTTCCTTAAGCCAAATATGGAATAGACAAGAGCTACTCCTTGCTCAACGAAATGGACTCAACACCCCATATTAAACGCCTAAGAATGTACCTGACTAGTAAGTATCTTAAAACCTATGGATTGCTATGTCTCCGAAAGAGAATCAAGCATGTGTACAGGGGCATAAACGCAGCAGTGATAGGATTGGAGAGGTTCGGTGAGCAAATGAAGACCCTTTGAAGTCATATTACATGGTACCCATTCCACGGGTTTCAACTACCCAGGTTTAAGGTATTCTTCCTTCAGCTAAAACATGCATGTGGAACCTAGAGTATGATCAACCGTGTGATCGGGAGACGTGTTCAAATATGTCTCAGTTTTCCTCCCCTGGTACTCGGGTGCAACATTCCAGACGCTTTACTAACACTCTCCCGACTTGGAGAATCAGTCCCTTTAACCTCCTGTTTGGCCCAGTTTGCAATTTCTGCGGAAGATGAAAAGGAATAGCGAGAACCAATGAGAGACTAGCTGGAGGTGGCTGGACGGGCAAATTTAACTCTCATTTCCCACCAGGAAGAGGAAATAACCAAAGGCTCAGCGTGCCGTGCCGGAACCAGATTAGGGCCTGAAGCCATCCTGCGGTGTTGCGGCCAGCTCAAAAGAAAGCGAGTTGAAGAAAGGAGCTCAGGGGCACTGTAATTCACAAACCTGCAGAGTTATAAATGACAGCTATCGTCCAAAAATAGACTGAAGTAAGGCTGCCAAGAGGACTTGAAAGCAGGGCAGAATTGCAGGAAACCGATTTCAAGAGGTAGACTGGAATTGCATTGAAAGCATAGGAAAAGAGGCAGAACGTCCACAATGATGCACTTGGCCAAAAAGGGCGTATGCGTTTTTTCCTGAATATATTCAGGAAAAAACGCATACGCCCTTTTTGGCCAACCAAGCAAGCTTGCAAAGGAAATCTGCACTACAATGAAGTCTCACTTCCCCCCGGTCAAAAGGGCCATCTGAAAAAAGTGTAAAATCCAGAAAGGCAGGACAGGCCATGGAGGACTGGGAGCCTTGTTATGCTGATGGGCGGGATGTAAATTGCCAACAGACACTCGGGAGAAGTGTATGGTGTTTCCTGAAACATCTAAAAACCAAAGCAACAGAGCCTAGGGCACTTCCACTTATGGTCCTATAGCTTAGGGAAATTAAAATAAAAAAGACACAGCCACCCCAAAGTTTGGGACGCCTCTGTTTACAAGAACCTCGTTTACAGTACAAGTTCAACATCGCAGAAAGTGAAAAATGGATAAAGAAGTTGTGGTACTTACTTACAAAGCAATATCACTCAGCAATGAAATCTATGTCATCAGGCTCTTAACAGAACAATGAGTGGATTCAGGTACGATGATTCTAACTGAAATAAGTCACACAGAAAAAGAAACATCATAAGATATCACTAATACACGGAATGTAAACTTGGCTACACAGGAACTGAATTCCAAAACAGAACAGGGTCTCAAATTTAGAAAAGCAACTTATGCTTGCTTAAGGGGAAAGGTGAGTTGGGGCGCTGCATAAAACCAGAGATTGAAATGAGCACAGATAAAGTTCCTTAAGCCAAATATGGAATAGACAAGAGCTACTCCTTGCTCAACGAAATGGACTCAACACCCCATATTAAACGCCTAAGAATGTACCTGACTAGTAAGTATCTTAAAACCTATGGATTGCTATGTCTCCGAAAGAGAATCAAGCACGTGTACAGGGGCATAAACGCAGCAGTGATAGGATTGGAGAGGTTCGGTGAGCAAATGAAGACCCTTTGAAGTCATATTGCATGGTACCCATTCCACGGGTTTCAACTACCCAGGTTTAAGGTATTCTTCCTTCAGCTAAAACATGCATGTGGAACCTAGAGTATGATCAACCACGTGATCGGGAGACGTGTTCAAATATGTCTCAGATTTCCTCCCCTGGTACTCGGGTGCAACATTCCAGACGCTTTACTAACACTCTCCCCACTTGGAGAATCAGTCCCTTTAACCTCCTGTTTGGCCCAGTTTGCAATTTCTGCGGAAGATGAAAAGGAATAGCGAGAACCAATGAGAGACTAGCTGGAGGTGGCTGGACGGGCAAATTTAACTCTCATTTCCCACCAGGAAGAGGAAATAACCAAAGGCTCAGCGTGCCGTGCCGGAAACAGATTAGGGCCTGAAGCCATCCTGCGGTGTTGCGGCCAGGTCACAAGAAAGCGAGTTGAAGAAAGGAGCTCAGGGGCACTGTAATTCACAAACCTGCACAGTTATAAATGACAGCTATCATCCAAAAATAGACTAAAGTAAGGCTGCCAAGAGGACTTGAAAGCGGGGCAGAATTGCAGGAAACCGATTTCAGGAGGTAGACTGGAATTGCATTGAAAGCATAGGAAAAGAGGCAGAACGTCCACAATGATGCACTTGGCCAAAAAGGGCGTATGCGTTTTTTCCTGAATATATTCAGGAAAAAACGCATACGCCCTTTTTGGCCAACCAAGCAAACTTGCAAAGGAAATCTGCACTACAATGAAGTCTCACTTCCCCCCGGTCAAAAGGGCCATCTGAAAAAAGTGTAAAATCCAGAAAGGCAGGACAGGCCATGGAGAACTGGGAGCCTTGTTATGCTGATGGGCGGGATGTAAATTGCCAACAGACACTCGGGAGAAGTGTATGGTGTTTCCTGAAACATCTAAAAAACAAAGCAACAGAGCCTAGGGCACTTCCACTTATGGTCCTATAGCTTAGGGAAATTAAAATCAAAAAGACACAGCCACCCCAAAGTTTGGGACGCCTCTGTTTACAAGAACCTCGTTTACCGTACAAGTTCAATATCACAGAAAGTGAAAAATGGATAAAGAACTTGTGGTACTTACGTACAATGCAGTATCACTCAGCAATGAAATCTATGTCATCAGGCCCGTAGCAGCATAATGAGTGGATTCAGTACGATGATTCTAACTGAAATAAGTCACACAGAAAAAGAAACATCATAAGATATCACTAATACACGGAATGTAAACTTGGCTACACAGGAACTGAATTCCAAAACAGAACAGGGTCTCAAATTTAGAAAACCAACTTATGCTTGCTTAAGGGGAAAGGTGAGTTGGGGTGCTGCATAAAACCAGAGATTGAAATGAGCACAGATAAAGTTCCTTAAGCCAAATATGGAATAGACAAGAGTTACTCCTTGCTCAACGAAATGGACTCAACACCCCATATTAAACGCCTAAGAATGTACCTGACTAGTAAGTATCTTAAAACCTATGGATTGCTATGACTCCAAAAGAGAATCAAGCATGTGTACAGGGGCATAAATGCAGCAGTGATAGGATTGGAGAGGTTCGGTGAGCAAATGAAGACCCTTTGAAGTCATATTGCATGGTACCCATTCCACGGGTCTCAACTCTCCAGGTTTAAGGTATTCTTCCTTCAGCTAAAACATGCATGTGGAACCCAGAGTATGATCAACCATGTGAACGGGAGAAGTGTTCAAATATGTCTCAGTTTTCCTCCCCTGGTACTCGGGTGCAACATTCCAGACGCTTTACTAACACTCTCCCCACTTGGAGAGTCAGCGCCTTTAACCTCCTGTCTGGACCAGTTTGCAATTTCTGCGGAAGATGAACAGGAATAGGGAGAACCAATGAGAGACTAGCTGGAGGTGTCTGGACGGGCAAATTTAACTCTCATTTCCCATCTGGAAGAGGAAATAACCAAAGGCTCAGCGTGCCGTGCCGGAACCAGATTAGGGCCTGAAGCCATCCTGCGGTGTTGCGGCCAGCTCAAAAGAAAGTGAGTTGAAGAAAGGAGCTCAGGGGCACTGTAATTCACAAACCTGCAGAGTTATAAATGACAGCTATCGTCCAAAAATATACTGAAGTAAGGCTGCCAAGAGGACTTGAAAGCGGGGCAGAATTGCAGGAAACCGATTTCAGGAGGTAGACTGGAATTGCATTGAAAGCATAGGAAAAGAGGCAGAACGTCCACAATGATGCACTTGGCCAAAAAGGGCGTATGCGTTTTTTCCTGAATATATTCAGGAAAAAACGCATACGCCCTTTTTGGCCAACCAAGCAAGCTTGCAAAGGAAATCTGCACTACAATGAAGTCTCACTTCCCCCCGGTCAAAAGGGCCATCTGAAAAAAGTGTAAAATCCAGAAAGGCAGGACAGGCCATGGAGAACTGGGAGCCTTGTTATGCTGATGGGCGGGATGTAAATTGCCAACAGACACTCGGGAGAAGTGTATGGTGTTTCCTGAAACATCTAAAAAACAAAGCAACAGAGCCTAGGGCACTTCCACTTATGGTCCTATAGCTTAGGGAAATTAAAATAAAAAAGACACAGCCACCCCAAAGTTTGGGACGCCTCTGTTTACAAGAACCTCGTTTACAGTACAAGTTCAACATCGCAGAAAGTGAAAAATGGATAAAGAAGATGTGGTATTTACTTACAAAGCAATATCACTCAGCAATGAAATCTATGTCATCAGGCTCTTAGCAGCACAATGAGTGGATTCAGGTATGATGATTCTAACTGAAATAAGTCACACAGAAAAAGAAACATCATAAGATATCACTAATACACGGAATGTAAACTTGGCTACACAGGAACTGAATTACAGAACAGAACAGGGTCTCAAATTTAGAAAACCAACTTATGCTTGCTTAAGAGGAAAGGTGAGTTGGGGTGCTGCATAAAACCAGAGATTGAAATGAGCACAGATAAAGTTCCTTAAGCCAAATATGGAATAGACAAGAGCTACTCCTTGCTCAACGAAATGGACTCAACACCGCATATTAAACGCCTAAGAATGTACCTGACTAGTAAGTATCTTAAAACCTATGGATTGCTATGTCTCCGAAAGAGAATCAAGCATGTGTACAGGGGCATAAACGCAGCAGTGATAGGATTGGAGAGGTTCGGTGAGCAAATGAAGACCCTTTGAAGTCATATTACATGGTACCCATTCCACGGGTTTCAACTACCCAGGTTTAAGGTATTCTTCCTTCAGCTAAAACATGCATGTGGAACCTAGAGTATGATCAACCGTGTGATCGGGAGACGTGTTCAAATATGTCTCAGTTTTCCTCCCCTGGTACTCGGGTGCAACATTCCAGACGCTTTACTAACACTCTCCCGACTTGGAGAATCAGTCCCTTTAACCTCCTGTTTGGCCCAGTTTGCAATTTCTGCGGAAGATGAAAAGGAATAGCGAGAACCAATGAGAGACTAGCTGGAGGTGGCTGGACGGGCAAATTTAACTCTCATTTCCCACCAGGAAGAGGAAATAACCAAAGGCTCAGCGTGCCGTGCCGGAACCAGATTAGGGCCTGAAGCCATCCTGCGGTGTTGCGGCCAGCTCAAAAGAAAGCGAGTTGAAGAAAGGAGCTCAGGGGCACTGTAATTCACAAACCTGCAGAGTTATAAATGACAGCTATCGTCCAAAAATAGACTGAAGTAAGGCTGCCAAGAGGACTTGAAAGCAGGGCAGAATTGCAGGAAACCGATTTCAAGAGGTAGACTGGAATTGCATTGAAAGCATAGGAAAAGAGGCAGAACGTCCACAATGATGCACTTGGCCAAAAAGGGCGTATGCGTTTTTTCCTGAATATATTCAGGAAAAAACGCATACGCCCTTTTTGGCCAACCAAGCAAGCTTGCAAAGGAAATCTGCACTACAATGAAGTCTCACTTCCCCCCGGTCAAAAGGGCCATCTGAAAAAAGTGTAAAATCCAGAAAGGCAGGACAGGCCATGGAGGACTGGGAGCCTTGTTATGCTGATGGGCGGTATGTAAATTGCCAACAGACACTCGGGAGAAGTGTATGGTGTTTCCTGAAACATCTAAAAACCAAAGCAACAGAGCCTAGGGCACTTCCACTTATGGTCCTATAGCTTAGCGAAATTAAAATAAAAAAGACACAGCCACCCCAAAGTTTGGGACGCCTCTGTTTACAAGAACCTCGTTTACAGTACAAGTTCAACATCGCAGAAAGTGAAAAATGGATAAAGAAGTTGTGGTACTTACTTACAAAGCAATATCACTCAGCAATGAAATCTATGTCATCAGGCTCTTAACAGAACAATGAGTGGATTCAGGTACGATGATTCTAACTGAAATAAGTCACACAGAAAAAGAAACATCATAAGATATCACTAATACACGGAATGTAAACTTGGCTACACAGGAACTGAATTCCAAAACAGAACAGGGTCTCAAATTTAGAAAAGCAACTTATGCTTGCTTAAGGGGAAAGGTGAGTTGGGGCGCTGCATAAAACTAGAGATTGAAATGAGCACAGATAAAGTTCCTTAAGCCAAATATGGAATAGACAAGAGCTACTCCTTGCTCAACGAAATGGACTCAACACCCCATATTAAACGCCTAAGAATGTACCTGACTAGTAAGTATCTTAAAACCTATGGATTGCTATGTCTCTGAAAGAGAATCAAGCACGTGTACAGGGGCATAAACGCAGCAGTGATAGAATTGGAGAGGTTCGGTGAGCAAATGAAGACCCTTTGAAGTCATATTGCATGGTACCCATTCCACGGGTTTCAACTACCCAGGTTTAAGGTATTCTTCCTTCAGCTAAAACATGCATGTGGAACCTAGAGTATGATCAACCACGTGATCGGGAGACGTGTTCAAATATGTCTCAGATTTCCTCCCCTGGTACTCGGGTGCAACATTCCAGACGCTTTACTAACACTCTCCCCACTTGGAGAATCAGTCCCTTTAACCTCCTGTTTGGCCCAGTTTGCAATTTCTGCGGAAGATGAAAAGGAATAGCGAGAACCAATGAGAGACTAGCTGGAGGTGGCTGGACGGGCAAATTTAACTCTCATTTCCCACCAGGAAGAGGAAATAACCAAAGGCTCAGCGTGCCGTGCCGGAAACAGATTAGGGCCTGAAGCCATCCTGCGGTGTTGCGGCCAGGTCACAAGAAAGCGAGTTGAAGAAAGGAGCTCAGGGGCACTGTAATTCACAAACCTGCACAGTTATAAATGACAGCTATCATCCAAAAATAGACTAAAGTAAGGCTGCCAAGAGGACTTGAAAGCGGGGCAGAATTGCAGGAAACCGATTTCAGGAGGTAGACTGGAATTGCATTGAAAGCATAGGAAAAGAGGCAGAACGTCCAAAATGATGCACTTGGCCAAAAAGGGCGTATGCGTTTTTTCCTGAATATATTCAGGAAAAAACGCATACGCCCTTTTTGGCCAACCAAGCAAACTTGCAAAGGAAATCTGCACTACAATGAAGTCTCACTTCCCCCCGGTCAAAAGGGCCATCTGAAAAAAGTGTAAAATCCAGAAAGGCAGGACAGGCCATGGAGAACTGGGAGCCTTGTTATGCTGATGGGCGGTATGTAAATTGCCAACAGACACTCGGGAGAAGTGTATGGTGTTTCCTGAAACATCTAAAAAACAAAGCAACAGAGCCTAGGGCACTTCCACTTATGGTCCTATAGCTTAGGGAAATTAAAATCAAAAAGACACAGCCACCCCAAAGTTTGGGACGCCTCTGTTTACAAGAACCTCGTTTACCGTACAAGTTCAATATCACAGAAAGTGAAAAATGGATAAAGAACTTGTGGTACTTACGTACAATGCAGTATCACTCAGCAATGAAATCTATGTCATCAGGCCCGTAGCAGCATAATGAGTGGATTCAGTACGATGATTCTAACTGAAATAAGTCACACAGAAAAAGAAACATCATAAGATATCACTAATACACGGAATGTAAACTTGGCTACACAGGAACTGAATTCCAAAACAGAACAGGGTCTCAAATTTAGAAAACCAACTTATGCTTGCTTAAGGGGAAAGGTGAGTTGGGGTGCTGCATAAAACCAGAGATTGAAATGAGCACAGATAAAGTTCCTTAAGCCAAATATGGAATAGACAAGAGTTACTCCTTGCTCAACGAAATGGACTCAACACCCCATATTAAACGCCTAAGAATGTACCTGACTAGTAAGTATCTTAAAACCTATGGATTGCTATGACTCCAAAAGAGAATCAAGCATGTGTACAGGGGCATAAATGCAGCAGTGATAGGATTGGAGAGGTTCGGTGAGCAAATGAAGACCCTTTGAAGTCATATTGCATGGTACCCATTCCACGGGTCTCAACTCTCCAGGTTTAAGGTATTCTTCCTTCAGCTAAAACATGCATGTGGAACCCAGAGTATGATCAACCATGTGAACGGGAGAAGTGTTCAAATATGTCTCAGTTTTCCTCCCCTGGTACTCGGGTGCAACATTCCAGACGCTTTACTAACACTCTCCCCACTTGGAGAGTCAGCGCCTTTAACCTCCTGTCTGGACCAGTTTGCAATTTCTGCGGAAGATGAACAGGAATAGGGAGAACCAATGAGAGACTAGCTGGAGGTGTCTGGACGGGCAAATTTAACTCTCATTTCCCATCTGGAAGAGGAAATAACCAAAGGCTCAGCGTGCCGTGCCGGAACCAGATTAGGGCCTGAAGCCATCCTGCGGTGTTGCGGCCAGCTCAAAAGAAAGTGAGTTGAAGAAAGGAGCTCAGGGGCACTGTAATTCACAAACCTGCAGAGTTATAAATGACAGCTATCGTCCAAAAATATACTGAAGTAAGGCTGCCAAGAGGACTTGAAAGCGGGGCAGAATTGCAGGAAACCGATTTCAGGAGGTAGACTGGAATTGCATTGAAAGCATAGGAAAAGAGGCAGAACGTCCACAATGATGCACTTGGCCAAAAAGGGCGTATGCGTTTTTTCCTGAATATATTCAGGAAAAAACGCATACGCCCTTTTTGGCCAACCAAGCAAGCTTGCAAAGGAAATCTGCACTACAATGAAGTCTCACTTCCCCCCGGTCAAAAGGGCCATCTGAAAAAAGTGTAAAATCCAGAAAGGCAGGACAGGCCATGGAGGACTGGGAGCCTTGTTATGCTGATGGGCGGGATGTAAATTGCCAACAGACACTCGGGAGAAGTGTATGGTGTTTCCTGAAACATCTAAAAACCAAAGCAACAGAGCCTAGGGCACTTCCACTTATGGTCCTATAGCTTAGCGAAATTAAAATAAAAAAGACACAGCCACCCCAAAGTTTGGGACGCCTCTGTTTACAAGAACCTCGTTTACAGTACAAGTTCAACATCGCAGAAAGTGAAAAATGGATAAAGAAGTTGTGGTACATACTTACAAAGCAATATCACGCAGCAATGAAATCTATGTCATCAGGCTCTTAACAGCACAATGAGTGGATTCAGGTACGATGATTCTAACTGAAATAAGTCACACAGAAAAAGAAACATCATAAGATATCACTAATACACGGAATGTAAAGTTGGCTACACAGGAACTGAATTCCAAAACAAAACAGGGTCTCAAATTTAGAAAAGCAACTTATGCTTGCTTAAGGGGAAAGGTGAGTTGGGGCGCTGCATAAAACCAGAGATTGAAATGAGCACAGATAAAGTTCCTTAAGCCAAATATGGAATAGACAAGAGCTACTCCTTGCTCAACGAAATGGACTCAACACCCCATATTAAACGCCTAAGAATGTACCTGACTAGTAAGTATCTTAAAACCTATGGATTGCTATGTCTCCGAAAGAGAATCAAGCATGTGTACAGGGGCATAAACGCAGCAGTGATAGGATTGGAGAGGTTCGGTGAGCAAATGAAGACCCTTTGAAGTCATATTGCATGGTACCCATTCCACGGGTTTCAACTACCCAGGTTTAAGGTATTCTTCCTTCAGCTAAAACATGCATGTGGAACCTAGAGTATGATCAACCATGTGATCGGGAGACGTGTTCAAATATGTCTCAGTTTTCCTCCCCTGGTACTCGGGTGCAACATTCCAGACGCTTTACTAACACTCTCCCGACTTGGAGAATCAGTCCCTTTAACCTCCTGTTTGGCCCAGTTTGCAATTTCTGCGAAAGATGAGAAGGAATAGCGAGAACCAATGAGAGACTAGCTGGAGGTGGCTGGACGGGCAAATTTAACTCTCATTTCCCACCAGGAAGAGGAAATAACCAAAGGCTCAGCGTGCCGTGCCGGAACCAGATTAGGGCCTGAAGCCATCCTGCGGTGTTGCGGCCAGCTCAAAAGAAAGCGAGTTGAAGAAAGGAGCTCAGGGGCACTGTAATTCACAAACCTGCAGAGTTATAAATGACAGCTATCGTCCAAAAATAGACTGAAGTAAGGCTGCCAAGAGGACTTGAAAGCAGGGCAGAATTGCAGGAAACCGATTTCAAAAGGTAGACTGGAATTGCATTGAAAGCATAGGAAAAGAGGCAGAACGTCCACAATGATGCACTTGGCCAAAAAGGGCGTATGCGTTTTTTCCTGAATATATTCAGGAAAAAACGCATACGCCCTTTTTGGCCAACCAAGCAAGCTTGCAAAGGAAATCTGCACTACAATGAAGTCTCACTTCCCCCCGGTCAAAAGGGCCATCTGAAAAAAGTGTAAAATCCAGAAAGGCAGGACAGGCCATGGAGGACTGGGAGCCTTGTTATGCTGATGGGCGGGATGTAAATTGCCAACAGACACTCGGGAGAAGTGTATGGTGTTTCCTGAAACATCTAAAAACCAAAGCAACAGAGCCTAGGGCACTTCCACTTATGGTCCTATAGCTTAGCGAAATTAAAATAAAAAAGACACAGCCACCCCAAAGTTTGGGACGCCTCTGTTTACAAGAACCTCGTTTACCGTACAAGTTCAATATCACAGAAAGTGAAAAATGGATAAAGAACTTGTGGTACTTACGTACAATGCAGTATCACTCAGCAATGAAATCTATGTCATCAGGCCCGTAGCAGCATAATGAGTGGATTCAGGTACGATGATTCTAACTGAAATAAGTCACACAGAAAAAGAAACATCATAAGATATCACTAATACACGGAATGTAAACTTGGCTACACAGGAACTGAATTCCAAAACAGAACAGGGTCTCAAATTTAGAAAACCAACTTATGCTTGCTTAAGGGGAAAGGTGAGTTGGGGTGCTGCATAAAACCAGAGATTGAAATGAGCACAGATAAAGTTCCTTAAGCCAAATATGGAATAGACAAGAGCTACTCCTTGCTCAACGAAATGGACTCAACACCCCATATTAAACGCCTAAGAATGTACCTGACTAGTAAGTATCTTAAAACCTATGGATTGCTATGTCTCCAAAAGAGAATCAAGCATGTGTACAGGGGCATAAATGCAGCAGTGATAGGATTGGAGAGGTTCGGTGAGCAAATGAAGACCCTTTGAAGTCATATTGCATGGTACCCATTCCACGGGTCTCAACTCTCCAGGTTTAAGGTATTCTTCCTTCAGCTAAAACATGCATGTGGAACCCAGAGTATGATCAACCGTGTGAACGGGAGACGTGTTTAAATATGTCTCAGTTTTCCTCCCCTGGTACTCGGGTGCAACATTCCAGACGCTTTACTAACACTCTCCCCACTTGGAGAGTCAGCGCCTTTAACCTCCTGTTTGGCCCAGTTTGCAATTTCTGCGGAAGATGAACAGGAATAGGGAGAACCAATGAGAGACTAGCTGGAGGTGTCTGGACGGGCAAATTTAACTCTCATTTCCCATCTGGAAGAGGAAATAACCAAAGGCTCAGCGTGCCGTGCCGGAACCAGATTAGGGCCTGAAGCCATCCTGCGGTGTTGCGGCCAGCTCAAAAGAAAGTGAGTTGAAGAAAGGAGCTCAGGGACACTGTAATTCACAAACCTGCAGAGTTATAAATGACAGCTATCGTCCAAAAATATACTGAAGTAAGGCTGCCAAGAGGACTTGAAAGCGGGGCAGAATTGCAGGAAACCGATTTCAGGAGGTAGACTGGAATTGCATTGAAAGCATAGGAAAAGAGGCAGAACGTCCACAATGATGCACTTGGCCAAAAAGGGCGTATGCGTTTTTTCCTGAATATATTCAGGAAAAAACGCATACGCCCTTTTTGGCCAACCAAGCAAGCTTGCAAAGGAAATCTGCACTACAATGAAGTCTCACTTCCCCCCGGTCAAAAGGGCCATCTGAAAAATGTGTGAAATCCAGAAAGGCAGGACAGGCCATGGAGAACTGGGAGCCTTGTTATGCTGATGGGCGGGATGTAAATTGCCAACAGACACTCGGGAGAAGTGTATGGTGTTTCCTGAAACATCTAAAAAACAAAGCAACAGAGCCTAGGGCACTTCCACTTATGGTCCTATAGCTTAGGGAAATTAAAATAAAAAAGACACAGCCACCCCAAAGTTTCGGACGCCTCTGTTTACAAGAACCTCGTTTACAGTACAAGTTCAACATCGCAGAAAGTGAAAAATGGATAAAGAAGATGTGGTATTTACTTACAAAGCAATATCACTCAGCAATGAAATCTATGTCATCAGGCTCTTAGCAGCACAATGAGTGGATTCAGGTATGATGATTCTAACTGAAATAAGTCACACAGAAAAAGAAACATCCTAAGATATCAGTAATACACGGAATGTAAACTTGGCTACACAGGAACTGAATTACAGAACAGAACAGGGTCACAAATTTAGAAAACCAACTTATGCTTGCTTAAGAGGAAAGGTGAGTTGGGGTGCTGCATAAAACCAGAGATTGAAATGAGCACAGATAAAGTTCCTTAAGCCAAATATGGAATAGACAAGAGCTACTCCTTGCTCAACGAAATGGACTCAACACCGCATATTAAACGCCTAAGAATGTACCTGACTAGTAAGTATCTTAAAACCTATGGATTGCTATGTCTCCGAAAGAGAATCAAGCATGTGTACAGGGGCATAAACGCAGCAGTGATAGGATTGGAGAGGTTCGGTGAGCAAATGAAGACCCTTTGAAGTCATATTGCATGGTACCCATTCCACGGGTTTCAACTACCCAGGTTTAAGGTATTCTTCCTTCAGCTAAAACATGCATGTGGAACCTAGAGTATGATCAACCATGTGATCGGGAGACGTGTTCAAATATGTCTCAGTTTTCCTCCCCTGGTACTCGGGTGCAACATTCCAGACGCTTTACTAACACTCTCCCGACTTGGAGAATCAGTCCCTTTAACCTCCTGTTTGGCCCAGTTTGCAATTTCTGCGGAAGATGAAAAGGAATAGCGAGAACCAATGAGAGACTAGCTGGAGGTGGCTGGACGGGCAAATTTAACTCTCATTTCCCACCAGGAAGAGGAAATAACCAAAGGCTCAGCGTGCCGTGCCGGAACCAGATTAGGGCCTGAAGCCATCCTGCGGTGTTGCGGCCAGCTCACAAGAAAGCGAGTTGAAGAAAGGAGCTCAGGGGCACTGTAATTCACAAACCTGCACAGTTATAAATGACAGCTATCATCCAAAAATAGACTAAAGTAAGGCTGCCAAGAGGACTTGAAAGCGGGGCAGAATTGCAGGAAACCGATTTCAGGAGGTAGACTGGAATTGCATTGAAAGCATAGGAAAAGAGGCAGAACGTCCACAATGATGCACTTGGCCAAAAAGGGCGTATGCGTTTTTTCCTGAATATATTCAGGAAAAAACGCATACGCCCTTTTTGGCCAACCAAGCAAGCTTGCAAAGGAAATCTGCACTACAATGAAGTCTCACTTCCCCCTGGTCAAAAGGGCCATCTGAAAAAAGTGTAAAATCCAGAAAGGCGGGACAGGCCATGGAGAACTGGGAGCCTTGTTATGCTGATGGGTGGGATATAAATTGCCAACAGACACTCGGGAGAAGTGTATGGTGTTTCCTGAAACATCTAAAAAACAAAGCAACAGAGCCTAGGGCACTTCCACTTATGGTCCTATAGCTTAGGGAAATTAAAATCAAAAAGACACAGCCACCACAAAGTTTGGGACGCCTCTGTTTACAAGAACCTCGTTTACTGTACAAGTTCAATATCACAGAAAGTGAAAAATGGGTAAAGAACTTGTGGTACTTACGTACAATGCAGTATCACTCAGCAATGAAATCTATGTCATCAGGCCCGTAGCAGCATAATGAGTGGATTCAGGTACGATGATTCTAACTGAAATAAGTCACACAGAAAAAGAAACATCATAAGATATCACTAATACACGGAATGTAAACTTGGCTACACAGGAACTGAATTCCAAAACAGAACAGGGTCTCAAATTTAGAAAACCAACTTATGCTTGCTTAAGGGGAAAGGTGAGTTGGGGTGCTGCATAAAACCAGAGATTGAAATGAGCACAGATAAAGTTCCTTAAGCCAAATATGGAATAGACAAGAGCTACTCCTTGCTCAACGAAATGGACTCAACACCCCATATTAAACGCCTAAGAATGTACCTGACTAGTAAGTATCTTAAAACATATGGATTGCTATGTCTCCAAAAGAGAATCAAGCATGTGTACAGGGGCATAAATGCAGCAGTGATAGGATTGGAGAGGTTCGGTGAGCAAATGAAGACCCTTTGAAGTCATATTGCATGGTACCCATTCCACGGGTCTCAACTCTCCAGGTTTAAGGTATTCTTCTTTCAGCAAAAACATGCATGTGGAACCCAGAGTATGATCAACCGTGTGAACGGGAGACGTGTTCAAATATGTCTCAGTTTTCCTCCCCTGGTACTCGGGTGCAACATTCCAGACGCTTTACTAACACTCTCCCCACTTCGAGAGTCAGCGCCTTTAACCTGTTTGGCCCAGTTTGCAATTTCTGCGGAAGATGAACAGGAATAGGGAGAACCAATGAGAGACTAGCTGGAGGTGTCTGGACGGGCAAATTTAACTCTCATTTCCCATCTGGAAGAGGAAATAACCAAAGGCTCAGCGTGCCGTGCCGGAACCAGATTAGGGCCTGAAGCCATCCTGCGGTGTTGCGGCCAGCTCAAAAGAAAGTGAGTTGAAGAAAGGAGCTCAGGGGCACTGTAATTCACAAACCTGCAGAGTTATAAATGACAGCTATCGTCCAAAAATATACTGAAGTAAGGCTGCCAAGAGGACTTGAAAGCGGGGCAGAATTGCAGGAAACCGATTTCAGGAGGTAGACTGGAATTGCATTGAAAGCATAGGAAAAGAGGCAGAACGTCCACAATGATGCCCTTGGCCAAAAAGGGCGTATGCGTTTTTTCCTGAATATATTCAGGAAAAAACGCATACGCCCTTTTTGGCCAACCAAGCAAGCTTGCAAAGGAAATCTGCACTACAATGAAGTCTCACTTCCCCCCGGTCAAAAGGGCCATCTGAAAAAAGTGTAAAATCCAGAAAGGCAGGACAGGCCATGGAGAACTGGGAGGCTTGTTATGCTGATGGGCGGGATGTAAATTGCCAACAGACACTCGGGAGAAGTGTATGGTGTTTCCTGAAACATCTAAAAAACAAAGCAACAGAGCCTAGGGCACTTCCACTTATGGTCCTATAGCTTAGGGAAATTAAAATCAAAAGGACACAGCCACCCCAAAGTTTGGGACGCCTCTGTTTACAAGATCCTCGTTTACAGTACAAGTTCAACATCGCAGAAAGTGAAAAATGGATAAAGAAGATGTGGTATTTACTTACAAAGCAATATCACTCAGCAATGAAATCTATGTCATCAGGCTCTTAGCAGCACAATGAGTGGATTCAGGTATGATGATTCTAACTGAAATAAGTCACACAGAAAAAGAAACATCATAAGATATCACTAATACACGGAATGTAAACTTGGCTACACAGGAACTGAATTACAGAACAGAACAGGGTCTCAAATTTAGAAAACCAACTTATGCTTGCTTAAGAGGAAAGGTGAGTTGGGGTGCTGCATAAAACCAGAGATTGAAATGAGCACAGATAAAGTTCCTTAAGCCAAATATGGAATAGACAAGAGCTACTCCTTGCTCAACGAAATGGACTCAACACCGCATATTAAACGCCTAAGAATGTACCTGACTAGTAAGTATCTTAAAACCTATGGATTGCTATGTCTCTGAAAGAGAATCAAGCATGTGTACAGGGGCATAAACGCAGCAGTGATAGGATTGGAGAGGTTCGGTGAGCAAATGAAGACCCTTTGAAGTCATATTGCATGGTACCCATTCCACGGGTTTCAACTACCCAGGTTTAAGGTATTCTTCGTTCAGCTAAAACATGCATGTGGAACCTAGAGTATGATCAACCATGTGATCGGGAGACGTGTTCAAATATGTCTCAGATTTCCTCCCCTGGTACTCGGGTGCAACATTCCAGACGCTTTACTAACACTCTCCCGACTTGGAGAATCAGTCCCTTTAACCTCCTGTTTGGCCCAGTTTGCAATTTCTGCGGAAGATGAAAAGGAATAGCGAGAACCAATGAGAGACTAGCTGGAGGTGGCTGGACGGGCAAATTTAACTCTCATTTCCCACCAGGAAGAGGAAATAACCAAAGGCTCAGCGTGCCGTGCCGGAACCAGATTAGGACCTGAAGCCATCCTGCGGTGTTGCGGCCAGGTCACAAGAAAGCGAGTTGAAGAAAGGAGCTCAGGGGCACTGTAATTCACAAACCTGCACAGTTATAAATGACAGCTATCATCCAAAAATAGACTAAAGTAAGGCTGCCAAGAGGACTTGAAAGCGGGGCAGAATTGCAGGAAACCGATTTCAGGAGGTAGACTGGAATTGCATTGAAAGCATAGGAAAAGAGGCAGAACGTCCACAATGATGCACTTGGCCAAAAAGGGCGTATGCGTTTTTTCCTGAATATATTCAGGAAAAAACGCATACGCCCTTTTTGGCCAACCAAGCAAACTTGCAAAGGAAATCTGCACTACAATGAAGTCTCACTTCCCCCCGGTCAAAAGGGCCATCTGAAAAAAGTGTAAAATCCAGAAAGGCAGGACAGGCCATGGAGAACTGGGAGCCTTGTTATGCTGATGGGCGGGATGTAAATTGCCAACAGACACTCGGGAGAACTGTATGGTGTTTCCTGAAACATCTAAAAAACAAAGCAACAGAGCCTAGGGCACTTCCACTTATGGTCCTATAGCTTAGGGAAATTAAAATCAAAAAGACACAGCCACCCCAAAGTTTGGGACGCCTCTGTTTACAAGAACCTCGTTTACCGTACAAGTTCAATATCACAGAAAGTGAAAAATGGATAAAGAACTTGTGGTACTTACGTACAATGCAGTATCACTCAGCAATGAAATCTATGTCATCAGGCCCGTAGCAGCATAATGAGTGGATTCAGGTACGATGATTCTAACTGAAATAAGTCACACAGAAAAAGAAACATCATAAGATATCACTAATACACGGAATGTAAACTTGGCTACACAGGAACTGAATTCCAAAACAGAACAGGGTCTCAAATTTAGAAAACCAACTTATGCTTGCTTAAGGGGAAAGGTGAGTTGGGGTGCTGCATAAAACCAGAGATTGAAATGAGCACAGATAAAGTTCCTTAAGCCAAATATGGAATAGACAAGAGCTACTCCTTGCTCAACGAAATGGACTCAACACCCCATATTAAACGCCTAAGAATGTACCTGACTAGTAAGTATCTTAAAACCTATGGATTGCTATGACTCCAAAAGAGAATCAAGCATGTGTACAGGGGCATAAATGCAGCAGTGATAGGATTGGAGAGGTTCGGTGAGCAAATGAAGACCCTTTGAAGTCATATTGCATGGTACCCATTCCACGGGTCTCAACTCTCCAGGTTTAAGGTATTCTTCCTTCAGCTAAAACATGCATGTGGAACCCAGAGTATGATCAACCATGTGAACGGGAGAAGTGTTCAAATATGTCACAGTTTTCCTCCCCTGGTACTCGGGTGCAACATTCCAGACGCTTTACTAACACTCTCCCCACTTGGAGAGTCAGCGCCTTTAACCTCCTGTCTGGACCAGTTTGCAATTTCTGCGGAAGATGAACAGGAATAGGGAGAACCAATGAGAGACTAGCTGGAGGTGTCTGGACGGGCAAATTTAACTCTCATTTCCCATCTGGAAGAGGAAATAACCAAAGGCTCAGCGTGCCGTGCCGGAACCAGATTAGGGCCTGAAGCCATCCTGCGGTGTTGCGGCCAGGTCACAAGAAAGTGAGTTGAAGAAAGGAGCTCAGGGGCACTGTAATTCACAAACCTGCAGAGTTATAAATGACAGCTATCGTCCAAAAATATACTGAAGTAAGGCTGCCAAGAGGACTTGAAAGCGGGGCAGAATTGCAGGAAACCGATTTCAGGAGGTAGACTGGAATTGCATTGAAAGCATAGGAAAAGAGGCAGAACGTCCACAATGATGCACTTGGCCAAAAAGGGCGTATGCGTTTTTTCCTGAATATATTCAGGAAAAAACGCATACGCCCTTTTTGGCCAACCAAGCAAACTTGCAAAGGAAATCTGCACTACAATGAAGTCTCACTTCCCCCCGGTCAAAAGGGCCATCTGAAAAAAGTGTAAAATCCAGAAAGGCAGGACAGGCCATGGAGAACTGGGAGCCTTGTTATGCTGATGGGCGGGATGTAAATTGCCAACAGACACTCGGGAGAAGTGTATGGTGTTTCCTGAAACATCTAAAAAACAAAGCAACAGAGCCTAGGGCACTTCCACTTATGGTCCTATAGCTTAGGGAAATTAAAATCAAAAAGACACAGCCACCCCAAAGTTTGGGACGCCTCTGTTTACAAGAACCTCGTTTACCGTACAAGTTCAATATCACAGAAAGTGAAAAATGGATAAAGAACTTGTGGTACTTACGTACAATGCAGTATCACTCAGCAATGAAATCTATGTCATCAGGCCCGTAGCAGCATAATGAGTGGATTCAGGTACGATGATTCTAACTGAAATAAGTCACACAGAAAAAGAAACATCATAAGATATCACTAATACACGGAATGTAAACTTGGCTACACAGGAACTGAATTCCAAAACAGAACAGGGTCTCAAATTTAGAAAACCAACTTATGCTTGCTTAAGGGGAAAGGTGAGTTGGGGTGCTGCATAAAACCAGAGATTGAAATGAGCACAGATAAAGTTCCTTAAGCCAAATATGGAATAGACAAGAGCTACTCCTTGCTCAACGAAATGGACTCAACACCCCTTATTAAACGCCTAAGAATGTACCTGACTAGTAAGTATCTTAAAACCTATGGATTGCTATGACTCCAAAAGAGAATCAAGCATGTGTACAGGGGCATAAATGCAGCAGTGATAGGATTGGAGAGGTTCGGTGAGCAAATGAAGACCCTTTGAAGTCATATTGCATGGTACCCATTCCACGGGTCTCAACTCTCCAGGTTTAAGGTATTCTTCCTTCAGCTAAAACATGCATGTGGAACCCAGAGTATGATCAACCATGTGAACGGGAGAAGTGTTCAAATATGTCTCAGTTTTCCTCCCCTGGTACTCGGGTGCAACATTCCAGACGCTTTACTAACACTCTCCCCACTTGGAGAGTCAGCGCCTTTAACCTCCTGTCTGGACCAGTTTGCAATTTCTGCGGAAGATGAACAGGAATAGGGAGAACCAATGAGAGACTAGCTGGAGGTGTCTGGACGGGCAAATTTAACTCTCATTTCCCATCTGGAAGAGGAAATAACCAAAGGCTCAGCGTGCCGTGCCGGAACCAGATTAGGGCCTGAAGCCATCCTGCGGTGTTGCGGCCAGGTCACAAGAAAGTGAGTTGAAGAAAGGAGCTCAGGGGCACTGTAATTCACAAACCTGCAGAGTTATAAATGACAGCTATCGTCCAAAAATATACTGAAGTAAGGCTGCCAAGAGGACTTGAAAGCGGGGCAGAATTGCAGGAAACCGATTTCAGGAGGTAGACTGGAATTGCATTGAAAGCATAGGAAAAGAGGCAGAACGTCCACAATGATGCACTTGGCCAAAAAGGGCGTATGCGTTTTTTCCTGAATATATTCAGGAAAAAACGCATACGCCCTTTTTGGCCAACCAAGCAAACTTGCAAAGGAAATCTGCACTACAATGAAGTCTCACTTCCCCCCGGTCAAAAGGGCCATCTGAAAAAAGTGTAAAATCCAGAAAGGCAGGACAGGCCATGGAGAACTGGGAGCCTTGTTATGCTGATGGGCGGGATGTAAATTGCCAACAGACACTCGGGAGAAGTGTATGGTGTTTCCTGAAACATCTAAAAAACAAAGCAACAGAGCCTAGGGCACTTCCACTTATGGTCCTATAGCTTAGGGAAATTAAAATCAAAAAGACACAGCCACCCCAAAGTTTGGGACGCCTCTGTTTACAAGAACCTCGTTTACCGTACAAGTTCAATATCACAGAAAGTGAAAAATGGATAAAGAACTTGTGGTACTTACGTACAATGCAGTATCACTCAGCAATGAAATCTATGTCATCAGGCCCGTAGCAGCATAATGAGTGGATTCAGGTACGATGATTCTAACTGAAATAAGTCACACAGAAAAAGAAACATCATAAGATATCACTAATACACGGAATGTAAACTTGGCTACACAGGAACTGAATTCCAAAACAGAACAGGGTCTCAAATTTAGAAAACCAACTTATGCTTGCTTAAGGGGAAAGGTGAGTTGGGGTGCTGCATAAAACCAGAGATTGAAATGAGCACAGATAAAGTTCCTTAAGCCAAATATGGAATAGACAAGAGCTACTCCTTGCTCAACGAAATGGACTCAACACCCCTTATTAAACGCCTAAGAATGTACCTGACTAGTAAGTATCTTAAAACCTATGGATTGCTATGACTCCAAAAGAGAATCAAGCATGTGTACAGGGGCATAAATGCAGCAGTGATAGGATTGGAGAGGTTCGGTGAGCAAATGAAGACCCTTTGAAGTCATATTGCATGGTACCCATTCCACGGGTCTCAACTCTCCAGGTTTAAGGTATTCTTCCTTCAGCTAAAACATGCATGTGGAACCCAGAGTATGATCAACCATGTGAACGGGAGAAGTGTTCAAATATGTCTCAGTTTTCCTCCCCTGGTACTCGGGTGCAACATTCCAGACGCTTTACTAACACTCTCCCCACTTGGAGAGTCAGCGCCTTTAACCTCCTGTCTGGACCAGTTTGCAATTTCTGCGGAAGATGAACAGGAATAGGGAGAACCAATGAGAGACTAGCTGGAGGTGTCTGGACGGGCAAATTTAACTCTCATTTCCCATCTGGAAGAGGAAATAACCAAAGGCTCAGCGTGCCGTGCCGGAACCAGATTAGGGCCTGAAGCCATCCTGCGGTGTTGCGGCCAGGTCACAAGAAAGTGAGTTGAAGAAAGGAGCTCAGGGGCACTGTAATTCACAAACCTGCAGAGTTATAAATGACAGCTATCGTCCAAAAATATACTGAAGTAAGGCTGCAAAGAGGACTTGAAAGCGGGGCAGAATTGCAGGAAACCGATTTCAGGAGGTAGACTGGAATTGCATTGAAAGCATAGGAAAAGAGGCAGAACGTCCACAATGATGCACTTGGCCAAAAAGGGCGTATGCGTTTTTTCCTGAATATATTCAGGAAAAAACGCATACGCCCTTTTTGGCCAACCAAGCAAGCTTGCAAAGGAAATCTGCACTACAATGAAGTCTCACTTCCCCCCGGTCAAAAGGGCCATCTGAAAAAAGTGTAAAATCCAGAAAGGCAGGACAGGCCATGGAGAACTGGGAGCCTTGTTATGCTGATGGGCGGGATGTAAATTGCCAACAGACACTCGGGAGAAGTGTATGGTGTTTCCTGAAACATCTAAAAAACAAAGCAACAGAGCCTAGGGCACTTCCACTTATGGTCCTATAGCTTAGGGAAATTAAAATAAAAAAGACACAGCCACCCCAAAGTTTGGGACGCCTCTGTTTACAAGAACCTCGTTTACAGTACAAGTTCAACATCGCAGAAAGTGAAAAATGGATAAAGAAGATGTGGTATTTACTTACAAAGCAATATCACTCAGCAATGAAATCTATGTCATCAGGCTCTTAGCAGCACAATGAGTGGATTCAGGTATGATGATTCTAACTGAAATAAGTCACACAGAAAAAGAAACATCATAAGATATCACTAATACACGGAATGTAAACTTGGCTACACAGGAACTGAATTACAGAACAGAACAGGGTCTCAAATTTAGAAAACCAACTTATGCTTGCTTAAGAGGAAAGGTGAGTTGGGGTGCTGCATAAAACCAGAGATTGAAATGAGCACAGATAAAGTTCCTTAAGCCAAATATGGAATAGACAAGAGCTACTCCTTGCTCAACGAAATGGACTCAACACCGCATATTAAACGCCTAAGAATGTACCTGACTAGTAAGTATCTTAAAACCTATGGATTGCTATGTCTCCGAAAGAGAATCAAGCATGTGTACAGGGGCATAAACGCAGCAGTGATAGGATTGGAGAGGTTCGGTGAGCAAATGAAGACCCTTTGAAGTCATATTGCATGGTACCCATTCCACGGGTTTCAACTACCCAGGTTTAAGGTATTCTTCCTTCAGCTAAAACATGCATGTGGAACCTAGAGTATGATCAACCGTGTAATCGGGAGACGTGTTCAAATATGTCTCAGTTTTCCTCCCCTGGTACTCGGGTGCAACATTCCAGACGCTTTACTAACACTCTCCCGACTTGGAGAATCAGTCCCTTTAACCTCCTGTTTGGCCCAGTTTGCAATTTCTGCGGAAGATGAAAAGGAATAGCGAGAACCAATGAGAGACTAGCTGGAGGTGGCTGGACGGGCAAATTTAACTCTCATTTCCCACCAGGAAGAGGAAATAACCAAAGGCTCAGCGTGCCGTGCCGGAACCAGATTAGGGCCTGAAGCCATCCTGCGGTGTTGCGGCCAGCTCAAAGAAAGCGAGTTGAAGAAAGGAGCTCAGGGGCACTGTAATTCACAAACCTGCAGAGTTATAAATGACAGCTATCGTCCAAAAATAGACTGAAGTAAGGCTGCCAAGAGGACTTGAAAGCAGGGCAGAATTGCAGGAAACCGATTTCAAGAGGTAGACTGGAATTGCATTGAAAGCATAGGAAAAGAGGCAGAACGTCCACAATGATGCACTTGGCCAAAAAGGGCGTATGCGTTTTTTCCTGAATATATTCAGGAAAAAACGCATACGCCCTTTTTGGCCAACCAAGCAAGCTTGCAAAGGAAATCTGCACTACAATGAAGTCTCACTTCCCCCCGGTCAAAAGGGCCATCTGAAAAAAGTGTAAAATCCAGAAAGGAAGGACAGGCCATGGAGGACTGGGAGCCTTGTTATGCTGATGGGCGGGATGTAAATTGCCAACAGACACTCGGGAGAAGTGTATGGTGTTTCCTGAAACATCTAAAAACCAAAGCAACAGAGCCTAGGGCACTTCCACTTATGGTCCTATAGCTTAGCGAAATTAAAATAAAAAAGACACAGCCACCCCAAAGTTTGGGACGCCTCTGTTTACAAGAACCTCGTTTACAGTACAAGTTCAACATCGCAGAAAGTGAAAAATGGATAAAGAAGTTGTGGTACTTACTTACAAAGCAATATCACTCAGCAATGAAATCTATGTCATCAGGCTCTTAACAGCACAATGAGTGGATTCAGGTACGATGATTCTAACTGAAATAAGTCACACAGATAAAGAAACATCATAAGATATCACTAATACACGGAATGTAAACTTGGCTACACAGGAACTGAATTCCAAAACAGAACAGGGTCTCAAATTTAGAAAAGCAACTTATGCTTGCTTAAGGGGAAAGGTGAGTTGGGGCGCTGCATAAAACCAGAGATTGAAATGAGCACAGATAAAGTTCCTTAAGCCAAATATGGAATAGACAAGAGCTACTCCTTGCTCAACGAAATGGACTCAACACCCCATATTAAACGCCTAAGAATGTACCTGACTAGTAAGTATCTTAAAACCTATGGATTGCTATGTCTCCGAAAGAGAATCAAGCATGTGTACAGGGGCATAAACGCAGCAGTGATAGGATTGGAGAGGTTCGGTGAGCAAATGAAGACCCTTTGAAGTCATATTGCATGGTACCCATTCCACGGGTTTCAACTACCCAGGTTTAAGGTATTCTTCCTTCAGCTAAAACATGCATGTGGAACCTAGAGTATGATCAACCGTGTGATCGGGAGACGTGTTCAAATATGTCTCAGTTTTCCTCCCCTGGTACTCGGGTGCAACATTCCAGACGCTTTACTAACACTCTCCCGACTTGGAGAATCAGTCCCTTTAACCTCCTGTTTGGCCCAGTTTGCAATTTCTGCGGAAGATGAAAAGGAATAGCGAGAACCAATGAGACACTAGCTGGAGGTGGCTGGACGGGCAAATTTAACTCTCATTTCCCACCAGGAAGAGGAAATAACCAAAGGCTCAGCGTGCCGTGCCGGAACCAGATTAGGGCCTGAAGCCATCCTGCGGTGTTGCGGCCAGGTCACAAGATAGCGAGTTGAAGAAAGGAGCTCAGGGGCACTGTAATTCACAAACCTGCACAGTTATAAATGACAGCTATCATCCAAAAATAGACTAAAGTAAGGCTGCCAAGAGGACTTGAAAGCGGGGCAGAATTGCAGGAAACCGATTTCAGGAGGTAGACTGGAATTGCATTGAAAGCATAGGAAAAGAGGCAGAACGTCCACAATGATGCACTTGGCCAAAAAGGGCGTATGCGTTTTTTCCTGAATATATTCAGGAAAAAACGCATACGCCCTTTTTGGCCAACCAAGCAAACTTGCAAAGGAAATCTGCACTACAATGAAGTCTCACTTCCTCCCGGTCAAAAGGGCCATCTGAAAAAAGTGTAAAATCCAGAAAGGCAGGACAGGCCATGGAGAACTGGGAGCCTTGTTATGCTGATGGACGGGATGTAAATTGCCAACAGACACTCGGGAGAAGTGTATGGTGTTTCCTGAAACATCTAAAAAACAAAGCAACAGAGCCTAGGGCACTTCCACTTATGGTCCTATAGCTTAGGGAAATTAAAATCAAAAAGACACAGCCACCCCAAAGTTTGGGACGCCTCTGTTTACAAGAACCTCGTTTACCGTACAAGTTCAATATCACAGAAAGTGAAAAATGGATAAAGAACTTGTGGTACTTACGTACAATGCAGTATCACTCAGCAATGAAATCTATGTCATCAGGCCCGTAGCAGCATAATGAGTGGATTCAGGTACGATGATTCTAACTGAAATAAGTCACACAGAAACAGAAACATCATAAGATATCACTAATACACGGAATGTAAACTTGGCTACACAGGAACTGAATTCCAAAACAGAACAGGGTCTCAAATTTAGAAAAGCAACTTATGCTTGCTTAAGGGGAAAGGTGAGTTGGGGCGCTGCATAAAACCAGAGATTGAAATGAGCACAGATAAAGTTCCTTAAGCCAAATATGGAATAGACAAGAGCTACTCCTTGCTCAGTGAAATGGACTCAACACCCCATATTAAACGCCTAAGAATGTACCTGACTAGTAAGTATCTTAAAACCTATGGATTGCTATGTCTCCAAAAGAGAATCAAGCGTGTGTACAGGGGCATAAACGCTGCAGTGATAGGATTGGAGAGGTTCGGTGAGCAAATGAAGACCCTTTGAAGTCATATTGCATGGTACCCATTACACGGGTCTCAACTCTCCAGGTTTAAGGTATTCTGACTTCAGGTAAAACATGCATGTGGAACCCAGAGTATGATCAACCGTGTGAACGGGAGACGTGTTCAAGTATGTCTCAGTTTTCGCACCCTGGTACTCGGGTGCAACATTCCAGACGCTTTACTAACACTCTCCCGACTTGGAGAGTCAGTCCCTTTAACCTCCTGTTTGGCCCAGTTTGCAATTTCTGCAGAAGATGAACAGGAATAGCGAGAACCAATGAGAGACTAGCTGGAGGTGTCTGGACGGGCAAATTTAACTCTCGTTTCCCACCAGGAAGAGGAATTAACCAAAGGCTCAGCGTGCCGTGCCGGAACCAGATTAGGGCCTGAAGCCATCCTGCGGTGTTGCGGCCAGCTCAAAAGAAAGCGAGTTGAAGAAAGGAGCTCAGGGGCACTGTAATTCACAAACCTGCAGAGTTATGAATGACAGCTATCGTCGAAAAATATACTGAAGTAAGGCTGCCAAGAGGACTTGAAAGCGGGGCAGAATTGCAGGAAACCGATTTCAGGAGGTAGACTGGAATTGCATTGAAAGCATAGGAAAAGAGGCAGAACGTCCACAATGATGCACTTGGCGAAAAAGGGCGTATGCGTTTTTTCCTGAATATATTCAGGGAAAAATGCATACGCCATTTTTGGCCAACCAAGCAAGCTTGCAAAGGAAATCTGCACTACAATGAAGTCTCACTTCCCCCCGGTCAAAAGGGCCATCTGAAAAAAGTGTAAAATCCAGCAAGGCAGGACAGGCCATGGAGAACTGAGAGCCTTGTTATGCTGCTGGGCGGGATGTAAATTGCCAACAGAAACTCCGGAGAAGTGTATGGTGTTTCCTGAAACATCTAAAAAACAAAGCAACAGAGCCTAGGGCACTTCCACTTATGGTCCTATAGCTTAGGGAAATTAAAATAAAAAAGACACAGCCACCGCAAAGTTTGGGACGCCTCTGTTTACAAGAAACTCGTTTACAGTACAAATTCAACATCGCAGAAAGTGAAAAATGGATAAAGAAGATGTGGTATTTACTTACAAAGCAATATCACTCAGCAATGAAATCTATGTCATCAGGCTCTTAGCAGCACAATGAGTGGATTCAGGTATGATGATT
Organism: Grampus griseus; assembly: GCF_964374135.1. Taxonomy (NCBI): domain Eukaryota; kingdom Metazoa; phylum Chordata; class Mammalia; order Artiodactyla; family Delphinidae; genus Grampus; species Grampus griseus. The sequence goes on along the minus strand of NW_028133119.1, from coordinate 58,392 downwards.
CTAACTGAAATAAGTCACACAGAAAAAGAAACATCATAAGATATCACTAATACATGGAATGTAAACTTGGCTACACAGGAACTGAATTACAGAACAGAACAGGGTCTCAAATTTAGAAAAGCAACTTATGCTTGCTTAAGAGGAAAGGTGAGTTGGGGTGCTGCATAAAACCAGAGATTGAAATGAGCACAGATAAAGTTCCTTAAGCCAAATATGGAATAGACAAGAGCTACTCCTTGCTCAACGAAATGGACTCAACACCCCATATTAAACGCCTAAGAATGTACCTGACTAGTAAGTATCTTAAAACCTATGGATTGCTATGTCTCCAAAAGAGAATCAAGCATGTGTACAGGGGCATAAACGCAGCAGTGATAGGATTGGAGAGGTTCGGTGAGCAAATGAAGACCCTTTGAAGTCATATTACATGGTACCCATTCCACGGGTTTCAACTACCCAGGTTTAAGGTATTCTTCCTTCAGCTAAAACATGCATGTGGAACCTAGAGTATGATCAACCGTGTGATCAGGAGACGTGTTCAAATATGTCTCAGTTTTCCTCCCCTGGTACTCTGGTGCAACATTCCAGACGTTTTACTAACAATCTCCCGACTTGGAGAATCAGTCCCTTTAACCTCCTGTTTGGCCCAGTTTGCAATTTCTGCGGAAGATGAAAAGGAATAGCGAGAACCAATGAGAGACTAGCTGGAGGTGGCTGGACGGGCAAATTTAACTCTCATTTCCCACCAGGAAGAGGAAATAACCAAAGGCTCAGCGTGCCGTGCCGGAACCAGATTAGGGCCTGAAGCCATCCTGCGGTGTTGCGGCCAGGTCACAAGAAAGCGAGTTGAAGAAAGGAGCTCAGGGGCACTGTAATTCACAAACCTGCAGAGTTATAAATGACAGCTATCGTCCAAAAATAGACTGAAGTAAGGCTGCCAAGAGGACTTGAAAGCGGGGCAGAATTGCAGGAAACCGATTTCAGGAGGTAGACTGGAATTGCATTGAAAGCATAGGAAAAGAGGCAGAACGTCCACAATGATGCACTTGGCCAAAAAGGGCGTATGCGTTTTTTCCTGAATATATTCAGGAAAAAACGCATACGCCCTTTTTGGCCAACCAAGCAAGCTTGCAAAGGAAATCTGCACTACAATGAAGTCTCACTTCCCCCCGGTCAAAAGGGCCATCTGAAAAAAGTGTAAAATCCAAAAAGGCAGGACAGGCCATGGAGGACTGGGAGCCTTGTTATGCTGATGGGCGGGATGTAAATTGCCAAGAGACACTCGGGAGAAGTGTATGGTGTTTCCTGAAACATCTAAAAACCAAAGCAACAGAGCCTAGGGCACTTCCACTTATGGTCCTATAGCTTAGCGAAATTAAAATAAAAAAGACACAGCCACCCCAAAGATTGGGACGCCTCTGTTTACAAGAACCTCGTTTACAGTACAAGTTCAACATCGCAGAAAGTGAAAAATGGGTAAAGAAATTGTGGTATTTACTTACAAAGCAATATCACTCAGCAATGAAATCTATGTCATCAGGCTCTTAGCAGCACAATGAGTGGATTCAGGTACGATGATTCTAACTGAAATAAGTCACACAGAAAAAGAAACATCATAAGATATCACTAATACACGGAATGTAAACTTGGCTACACAGGAACTGAATTCCAAAACAGAACCGGGTCTCAAATTTAGAAAAGCAACTTATGCTTGCTTAAGGGGAAAGGTGAGTTGGGGCGCTGCATAAAACCAGAGATTGAAATGAGCACAGATAAAGTTCCTTAAGCCAAATATGGAATAGACAAGAGCTACTCCTTGCTCAACGAAATGGACTCAACACCCCTTATTAAACGCCTAAGAATGTACCTGACTACTAAGTATCTTAAAACCTATGGATTGCTATGTCTCCAAAAGAGAATCAAGCGTGTGTACAGGGGCATAAACGCTGTAGTGATAGGATTGGAGAGGTTCGGTGAGCAAATGAAGACCCTTTGAAGTCATATTGCATGGTACCCATTACACGGGTCTCAACTCTCCAGGTTTAAGGTATCCTGACTTTAGCTAAAACATGCATGTGGAACCCAGAGTATGATCAACCGTGTGAACGGGAGACGTGTTCAAGTATGTCTCAGTTTTCGTACCCTGGTACTCGGGTGCAACATTCCAGACGCTTTACTAACACTCTCCCGACTTGGAGAGTCAGTCCCTTTAACCTCCTGTTTGGCCCAGTTTGCAATTTCTGCGGAAGATGAACAGGAATAGCGAGAACCAATGAGAGACTAGCTGGAGGTGTCTGAACGGGCAAATTTAACTCCCGTTTCCCACCAGGAAGAGGAATTAACCAAAGGCTCAGCGTGCCGTACCGGAACCAGATTAGGGCCTGAAGCCATCCTGCGGTGTTGCGGCCAGCTCACAAGAAAGCGAGGTGAAGAAAGGAGCTCAGGGGCACTGTAATTCACAAACCTGCAGAGTTATAAATGACAGCTATCGTCCAAAAATAGACTGAAGTAAGGCTGCCAAGAGGACTTGAAAGCGGGGCAGAATTGCAGGAAACCGATTTCAGGAGGTAGACTGGAATTGCATTGAAAGCATAGGAAAAGAGGCAGAACGTCCACAATGATGCACTTGGCCAAAAAGGGCGTATGCGTTTTTTCCTGAATATATTCAGGAAAAAACGCATACGCCCTTTTTGGCCAACCAAGCAAGCTTGCAAAGGAAATCTGCACTACAATGAAGTCTCACTTCCCCCCGGTCAAAAGGGCCATCTGAAAAAAGTGTAAAATCCAGAAAGGCAGGACAGGCCATGGAGAACTGGGAGCCTTGTTATGCTGATGGGCGGGATGTAAATTGCCAACAGACACTCGGGAGAAGTGTATGGTGTTTCCTGAAACATCTAAAAAACAAAGCAACAGAGCCTAGGGCACTTCCACTTATGGTCCTATAGCTTAGGGAAATTAAAATCAAAAAGACACAGCCACCCGAAAGTTTGGGACGCCTCTGTTTACAAGAACCTCGTTTACCGTACAAGTTCAATATCACAGAAAGTGAAAAATGGATAAAGAACTTGTGGTGCTTACGTACAATGCAGTATCACTCAGCAATGAAATCTATGTCATCAGGCCCGTAGCAGCATAATGAGTGGATTCAGGTACGATGATTCTAACTGAAATAAGTCACACAGAAACAGAAACATCATAAGATATCAGTAATACACGGAATGTAAACTTGGCTACACAGGAACTGAATTACAGAACAGAACAGGGACTCAAATTTAGAAAACCAACTAAGCTTGCTTAAGGGGAAAGGTGAGTTGGGGTGCTGCATAAAACCAGAGATTGAAATGAGCACAGATAAAGTTCCTTAAGCCAAATATGGAATAGACAAGAGCTACTCCTTGCTCAACAAAATGGACTCAACACCCCATATTAAACGCCTAAGAATGTACCTGACTAGTAAGTATCTTAAAACCTATGGATTGTTATGTCTCCAAAAGAGAATCAAGCGTGTGTACACGGGCATAAACGCAGCAGTGATAGGATTGGAGAGGTTCGGTGAGCAAATGAAGACCCTTTGAAGTCATATTGCATGGTACCCATTCCACGGGTTTCAACTACCCAGGTTTAAGGTATTCTTCCTTCAGCTGAAAGAGGTATGTGGAACCTAGAGTATGATCAACCATGTGATCGGGAGACGTGTTCAAATATGTCTCAGTTTTCATATCCTGGTACTCGGGTGCAACATTCCACACGCTTTACTAACACTCTCCCGACATGGAGAGTCAGTCCCTTTAACCTCCTGTTTGGCCCAGTTTGCAATTTCTGCGGAAGATGAACAGGAATAGCGAGAACCAATGAGAGACTAGCTGGAGGTGTCTGGACGGGCAAATTTAACTCTCATTTCCCACCAGGAAGAGGAATTAACCAAAGGCTCAGCGTGCCGTGCCGGAACCAGATTAGGGCCTGAAGCCATCCTGCGGTGTTGCGGCCAGGTCACAAGAAAGCGAGTTGAAGAAAGGAGCTGAGGGGCACTGTAATTCACAAACCTGCAGAGTTATAAATGACAGCTATCGTCCAAAAATATACTGAAGTAAGTCTGCCAAGAGGACTTGAAAGTGGGGCAGAATTGCAGGAAACTGATTTCAGGAGGTAGACTGGAATTGCATTGAAAGCATAGGAAAAGAGGCAGAACGTCCACAATGATGCACTTGGCCAAAAACGGCGTATGCGTTTTTTCCTGAATATATTCAGGAAAAAACGCATACGCCCTTTTTGGCCAACCAAGCAAGCTTGCAAAGGAAATCTGCACTACAATGAAGTCTCACTTCCCCCCGGTCAAAAGGGCCATCTGAAAAAAGTGTAAAATCCAGAAAGGCAGGACAGGCCATGGAGAACTGGGAGCCTTGTCATGCTGATGGGCGGGATGTAAATTGCCAACAGACACTCGGGAGAAGTGTATGGTGTTTCCTGAAACATCTAAAAAACAAAGCAACAGAGCCTAGGGCACTTCCACTTATGGTCCTATAGCTTAGGGAAATTAAAATCAAAAAGACACAGCCACCCCAAATTTTGCGACGCCTCTGTTTACAAGAATTTCGTTTACAGTACAAGGTCAACATCGCAGAAAGTGAAAAATGGATAAAGAAGTTGTGGTATTTACTTACAAAGCAATATCACTCAGCAATGAAATCTATGTCATCAGGCCCTTAGCAGCACAATGAGTGGATTCAGGTATGATGATTCTAACTGAAATAAGTCACACAGAAAAAGAAACATCATAAGATATCACTAATACACGGAATGTAAACTTGGCTACACAGGAACTGAATTACAGAACAGAACAGGTTCTCAAATTTAGAAAACCAACTTATGCTTGCTTAAGGGTAAAGGTGAGTTGGGGTGCTGCATAAAACCAGAGATTGAAATGAGCACAGATAAAGTTCCTTAAGCCAAATATGGAATAGACAAGAGCTACTCCTTGCTCAACGAAATGGACTCAACACCCCATATTAAACGCCTAAGAATTTACCTGACTAGTAAGTATCTTAAAACCTATGGATTGCTATGTCTCCGAAAGAGAATCAAGCATGTGTACAGGGGCATAAACGCAGCAGTGATAGGATTGGAGAGGTTCGGTGAGCAAATGAAGACCCTTTGAAGTCATATTGCATGGTACCCATTCCACGGGTTTCAACTCTCCAGGTTTAAGGTATTCTTCCTTCAGCTAAAACATGCATGTGGAACCTAGAGTATAATCAACCATGTGATCGGGAGACGTGTTCAAATATGTCTCAATTTTCGTACCCTGGTACTCGGGTGCAACATTCCACACGCTTTACTAACACTCTCCCGACTTGGAGAGTCAGTCCCTTTAACCTCCTGTTTGGCCCAGTTTGCAATTTCTGCGGAAGATGAACAGGAATAGCGAGAAACAATGAGAGACCAGCTGGAGGTGTCTGGACGGGCAAATTTAACTCTCATTTCCCACCAGGAAGAGGAATTAACCAAAGGCTCAGCGTGCCGTGCCGGAACCAGATTAGGGCCTGAAGCCATCCTGCGGTGTTGCGGCCAGCTCAAAAGAAAGCGAGTTGAAGAAAGGAGCTCAGGGGCACTGTAATTCACAAACCTGCAGAGTTATAAATGACAGCTATCGTCCAAAAATAGACTGAAGTAAGGCTGCCAAGAGGACTTGAAAGCGGGGCAGAATTGCAGGAAACCGATTTCAGGAGGTAGACTGGAATTGCATTGAAAGCATAGGAAAAGAGGCAGAACGTCCACAATGATGCACTTGGCTAAAAAGGGCGTATGCGTTTTTTCCTGAATATATTCAGGAAAAAACGCATACGCCCTTTTTGGCCAACCAAGCAAGCTTGCAAAGGAAATCTGCACTACAATGAAGTCTCACTTCCCCCCGGTCAAAAGGGCCATCTGAAAAAAGTGTAAAATCCAGAAAGGCAGGACAGGCCATGGAGAACTGGGAGCCTTGTTATGCTGCTGGGCGGGATATAAATTGCCAACAGACACTCGGGAGAAGTGTATGGTGTTTCCTGAAACATCTAAAAAACAAAGCAACAGAGCCTAGGGCACTTCCACTTATGGTCCTATAGCTTAGGGAAATTAAAATCAAAAAGACACAGCCACCCCAAAGTTTGGGACGCCTCTGTTTACAAGAACCTCGTTTACCGTACAAGTTCAATATCACAGAAAGTGAAAAATGGATAAAGAACTTGTGGTACTTACGTACAATGCAGTATCACTCAGCAATGAAATCTATGTCATCAGGCCCGTAGCAGCATAATGAGTGGATTCAGGTACGATGATTCTAACTGAAATAAGTCACACAGAAAAAGAAACATCATAAGATATCACTCATACACGGAATGTAAACTTGGCTACACAGGAACTGAATTCCAAAACAGAACAGGGTCTCAAATTTAGAAAACCAACTTATGCTTGCTTAAGGGGAAAGGTGAGTTGGGGTGCTGCATAAAACCAGAGATTGAAATGAGCACAGATAAAGTTCCTTAAGCCAAATATGGAATAGACAAGAGCTACTCCTTGCTCAACGAAATGGACTCAACACCCCATATTAAACGCCTAAGAATGTACCTGACTAGTAAGTATCTTAAAACCTATGGATTGCTATGTCTCCAAAAGAGAATCAAGCATGTGTACAGGGGCATAAATGCAGCAGTGATAGGATTGGAGAGGTTCGGTGAGCAAATGAAGACCCTTTGAAGTCATATTGCATGGTACCCATTTCACGGGTCTCAACTCTCCAGGTTTAAGGTATTCTTCCTTCAGCTAAAACATGCATGTGGAACCCAGAGTATGATCAACCGTGTGAACGGGAGACGTGTTCAAATATGTCTCAGTTTTCCTCCCCTGGTACTCGGGTGCAACATTCCAGACGCTTTACTAACACTCTCCCCACTTGGAGAGTCAGCGCCTTTAACCTCCTGTTTGGCCCAGTTTGCAATTTCTGCGGAAGATGAACAGGAATAGGGAGAACCAATGAGAGACTAGCTGGAGGTGTCTGGACGGGCAAATTTAACTCTCATTTCCCATCTGGAAGAGGAAATAACCAAAGGCTCAGCGTGCCATGCGGGAACCAGATTAGGGCCTGAATCTATCCTGCGGTGTTGTGGCCAGCTCAAAAGAAAGTGAGTTGAAGAAAGGAGCTCAGGGGCACTGTAATTCACAAACCTGCAGAGTTATAAATGACAGCTATCGTCCAAAAATATACTGAAGTAAGGCTGCCAAGAGGACTTGAAAGCGGGGCAGAATTGCAGGAAACCGATTTCAGGAGGTAGACTGGAATTGCATTGAAAGCATAGGAAAAGAGGCAGAACGTCCACAATGATGCACTTGGCCAAAAAGGGCGTATGCGTTTTTTCCTGAATATATTCAGGAAAAAACGCATACGCCCTTTTAGGCCAACCAAGCAAGCTTGCAAAGGAAATCTGCACTACAATGAAGTCTCACTTCCCCCCGGTCAAAAGGGCCATCTGAAAAAAGTGTAAAATCCAGAAAGGCAGGACAGGCCATGGAGAACTGGGAGCCTTGTTATGCTGATGGGCGGGATGTAAATTGCCAACAGACACTCGGGAGAAGTGTATGGTGTTTCCTGAAACATCTAAAAAACAAAGCAACAGAGCCTAGGGCACTTCCACTTATGGTCCTATAGCTTAGGGAAATTAAAATCAAAAAGACACAGCCACCCGAAAGTTTGGGACGCCTCTGTTTACAAGAACCTCGTTTACAGTACAAGTTCAACATCGCAGAAAGTGAAAAATGGATAAAGAAGATGTGGTATTTACTTACAAAGCAATATCACTCAGCAATGGAATCTATGTCATCAGGCTCTTAGCAGCACAATGAGTGGATTCAGGTATGATGATTCTAACTGAAATAAGTCACACAGAAAAAGAAACATCCTAAGATATCACTAATACACGGAATGTAAACTTGGCTACACAGGAACTGAATTACAGAACAGAACAGGGTCTCAAATTTAGAAAACCAACTTATGCTTGCTTAAGAGGAAAGGTGAGTTGGGGTGCTGCATAAAACCAGAGATTGAAATGAGCACAGATAAAGTTCCTTAAGCCAAATATGGAATAGACAAGAGCTACTCCTTGCTCAACGAAATGGACTCAACACCCCATATTAAACGCCTAAGAATGTACCTGACTAGTAAGTATCTTAACACGTATGGATTGCTATGTCTCCGAAAGAGAATCAAGCATGTGTACAGGGGCATAAACGCAGCAGTGATAGGATTGGAGAGGTTCGGTGAGCAAATGAAGACCCTTTGAAGTCATATTACATGGTACCCATTCCACGGGTTTCAACTACCCAGGTTTAAGGTATTCTTCCTTCAGCTAAAACATGCATGTGGAACCTAGAGTATGATCAACCGTGTGATCGGGAGACGTGTTCAAATATGTCTCAGTTTTCCTCCCCTGGTATTCGGGTGCAACATTCCAGACGCTTTACTAACACTCTCCCGACTTGGAGAATCAGTCCCTTTAACCTCCTGTTTGGCCCAGTTTGCAATTTCTGCGGAAGATGAAAAGGAATAGCGAGAACCAATCAGAGACTAGCTGGAGGTGGCTGGACGGGCAAATTTAACTCTCATTTCCCACCAGGAAGAGGAAATAACCAAAGGCTCAGCGTGCCGTGCCGGAACCAGATTAGGGCCTGAAGCCATCCTGCGGTGTTGCGGCCAGCTCAAAAGAAAGCGAGTTGAAGAAAGGAGCTCAGGGGCACTGTAATTCACAAACCTGCAGAGTTATAAATGACAGCTATCGTCCAAAAATAGACTGAAGTAAGGCTGCCAAGAGGACTTGAAAGCGGGGCAGAATTGCAGGAAACCGATTTCAGGAGGTAGACTGGAATTGCATTGAAAGCATAGGAAAAGAGGCAGAACGTCCACAATGATGCACTTGGGCAAAAAGGGCGTATGCGTTTTTTCCTGAATATATTCAGGAAAAAACGCATACGCCCTTTTTGGCCAACCAAGCAAACTTGCAAAGGAAATCTGCACTACAATGAAGTCTCACTTCCCCCCGGTCAAAAGGGCCATCTGAAAAAAGTGTAAAATCCAGAAAGGCAGGACAGGCCATGGAGAACTGGGAGCCTTGTTATGCTGATGGGCGGGATGTAAATTGCCAACAGACACTCAGGAGAAGTGTATGGTGTTTCCTGAAACATCTAAAAAACAAAGCAACAGAGCCTAGGGCACTTCCACTTATGGTCCTATAGCTTAGGGAAATTAAAATCAAAAAGACACAGCCACCCCAAAGTTTGGGACGCCTCTGTTTACAAGAACCTCGTTTACCGTACAAGTTCAATATCACAGAAAGTGAAAAATGGATAAAGAACTTGTGGTACTTACGTACAATGCAGTATCACTCAGCAATGAAATCTATGTCATCAGGCCCATAGCAGCATAATGAGTGGATTCAGGTACGATGATTCTAACTGAAATAAGTCACACAGAAAAAGAAACATCATAAGATATCACTAATACACGGAATGTAAACTTGGCTACACAGGAACTGAATTCCAAAACAGAACAGGGTCTCAAATTTAGAAAACCAACTTATGCTTGCTTAAGGGGAAAGGTGAGTTGGGGTGCTGCATAAAACCAGAGATTGAAATGAGCACAGATAAAGTTCCTTAAGCCAAATATGGAATAGACAAGAGCTACTCCTTGCTCAACGAAATGGACTCAACACCCCATATTAAACGCCTAAGAATGTACCTGACTAGTAAGTATCTTAAAACCTATGGATTGCTATGTCTCCAAAAGAGAATCAAGCATGTGTACAGGGGCATAAATGCAGCAGTGATAGGATTGGAGAGGTTCGGTGAGCAAATGAAGACCCTTTGAAGTCATATTGCATGGTACCCATTCCACGGGTCTCAACTCTCCAGGTTTAAGGTATTCTTCTTTCAGCTAAAACATGCATGTGGAACCCAGAGTATGATCAACCGTGTGAACGGAAGACGTGTTCAAATATGTCTCAGTTTTCCTCCCCTGGTACTCGGGTGCAACATTCCAGACGCTTTACTAACACTCTCCCCACTTGGAGAGTCAGCGCCTTTAACCTCCTGTTTGGCCCAGTTTGCAATTTCTGCGGAAGATGAACAGGAATAGGGAGAACCAATGAGAGACTAGCTGGAGGTGTCTGGACGGGCAAATTTAACTCTCATTTCCCATCTGGAAGAGGAAATAACCAAAGGCTCAGCGTGCCGTGCCGGAACCAGATTAGGGCCTGAAGCCATCCTGCGGTGTTGCGGCCAGCTCAAAAGAAAGTGAGTTGAAGAAAGGAGCTCAGGGGCACTGTAATTCACAAACCTGCAGAGTTATAAATGACAGCTATCGTCCAAAAATATACTGAAGTAAGGCTGCCAAGAGGACTTGAAAGCGGGGCAGAATTGCAGGAAACCGATTTCAGGAGGTAGACTGGAATTGCATTGAAAGCATAGGAAAAGAGGCAAAACGTCCACAATGATGCACTTGGCCAAAAAGGGCGTATGCGTTTTTTCCTGAATATATTCAGGAAAAAACGCATACGCCCTTTTTGGCCAACCAAGCAAGCTTGCAAAGGAAATCTGCACTACAATGAAGTCTCACTTCCCCCCGGTCAAAAGGGCCATCTGAAAAAAGTGTAAAATCCAGAAAGGCAGGACAGGCCATGGAGAACTGGGAGCCTTGTTATGCTGATGGGCGGGATGTAAATTGCCAACAGACACTCGGGAGAAGTGTATGGTGTTTCCTGAAACATCTAAAAAACAAAGCAACAGAGCCTAGGGCACTTCCACTTATGGTCCTATAGCTTAGGGAAATTAAAATCAAAAAGACACAGCCACCCCAAAGTTTGGGACGCCTCTGTTTACAAGAACCTCGTTTACAGTACAAGTTCAACATCGCAGAAAGTGAAAAATGGATAAAGAAGATGTGGTATTTACTTACAAAGCAATATCACTCAGCAATGGAATCTATGTCATCAGGCTCTTAGCAGCACAATGAGTGGATTCAGGTATGATGATTCTAACTGAAATAAGTCACACAGAAAAAGAAACATCCTAAGATATCACTAATACACGGAATGTAAACTTGGCTACACAGGAACTGAATTACAGAACAGAACAGGGTCTCAAATTTAGAAAACCAACTTATGCTTGCTTAAGAGGAAAGGTGAGTTGGGGTGCTGCATAAAACCAGAGATTGAAATGAGCACAGATAAAGTTCCTTAAGCCAAATATGGAATAGACAAGAGCTACTCCTTGCTCAACGAAATGGACTCAACACCCCATATTAAACGCCTAAGAATGTACCTGACTAGTAAGTATCTTAACACCTATGGATTGCTATGTCTCCGAAAGAGAATCAAGCATGTGTACAGGGGCATAAACGCAGCAGTGATAGGATTGGAGAGGTTCGGTGAGCAAATGAAGACCCTTTGAAGTCATATTACATGGTACCCATTCCACGGGTTTCAACTACCCAGGTTTAAGGTATTCTTCCTTCAGCTAAAACATGCATGTGGAACCTAGAGTATGATCAACCGTGTGATCGGGAGACGTGTTCAAATATGTCTCAGTTTTCCTCCCCTGGTACTCGGGTGCAACATTCCAGACGCTTTACTAACACTCTCCCGACTTGGAGAATCAGTCCCTTTAACCTCCTGTTTGGCCCAGTTTGCAATTTCTGCGGAAGATGAAAAGGAATAGCGAGAACCAATCAGAGACTAGCTGGAGGTGGCTGGACGGGCAAATTTAACTCTCATTTCCCACCAGGAAGAGGAAATAACCAAAGGCTCAGCGTGCCGTGCCGGAACCAGATTAGGGCCTGAAGCCATCCTGCGGTGTTGCGGCCAGCTCAAAAGAAAGCGAGTTGAAGAAAGGAGCTCAGGGGCACTGTAATTCACAAACCTGCAGAGTTATAAATGACAGCTATCGTCCAAAAATAGACTGAAGTAAGGCTGCCAAGAGGACTTGAAAGCGGGGCAGAATTGCAGGAAACCGATTTCAGGAGGTAGACTGGAATTGCATTGAAAGCATAGGAAAAGAGGCAGAACGTCCACAATGATGCACTTGGCCAAAAAGGGCGTATGCGTTTTTTCCTGAATATATTCAGGAAAAAACGCATACGCCCTTTTTGGCCAACCAAGCAAACTTGCAAAGGAAATCTGCACTACAATGAAGTCTCACTTCCCCCCGGTCAAAAGGGCCATCTGAAAAAAGTGTAAAATCCAGAAAGGCAGGACAGGCCATGGAGAACTGGGAGCCTTGTTATGCTGATGGGCGGGATGTAAATTGCCAACAGACACTCGGGAGAAGTGTATGGTGTTTCCTGAAACATCTAAAAAACAAAGCAACAGAGCCTAGGGCACTTCCACTTATGGTCCTATAGCTTAGGGAAATTAAAATCAAAAAGACACAGCCACCCCAAAGTTTGGGACGCCTCTGTTTACAAGAACCTCGTTTACCGTACAAGTTCAATATCACAGAAAGTGAAAAATGGATAAAGAACTTGTGGTACTTACGTACAATGCAGTATCACTCAGCAATGAAATCTATGTCATCAGGCCCATAGCAGCATAATGAGTGGATTCAGGTACGATGATTCTAACTGAAATAAGTCACACAGAAAAAGAAACATCATAAGATATCACTAATACACGGAATGTAAACTTGGCTACACAGGAACTGAATTCCAAAACAGAACAGGGTCTCAAATTTAGAAAACCAACTTATGCTTGCTTAAGGGTAAAGGTGAGTTGGGGTGCTGCATAAAACCAGAGATTGAAATGAGCACAGATAAAGTTCCTTAAGCCAAATATGGAATAGACAAGAGCTACTCCTTGCTCAACGAAATGGACTCAACACCCCATATTAAACGCCTAAGAATGTACCTGACTAGTAAGTATCTTAAAACCTATGGATTGCTATGTCTCCAAAAGAGAATCAAGCATGTGTACAGGGGCATAAATGCAGCAGTGATAGGATTGGAGAGGTTCGGTGAGCAAATGAAGACCCTTTGAAGTCATATTGCATGGTACCCATTCCACGGGTCTCAACTCTCCAGGTTTAAGGTATTCTTCTTTCAGCTAAAACATGCATGTGGAACCCAGAGTATGATCAACCGTGTGAACGGAAGACGTGTTCAAATATGTCTCAGTTTTCCTCCCCTGGTACTCGGGTGCAACATTCCAGACGCTTTACTAACACTCTCCCCACTTGGAGAGTCAGCGCCTTTAACCTCCTGTTTGGCCCAGTTTGCAATTTCTGCGGAAGATGAACAGGAATAGGGAGAACCAATGAGAGACTAGCTGGAGGTGTCTGGACGGGCAAATTTAACTCTCATTTCCCATCTGGAAGAGGAAATAACCAAAGGCTCAGCGTGCCGTGCCGGAACCAGATTAGGGCCTGAAGCCATCCTGCGGTGTTGCGGCCAGCTCAAAAGAAAGTGAGTTGAAGAAAGGAGCTCAGGGGCACTGTAATTCACAAACCTGCAGAGTTATAAATGACAGCTATCGTCCAAAAATATACTGAAGTAAGGCTGCCAAGAGGACTTGAAAGCGGGGCAGAATTGCAGGAAACCGATTTCAGGAGGTAGACTGGAATTGCATTGAAAGCATAGGAAAAGAGGCAGAACGTCCACAATGATGCACTTGGCCAAAAAGGGCGTATGCGTTTTTTCCTGAATATATTCAGGAAAAAACGCATACGCCCTTTTAGGCCAACCAAGCAAGCTTGCAAAGGAAATCTGCACTACAATGAAGTCTCACTTCCCCCCGGTCAAAAGGGCCATCTGAAAAAAGTGTAAAATCCAGAAAGGCAGGACAGGCCATGGAGAACTGGGAGCCTTGTTATGCTGATGGGCGGGATGTAAATTGCCAACAGACACTCGGGAGAAGTGTATGGTGTTTCCTGAAACATCTAAAAAACAAAGCAACAGAGCCTAGGGCACTTCCACTTATGGTCCTATAGCTTAGGGAAATTAAAATCAAAAAGACACAGCCACCCCAAAGTTTGGGACGCCTCTGTTTACAAGAACCTCGTTTACAGTACAAGTTCAACATCGCAGAAAGTGAAAAATGGATAAAGAAGATGTGGTATTTACTTACAAAGCAATATCACTCAGCAATGGAATCTATGTCATCAGGCTCTTAGCAGCACAATGAGTGGATTCAGGTATGATGATTCTAACTGAAATAAGTCACACAGAAAAAGAAACATCCTAAGATATCACTAATACACGGAATGTAAACTTGGCTACACAGGAACTGAATTACAGAACAGAACAGGGTCTCAAATTTAGAAAACCAACTTATGCTTGCTTAAGAGGAAAGGTGAGTTGGGGTGCTGCATAAAACCAGAGATTGAAATGAGCACAGATAAAGTTCCTTAAGCCAAATATGGAATAGACAAGAGCTACTCCTTGCTCAACGAAATGGACTCAACACCCCATATTAAACGCCTAAGAATGTACCTGACTAGTAAGTATCTTAACACCTATGGATTGCTATGTCTCCGAAAGAGAATCAAGCATGTGTACAGGGGCATAAACGCAGCAGTGATAGGATTGGAGAGGTTCGGTGAGCAAATGAAGACCCTTTGAAGTCATATTACATGGTACCCATTCCACGGGTTTCAACTACCCAGGTTTAAGGTATTCTTCCTTCAGCTAAAACATGCATGTGGAACCTAGAGTATGATCAACCGTGTGATCGGGAGACGTGTTCAAATATGTCTCAGTTTTCCTCCCCTGGTACTCGGGTGCAACATTCCAGACGCTTTACTAACACTCTCCCGACTTGGAGAATCAGTCCCTTTAACCTCCTGTTTGGCCCAGTTTGCAATTTCTGCGGAAGATGAAAAGGAATAGCGAGAACCAATCAGAGACTAGCTGGAGGTGGCTGGACGGGCAAATTTAACTCTCATTTCCCACCAGGAAGAGGAAATAACCAAAGGCTCAGCGTGCCGTGCCGGAACCAGATTAGGGCCTGAAGCCATCCTGCGGTGTTGCGGCCAGCTCAAAAGAAAGCGAGTTGAAGAAAGGAGCTCAGGGGCACTGTAATTCACAAACCTGCAGAGTTATAAATGACAGCTATCGTCCAAAAATAGACTGAAGTAAGGCTGCCAAGAGGACTTGAAAGCGGGGCAGAATTGCAGGAAACCGATTTCAGGAGGTAGACTGGAATTGCATTGAAAGCATAGGAAAAGAGGCAGAACGTCCACAATGATGCACTTGGCCAAAAAGGGCGTATGCGTTTTTTCCTGAATATATTCAGGAAAAAACGCATACGCCCTTTTTGGCCAACCAAGCAAACTTGCAAAGGAAATCTGCACTACAATGAAGTCTCACTTCCCCCCGGTCAAAAGGGCCATCTGAAAAAAGTGTAAAATCCAGAAAGGCAGGACAGGCCATGGAGAACTGGGAGCCTTGTTATGCTGATGGGCGGGATGTAAATTGCCAACAGACACTCGGGAGAAGTGTATGGTGTTTCCTGAAACATCTAAAAAACAAAGCAACAGAGCCTAGGGCACTTCCACTTATGGTCCTATAGCTTAGGGAAATTAAAATCAAAAAGACACAGCCACCCCAAAGTTTGGGACGCCTCTGTTTACAAGAACCTCGTTTACCGTACAAGTTCAATATCACAGAAAGTGAAAAATGGATAAAGAACTTGTGGTACTTACGTACAATGCAGTATCACTCAGCAATGAAATCTATGTCATCAGGCCCATAGCAGCATAATGAGTGGATTCAGGTACGATGATTCTAACTGAAATAAGTCACACAGAAAAAGAAACATCATAAGATATCACTAATACACGGAATGTAAACTTGGCTACACAGGAACTGAATTCCAAAACAGAACAGGGTCTCAAATTTAGAAAACCAACTTATGCTTGCTTAAGGGTAAAGGTGAGTTGGGGTGCTGCATAAAACCAGAGATTGAAATGAGCACAGATAAAGTTCCTTAAGCCAAATATGGAATAGACAAGAGCTACTCCTTGCTCAACGAAATGGACTCAACACCCCATATTAAACGCCTAAGAATGTACCTGACTAGTAAGTATCTTAAAACCTATGGATTGCTATGTCTCCAAAAGAGAATCAAGCATGTGTACAGGGGCATAAATGCAGCAGTGATAGGATTGGAGAGGTTCGGTGAGCAAATGAAGACCCTTTGAAGTCATATTGCATGGTACCCATTCCACGGGTCTCAACTCTCCAGGTTTAAGGTATTCTTCTTTCAGCTAAAACATGCATGTGGAACCCAGAGTATGATCAACCGTGTGAACGGAAGACGTGTTCAAATATGTCTCAGTTTTCCTCCCCTGGTACTCGGGTGCAACATTCCAGACGCTTTACTAACACTCTCCCCACTTGGAGAGTCAGCGCCTTTAACCTCCTGTTTGGCCCAGTTTGCAATTTCTGCGGAAGATGAACAGGAATAGGGAGAACCAATGAGAGACTAGCTGGAGGTGTCTGGACGGGCAAATTTAACTCTCATTTCCCATCTGGAAGAGGAAATAACCAAAGGCTCAGCGTGCCGTGCCGGAACCAGATTAGGGCCTGAAGCCATCCTGCGGTGTTGCGGCCAGCTCAAAAGAAAGTGAGTTGAAGAAAGGAGCTCAGGGGCACTGTAATTCACAAACCTGCAGAGTTATAAATGACAGCTATCGTCCAAAAATATACTGAAGTAAGGCTGCCAAGAGGACTTGAAAGCGGGGCAGAATTGCAGGAAACCGATTTCAGGAGGTAGACTGGAATTGCATTGAAAGCATAGGAAAAGAGGCAGAACGTCCACAATGATGCACTTGGCCAAAAAGGGCGTATGCGTTTTTTCCTGAATATATTCAGGGAAAAACGCATACGCCCTTTTTGGCCAACCAAGCAAGCTTGCAAAGGAAATCTGCACTACAATGAAGTCTCACTTCCCCCCGGTCAAAAGGGCCATCTGAAAAAAGTGTAAAATCCAGAAAGGCAGGACAGGCCATGGAGAACTGGGAGCCTTGTTATGCTGATGGGCGGGATGTAAATTGCCAACAGACACTCGGGAGAAGTGTATGGTGTTTCCTGAAACATCTAAAAAACAAAGCAACAGAGCCTAGGGCACTTCCACTTATGGTCCTATAGCTTAGGGAAATTAAAATCAAAAAGACACAGCCACCCCAAAGTTTGGGACGCCTCTGTTTACAAGAACCTCGTTTACAGTACAAGTTCAACATCGCAGAAAGTGAAAAATGGATAAAGAAGATGTGGTATTTACTTACAAAGCAATATCACTCAGCAATGGAATCTATGTCATCAGGCTCTTAGCAGCACAATGAGTGGATTCAGGTATGATGATTCTAACTGAAATAAGTCACACAGAAAAAGAAACATCCTAAGATATCACTAATACACGGAATGTAAACTTGGCTACACAGGAACTGAATTACAGAACAGAACAGGGTCTCAAATTTAGAAAACCAACTTATGCTTGCTTAAGAGGAAAGGTGAGTTGGGGTGCTGCATAAAACCAGAGATTGAAATGAGCACAGATAAAGTTCCTTAAGCCAAATATGGAATAGACAAGAGCTACTCCTTGCTCAACGAAATGGACTCAACACCCCATATTAAACGCCTAAGAATGTACCTGACTAGTAAGTATCTTAACACCTATGGATTGCTATGTCTCCGAAAGAGAATCAAGCATGTGTACAGGGGCATAAACGCAGCAGTGATAGGATTGGAGAGGTTCGGTGAGCAAATGAAGACCCTTTGAAGTCATATTACATGGTACCCATTCCACGGGTTTCAACTACCCAGGTTTAAGGTATTCTTCCTTCAGCTAAAACATGCATGTGGAACCTAGAGTATGATCAACCGTGTGATCGGGAGACGTGTTCAAATATGTCTCAGTTTTCCTCCCCTGGTACTCGGGTGCAACATTCCAGACGCTTTACTAACACTCTCCCGACTTGGAGAATCAGTCCCTTTAACCTCCTGTTTGGCCCAGTTTGCAATTTCTGCGGAAGATGAAAAGGAATAGCGAGAACCAATCAGAGACTAGCTGGAGGTGGCTGGACGGGCAAATTTAACTCTCATTTCCCACCAGGAAGCGGAAATAACCAAAGGCTCAGCGTGCCGTGCCGGAACCAGATTAGGGCCTGAAGCCATCCTGCGGTGTTGCGGCCAGCTCAAAAGAAAGCGAGTTGAAGAAAGGAGCTCAGGGGCACTGTAATTCACAAACCTGCAGAGTTATAAATGACAGCTATCGTCCAAAAATAGACTGAAGTAAGGCTGCCAAGAGGACTTGAAAGCGGGGCAGAATTGCAGGAAACCGATTTCAGGAGGTAGACTGGAATTGCATTGAAAGCATAGGAAAAGAGGCAGAACGTCCACAATGATGCACTTGGCCAAAAAGGGCGTATGCGTTTTTTCCTGAATATATTCAGGAAAAAACGCATACGCCCTTTTTGGCCAACCAAGCAAACTTGCAAAGGAAATCTGCACTACAATGAAGTCTCACTTCCCCCCGGTCAAAAGGGCCATCTGAAAAAAGTGTAAAATCCAGAAAGGCAGGACAGGCCATGGAGAACTGGGAGCCTTGTTATGCTGATGGGCGGGATGTAAATTGCCAACAGACACTCAGGAGAAGTGTATGGTGTTTCCTGAAACATCTAAAAAACAAAGCAACAGAGCCTAGGGCACTTCCACTTATGGTCCTATAGCTTAGGGAAATTAAAATCAAAAAGACACAGCCACCCCAAAGTTTGGGACGCCTCTGTTTACAAGAACCTCGTTTACCGTACAAGTTCAATATCACAGAAAGTGAAAAATGGATAAAGAACTTGTGGTACTTACGTACAATGCAGTATCACTCAGCAATGAAATCTATGTCATCAGGCCCGTAGCAGCATAATGAGTGGATTCAGGTACGATGATTCTAACTGAAATAAGTCACACAGAAAAAGAAACATCATAAGATATCACTAATACACGGAATGTAAACTTGGCTACACAGGAACTGAATTCCAAAACAGAACAGGGTCTCAAATTTAGAAAACCAACTTATGCTTGCTTAAGGGGAAAGGTGAGTTGGGGTGCTGCATAAAACCAGAGATTGAAATGAGCACAGATAAAGTTCCTTAAGCCAAATATGGAATAGACAAGAGCTACTCCTTGCTCAACGAAATGGACTCAACACCCCATATTAAACGCCTAAGAATGTACCTGACTAGTAAGTATCTTAAAACCTATGGATTGCTATGTCTCCAAAAGAGAATCAAGCATGTGTACAGGGGCATAAATGCAGCAGTGATAGGATTGGAGAGGTTCGGTGAGCAAATGAAGACCCTTTGAAGTCATATTGCATGGTACCCATTTCACGGGTCTCAACTCTCCAGGTTTAAGGTATTCTTCCTTCAGCTAAAACATGCATGTGGAACCCAGAGTATGATCAACCGTGTGAACGGGAGACGTGTTCAAATATGTCTCAGTTTTCCTCCCCTGGTACTCGGGTGCAACATTCCAGACGCTTTACTAACACTCTCCCCACTTGGAGAGTCAGCGCCTTTAACCTCCTGTTTGGCCCAGTTTGCAATTTCTGCGGAAGATGAACAGGAATAGGGAGAACCAATGAGAGACTAGCTGGAGGTGTCTGGACGGGCAAATTTAACTCTCATTTCCCATCTGGAAGAGGAAATAACCAAAGGCTCAGCGTGCCGTGCCGGAACCAGATTAGGGCCTGAAGCCATCCTGCGGTGTTGCGGCCAGCTCAAAAGAAAGTGAGTTGAAGAAAGGAGCTCAGGGGCACTGTAATTCACAAACCTGCAGAGTTATAAATGACAGCTATCGTCCAAAAATAGACTGAAGTAAGGCTGCCAAGAGGACTTGAAAGCGGGGCAGAATTGCAGGAAACCGATTTCAGGAGGTAGACTGGAATTGCATTGAAAGCATAGGAAAAGAGGCAGAACGTCCACAATGATGCACTTGGCCAAAAAGGGCGTATGCGTTTTTTCCTGAATATATTCAGGAAAAAACGCATACGCCCTTTTTGGCCAACCAAGCAAGCTTGCAAAGGAAATCTGCACTACAATGAAGTCTCACTTCCCCCCGGTCAAAAGGGCCATCTGAAAAAAGTGTAAAATCCAGAAAGGCAGGACAGGCCATGGAGAACTGGGAGCCTTGTTATGCTGATGGGCGGGATGTAAATTGCCAACAGACACTCGGGAGAAGTGTATGGTGTTTCCTGAAACATCTAAAAAACAAAGCAACAGAGCCTAGGGCACTTCCACTTATGGTCCTATAGCTTAGGGAAATTAAAATAAAAAAGACACAGCCACCCCAAAGTTTGGGACGCCTCTGTTTACAAGAACCTCGTTTACAGTACAAGTTCAACATCGCAGAAAGTGAAAAATGGATAAAGAAGATGTGGTATTTACTTACAAAGCAATATCACTCAGCAATGAAATCTATGTCATCAGGCTCTTAGCAGCACAATGAGTGGATTCAGGTATGATGATTCTAACTGAAATAAGTCACACAGAAAAAGAAACATCCTAAGATATCAGTAATACACGGAATGTAAACTTGGCTACACAGGAACTGAAATACAGAACAGAACAGGGTCACAAATTTAGAAAACCAACTTATGCTTGCTTAAGAGGAAAGGTGAGTTGGGGTGCTGCATAAAACCAGAGATTGAAATGAGCACAGATAAAGTTCCTTAAGCCAAATATGGAATAGACAAGAGCTACTCCTTGCTCAACGAAATGGACTCAACACCGCATATTAAACGCCTAAGAATGTACCTGACTAGTAAGTATCTTAAAACCTATGGATTGCTATGTCTCCGAAAGAGAATCAAGCATGTGTACAGGGGCATAAATGCAGCAGTGATAGGATTGGAGAGGTTCGGTGAGCAAATGAAGACCCTTTGAAGTCATATTGCATGGTACCCATTCCACGGGTTTCAACTACCCAGGTTTAAGGTATTCTTCCTTCAGCTAAAACATGCATGTGGAACCTAGAGTATGATCAACCATGTGATCGGGAGACGTGTTCAAATATGTCTCAGTTTTCCTCCCCTGGTACTCGGGTGCAACATTCCAGACGCTTTACTAACACTCTCCCGACTTGGAGAATCAGTCCCTTTAACCTCCTGTTTGGCCCAGTTTGCAATTTCTGCGGAAGATGAAAAGGAATAGCGAGAACCAATGAGAGACTAGCTGGAGGTGGCTGGACGGGCAAATTTAACTCTCATTTCCCACCAGGAAGAGGAAATAACCAAAGGCTCAGCGTGCCGTGCCGGAACCAGATTAGGGCCTGAAGCCATCCTGCGGTGTTGCGGCCAGCTCACAAGAAAGCGAGTTGAAGAAAGGAGCTCAGAGGCACTGTAATTCACAAACCTGCACAGTTATAAATGACAGCTATCATCCAAAAATAGACTAAAGTAAGGCTGCCAAGAGGACTTGAAAGCGGGGCAGAATTGCAGGAAACCGATTTCAGGAGGTAGACTGGAATTGCATTGAAAGCATAGGAAAAGAGGCAGAACGTCCACAATGATGCACTTGGCCAAAAAGGGCGTATGCGTTTTTTCCTGAATATATTCAGGAAAAAACACATACGCCCTTTTTGGCCAACCAAGCAAGCTTGCAAAGGAAATCTGCACTACAATGAAGTCTCACTTCCCCCCGGTCAAAAGGGCCATCTGAAAAAAGTGTAAAATCCAGAAAGGCAGGACAGGCCATGGAGAACTGGGAGCCTTGTTATGCTGATGGGTGGGATATAAATTGCCAACAGACACTCGGGAGAAGTGTATGGTGTTTCCTGAAACATCTAAAAAACAAAGCAACAGAGCCTAGGGCACTTCCACTTATGGTCCTATAGCTTAGGGAAATTAAAATCAAAAAGACACAGCCACCCCAAAGTTTGGGACGCCTCTGTTTACAAGAACCTCGTTTACCGTACAAGTTCAATATCACAGAAAGTGAAAAATGGATAAAGAACTTGTGGTACTTACGTACAATGCAGTATCACTCAGCAATGAAATCTATGTCATCAGGCCCGTAGCAGCATAATGAGTGGATTCAGGTACGATGATTCTAACTGAAATAAGTCACACAGAAAAAGAAACATCATAAGATATCACTAATACACGGAATGTAAACTTGGCTACACAGGAACTGAATTCCAAAACAGAACAGGGTCTCAAATTTAGAAAACCAACTTATGCTTGCTTAAGGGGAAAGGTGAGTTGGGGTGCTGCATAAAACCAGAGATTGAAATGAGCAAAGATAAAGTTCCTTAAGCCAAATATGGAATAGACAAGAGCTACTCCTTGCTCAACGAAATGGACTCAACACCCCATATTAAACGCCTAAGAATGTACCTGACTAGTAAGTATCTTAAAACCTATGGATTGCTATGTCTCCAAAAGAGAATCAAGCATGTGTACAAGGGCATAATTGCAGCAGTGATAGGATTGGAGAGGTTCAGTGAGCAAATGAAGACCCTTTGAAGTCATATTGCATGGTACCCTTTCCACGGGTCTCAACTCTCCAGGTTTATGGTATTCTTCTTTCAGCTAAAACATGCATGTGGAACCCAGAGTATGATCAACCGTGTGAACGGGAGACGTGTTCAAATATGTCTCAGTTTTCCTCCCCTGGTACTCGGGTGCAACATTCCAGATGCTTTACTAACACTCTCCCCACTTGGAGAGTCAGCGCCTTTAACCTCCTGTTTGGCCCAGTTTGCAATTTCTGCGGAAGATGAACAGGAATAGGGAGAACCAATGAGCGACTAGCTGGAGGTGTCTGGACGGGCAAATTTAACTCTCATTTCCCATCTGGAAGAGGAAATAACCAAAGGCTCAGCGTGCCGTGCCGGAACCAGATTACGGCCTGAAGCCATCCTGCGGTGTTGCGGCCAGCTCAAAAGAAAGTGAGTTGAAGAAAGGAGCTCAGGGGCACTGTAATTCACAAACCTGCAGAGTTATAAATGACAGCTATCGTCCAAAAATATACTGAAGTAAGGCTGCCAAGAGGACTTGAAAGCGGGGCAGAATTGCAGGAAACCGATTTCAGGAGGTAGACTGGAATTGCATTGAAAGCATAGGAAAAGAGGCAGAACGTCCACAATGATGCACTTGGCCAAAAAGGGCGTATGCGTTTTTTCCTGAATATATTCAGGAAAAAACGCATACGCCCTTTTTGGCCAACCAAGCAAGCTTGCAAAGGAAATCTGCACTAAAATGAAGTCTCACTTCCCCCCGGTCAAAAGGGCCATCTGAAAAAAGTGTAAAATCCAGAAAGTCAGGACAGGCCATGGAGAACTGGGAGCCTTGTTATGCTGATGGGCGGGATGTAAATTGCCAACAGACACTCGGGAGAAGTGTATGGTGTTTCCTGAAACATCTAAAAAACAAAGCAACAGAGCCTAGGGCACTTCCACTTATGGTCCTATAGCTTAGGGAAATTAAAATCAAAAAGACACAGCCACCCCAAAGTTTGGGACGCCTCTGTTTACAAGAACCTCGTTTACAGTACAAGTTCAACATCGCAGAAAGTGAAAAATGGATAAAGAAGATGTGGTATTTACTTACAAAGCAATATCACTCAGCAATGAAATCTATGTCATCAGGCTCTTAGCAGCACAATGAGTGGATTCAGGTATGATGATTCTAACTGAAATAAGTCACACAGAAAAAGAAACATCCTAAGATATCACTAATACACGGAATGTAAACTTGGCTACACAGGAACTGAATTACAGAACAGAACAGGGTCTCAAATTTAGAAAACCAACTTATGCTTGCTTAAGAGGAAAGGTGAGTTGGGGTGCTGCATAAAACCAGAGATTGAAATGAGCACAGATAAAGTTCCTTAAGCCAAATATGGAATAGACAAGAGCTACTCCTTGCTCAACGAAATGGACTCAACACCGCATATTAAACGCCTAAGAATGTACCTGACTAGTAAGTATCTTAAAACCTATGGATTGCTATGTCTCCGAAAGAGAATCAAGCATGTGTACAGGGGCATAAACGCAGCAGTGATAGGATTGGAGAGGTTCGGTGAGCAAATGAAGACCCTTTGAAGTCATATTGCATGGTACCCATTCCACGGGTTTCAACTACCCAGGTTTAAGGTATTCTTCCTTCAGCTAAAACATGCATGTGGAACCTAGAGTATGAACAACCATGTGATCGGGAGACGTGTTCAAATATGTCTCAGTTTTCCTCCCCTGGTACTCGGGTGCAACATTCCAGACGCTTTACTAACACTCTCCCGACTTGGAGAATCAGTCCCTTTAACCTCCTGTTTGGCCCAGTTTGCAATTTCTGCGGAAGATGAAAAGGAATAGCGAGAACCAATGAGAGACTAGCTGGAGGTGGCTGGACGGGCAAATTTAACTCTCATTTCCCACCAGGAAGAGGAAATAACCAAAGGCTCAACGTGCCGTGCCGGAACCAGATTAGGGCCTGAAGCCATCCTGCGGTGTTGCGGCCAGGTCACAAGAAAGCGAGTTGAAGAAAGGAGCTCAGGGGCACTGTAATTCACAAACCTGCACAGTTATAAATGACAGCTATCATCCAAAAATATACTGAAGTAAGGCTGCCAAGAGGACTTGAAAGCGGGGCAGAATTGCAGGAAACCGATTTCAGGAGGTAGACTGGAATTGCATTGAAAGCATAGGAAAAGAGGCAGAACGTCCACAATGATGCACTTGGCCAAAAAGGGCGTATGCGTTTTTTCCTGAATATATTCAGGAAAAAACGCATACGCCCTTTTTGGCCAACCAAGCAAACTTGCAAAGGAAATCTGCACTACAATGAAGTCTCACTTCCCCCTGGTCAAAAGGGCCATCTGAAAAAAGTGTAAAATCCAGAAAGGCAGGACAGGCCATGGAGAACTGGGAGCCTTGTTATGCTGATGGGCGGGATGTAAATTGCCAACAGACACTCGGGAGAAGTGTATGGTGTTTCCTGAAACATCTAAAAAACAAAGCAACAGAGCCTAGGGCACTTCCACTTATGGTCCTATAGCTTAGGGAAATTAAAATCAAAAAGACACAGCCACCCCAAAGTTTGGGACGCCTCTGTTTACAAGAACCTCGTTTACCGTACAAGTTCAATATCACAGAAAGTGAAAAATGGATAAAGATCTTGTGGTACTTACGTACAATGCAGTATCACTCAGCAATGAAATCTATGTCATCAGGCCCGTAGCAGCATAATGAGTGGATTCAGGTACGATGATTCTAACTGAAATAAGTCACACAGAAAAAGAAACATCATAAGATATCACTAATACACGGAATGTAAACTTGGCTACACAGGAACTGAATTCCAAAACAGAACAGGGTCTCAAATTTAGAAAACCAACTTATGCTTGCTTAAGGGGAAAGGTGAGTTGGGGTGCTGCATAAAACCAGAGATTGAAATGAGCACAGATAAAGTTCCTTAAGCCAAATATGGAATAGACAAGAGCTACTCCTTGCTCAACGAAATGGACTCAACACCCCATATTAAACGCCTAAGAATGTACCTGACTAGTAAGTATCTTAAAACCTATGGATTGCTATGTCTCCAAAAGAGAATCAAGCATGTGTACAGGGGCATAAATGCAGCAGTGATAGGATTGGAGAGGTTCGGTGAGCAAATGAAGACCCTTTGAAGTCATATTGCATGGTACCCATTTCACGGGTCTCAACTCTCCAGGTTTAAGGTATTCTTCCTTCAGCTAAAACATGCATGTGGAACCCACAGTATGATCAACCGTGTGAACGGGAGACGTGTTCAAATATGTCTCAGTTTTCCTGCCCTGGTACTCGGGTGCAACATTCCAGACGCTTTACTAACACTCTCCCCACTTGGAGAGTCAGCGCCTTTAACCTCCTGTTTGGCCCAGTTTGCAATTTCTGCGGAAGATGAACAGGAATAGGGAGAACCAATGAGAGACTAGCTGGAGGTGTCTAGACGGGCAAATTTAACTCTCATTTCCCATCTGGAAGAGGAAATAACCAAAGGCTCAGCGTGCCGTGCCGGAACCAGATTAGGGCCTGAAGCTATCCTGCGGTGTTGCGGCCAGCTCAAAAGAAAGTGAGTTGAAGAAAGGAGCTCAGGGGCACTGTAATTCACAAACCTGCAGAGTTATAAATGACAGCTATCGTCCAAAAATATACTGAAGTAAGGCTGCCAAGAGGACTTGAAAGCGGGGCAGAATTGCAGGAAACCGATTTCAGGAGGTAGACTGGAATTGCATTGAAAGCATAGGAAAAGAGGCAGAACGTCCACAATGATGCACTTGGCCAAAAAGGGCATATGCGTTTTTTCCTGAATATATTCAGGAAAAAACGCATACGCCCTTTTTGGCCAACCAAGCAAGCTTGCAAAGGAAATCTGCACTACAATGAAGTCTCACTTCCCCCCGGTCAAAAGGGCCATCTGAAAAAAGTGTAAAATCCAGAAAGGCAGGACAGGCCATGGAGAACTGGGAGCCTTGTTATGCTGATGGGCGGGATGTAAATTGCCAACAGACACTCGGGAGAAGTGTATGGTGTTTCCTGAAACATCTAAAAAACAAAGCAACAGAGCCTAGGGCACTTCCACTTATGGTCCTATAGCTTAGGGAAATTAAAATCAAAAAGACACAGCCACCCCAAAGTTTGGGACGCCTCTGTTTACAAGAACCTCGTTTACAGTACAAGTTCAACATCGCAGAAAGTGAAAAATGGATAAAGAAGATGTGGTATTTACTTACAAAGCAATATCACTCAGCAATGGAATCTATGTCATCAGGCTCTTAGCAGCACAATGAGTGGATTCAGGTATGATGATTCTAACTGAAATAAGTCACACAGAAAAAGAAACATCATAAGATATCACTAATACACGGAATGTAAACTTGGCTACACAGGAACTGAATTACAGAACAGAACAGGGTCTCAAATTTAGAAAACCAACTTATGCTTGCTTAAGAGGAAAGGTGAGTTGGGGTGCTGCATAAAACCAGAGATTGAAATGAGCACAGATAAAGTTCCTTAAGCCAAATATGGAATAGACAAGAGCTACTCCTTGCTCAACGAAATGGACTCAACACCGCATATTAATCGCCTAAGAATGTACCTGACTAGTAAGTATCTTAAAACCTATGGATTGCTATGTCTCTGAAAGAGAATCAAGCATGTGTACAGGGGCATAAACGCAGCAGTGATAGGATTGGAGAGGTTCGGTGAGCAAATGAAGACCCTTTGAAGTCATATTACATGGTACCCATTCCACGGGTTTCAACTACCCAGGTTTAAGGTATTCTTCCTTCAGCTAAAACATGCATGTGGAACCTAGAGTATGATCAACCATGGAATCGGGAGACGTGTTCAAATATGTCTCAGTTTTCCTCCCCTGGTACTCGGGTGCAACATTCCAGACGCTTTACTAATACTCTCCCGACTTGGAGAATCAGTCCCTTTAACCTCCTGTTTGGCCCAGTTTGCAATTTCTGCGGAAGATGAACAGGAATAGCGAGAACCAATGAGAGACTAGCTGGAGGTGTCTGGACGGGCAAATTTAACTCTCATTTCCCATCTGGAAGAGGAAATAACCAAAGGCTCAGTGTGCCGTGCCGGAACCAGATTAGGGCCTGAAGCCATCCTGCGGTGTTGCGGCCAGCTCAAAAGAAAGTGAGTTGAAGAAAGGAGCTCAGGGGCACTGTAATTCACAAA
Source organism: Grampus griseus (assembly GCF_964374135.1). Taxonomy (NCBI): domain Eukaryota; kingdom Metazoa; phylum Chordata; class Mammalia; order Artiodactyla; family Delphinidae; genus Grampus; species Grampus griseus. Next base: position 30,650 of record NW_028133119.1, on the reverse strand, counting down.
CCTGCAGAGTTATAAATGACAGCTATCGTCCAAAAATATACTGAAGTAAGGCTGCCAAGAGGACTTGAAAGCGGGGCAGAATTGCAGGAAACCGATTTCAGGAGGTAGACTGGAATTGCATTGAAAGCATAGGAAAAGAGGCAGAACGTCCACAATGATGCACTTGGCCAAAAAGGGCATATGCGTTTTTTCCTGAATATATTCAGGAAAAAACGCATACGCCCTTTTTGGCCAACCAAGCAAGCTTGCAAAGGAAATCTGCACTACAATGAAGTCTCACTTCCCCCCGGTCAAAAGGGCCATCTGAAAAAAGTGTAAAATCCAGAAAGGCAGGACAGGCCATGGAGAACTGGGAGCCTTGTTATGCTGATGGGCGGGATGTAAATTGCCAACAGACACTCGGGAGAACTGTATGGTGTTTCCTGAAACATCTAAAAAACAAAGCAACAGAGCCTAGGGCACTTCCACTTATGGTCCTATAGCTTAGGGAAATTAAAATCAAAAAGACACAGCCACCTCAAAGTTTGGGACGCCTCTGTTTACAAGAACCTCGTTTACCGTACAAGTTCAATATCACAGAAAGTGAAAAATGGATAAAGAACTTGTGGTACTTACGTACAATGCAGTATCACTCAGCAATGAAATCTATGTCATCAGGCCCGTAGCAGCATAATGAGTGGATTCAGGTACGATGATTCTAACTGAAATAAGTCACACAGAAAAAGAAACATCATAAGATATCACTAATACACGGAATGTAAACTTGGCTACACAGGAACTGAATTCCAAAACAGAACAGGGTCTCAAATTTAGAAAACCAACTTATGCTTGCTTAAGGGGAAAGGTGAGTTGGGGTGCTGCATAAAACCAGAGATTGAAATGAGCACAGATAAAGTTCCTTAAGCCAAATATGGAATAGACAAGAGCTACTCCTTGCTCAACGAAATGGACTCAACACCCCATATTAAACGCCTAAGAATGTACCTGACTAGTAAGTATCTTAAAACCTATGGATTGCTATGACTCCAAAAGAGAATCAAGCATGTGTACAGGGGCATAAATGCAGCAGTGATAGGATTGGAGAGGTTCGGTAAGCAAATGAAGACCCTTTGAAGTCATATTGCATGGTACCCATTCCACGGGTCTCAACTCTCCAGGTTTAAGGTATTCTTCCTTCAGCTAAAACATGCATGTGGAACCCAGAGTATGATCAACCATGTGAACGGGAGAAGTGTTCAAATATGTCTCAGTTTTCCTCCCCTGGTACTCGGGTGCAACATTCCAGACTCTTTACTAACACTCTCCCCACTTGGAGAGTCAGCGCCTTTAACCTCCTGTCTGGACCAGTTTGCAATTTCTGCGGAAGATGAACAGGAATAGGGAGAACCAATGAGAGACTAGCTGGAGGTGTCTGGACGGGCAAATTTAACTCTCATTTCCCATCTGGAAGAGGAAATAACCAAAGGCTCAGCGTGCCGTGCCGGAACCAGATTAGGGCCTGAAGCCATCCTGCGGTGTTGCGGCCAGCTCAAAAGAAAGTGAGTTGAAGAAAGGAGCTCAGGGGCACTGTAATTCACAAACCTGCAGAGTTATAAATGACAGCTATCGTCCAAAAATAGACTGAAGTAAGGCTGCCAAGAGGACTTGAAAGCGGGGCAGAATTGCAGGAAACCGATTTCAGGAGGTAGACTGGAATTGCATTGAAAGCATAGGAAAAGAGGCAGAACGTCCACAATGATGCACTTGGCCAAAAAGGGCGTATGCGTTTTTTCCTGAATATATTCAGGAAAAAACGCATACGCCCTTTTTGGCCAACCAAGCAAGCTTGCAAAGGAAATCTGCACTACAATGAAGTCTCACTTCCCCCCGGTCAAAAGGGCCATCTGAAAAAAGTGTAAAATCCAGAAAGGCAGGACAGGCCATGGAGAACTGGGAGCCTTGTTATGCTGATGGGCGGGATGTAAATTGCTAACAGACACTCGGGAGAAGTGTATGGTGTTTCCTGAAACATCTAAAAAACAAAGCAACAGAGCCTAGGGCACTTCCACTTATGGTCCTATAGCTTAGGGAAATTAAAATAAAAAAGACACAGCCACCCCAAAGTTTGGGACGCCTCTGTTTACAAGAACCTCGTTTACAGTACAAGTTCAACATCGCAGAAAGTGAAAAATGGATAAAGAAGATGTGGTATTTACTTACAAAGCAATATCACTCAGCAATGAAATCTATGTCATCAGGCTCTTAGCAGCACAATGAGTGGATTCAGGTATGATGATTCTAACTGAAATAAGTCACACAGAAAAAGAAACATCATAAGATATCACTAATACACGGAATGTAAACTTGGCTACACAGGAACTGAATTACAGAACAGAACAGGGTCTCAAATTTAGAAAACCAACTTATGCTTGCTTAAGAGGAAAGGTGAGTTGGGGTGCTGCATAAAACCAGAGATTGAAATGAGCACAGATAAAGTTCCTTAAGCCAAATATGGAATAGACAAGAGCTACTCCTTGCTCAACGAAATGGACTCAACACCGCATATTAAACGCCTAAGAATGTACCTGACTAGTAAGTATCTTAAAACCTATGGATTGCTATGTCTCCGAAAGAGAATCAAGCATGTGTACAGGGGCATAAACGCAGCAGTGATAGGATTGGAGAGGTTCGGTGAGCAAATGAAGACCCTTTGAAGTCATATTACATGGTACCCATTCCACGGGTTTCAACTACCCAGGTTTAAGGTATTCTTCCTTCAGCTAAAACATGCATGTGGAACCTAGAGTATGATCAACCGTGTGATCGGGAGACGTGTTCAAATATGTCTCAGATTTCCTCCCCTGGTACTCGGGTGCAACATTCCAGACGCTTTACTAACACTCTCCCCACTTGGAGAGTCAGCGCCTTTAACCTCCTGTTTGGCCCAGTTTGCAATTTCTGCGGAAGATGAACAGGAATAGGGAGAACCAATGAGAGACTAGCTGGAGGTGTCTGGACGGGCAAATTTAACTCTCATTTCCCATCTGGAAGAGGAAATAACCAAAGGCTCAGCGTGGCGTGCCGGAACCAGATTAGGGCCTGAAGCCATTATGCGGTGTTGCGGCCAGCTCAAAAGAAAGTGAGTTGAAGAAAGGAGCTCAGGGGCACTGTAATTCACAAACCTGCAGAGTTATAAATGACAGCTATCGTCCAAAAATATACTGAAGTAAGGCTGCCAAGAGGACTTGAAAGCGGGGCAGAATTGCAGGAAACCGATTTCAGGAGGTAGACTGGAATTGCATTGAAAGCATAGGAAAAGAGGCAGAACGTCCACAATGATGCACTTGGCCAAAAAGGGCGTATGCGTTTTTTCCTGAATATATTCAGGAAAAAACGCATACGCCCTTTTTGGCCAACCAAGCAAGCTTGCAAAGGAAATCTGCACTACAATGAAGTCTCACTTCCCCCCGGTCAAAAGGGCCATCTGAAAAAAGTGTGAAATCCAGAAAGGCAGGACAGGCCATGGAGAACTGGGAGCCTTGTTATGCTGATGGGCGGGATGTAAATTGCCAACAGACACTCGGGAGAAGTGTATGGTGTTTCCTGAAACATCTAAAAAACAAAGCAACAGAGCCTAGGGCACTTCCACTTATGGTCCTATAGCTTAGGGAAATTAAAATAAAAAAGACACAGCCACCCCAAAGTTTGGGATGCCTCTGTTTACAAGAACCTCGTTTACAGTACAAGTTCAACATCGCAGAAAGTGAAAAATGGATAAAGAAGATGTGGTATTTACTTACAAAGCAATATCACTCAGCAATGAAATCTATGTCATCAGGCTCTTAGCAGCACAAGGAGTGGATTCAGGTATGATGATTCTAACTGAAATAAGTCACACAGAAAAAGAAACATCCTAAGATATCAGTAATACACGGAATGTAAACTTGGCTACACAGGAACTGAATTACAGAACAGAACAGGGTCACAAATTTAGAAAACCAACTTATGCTTGCTTAAGAGGAAAGGTGAGTTGGGGTGCTGCATAAAACCAGAGATTGAAATGAGCACAGATAAAGTTCCTTAAGCCAAATATGGAATAGACAAGAGCTACTCCTTGCTCAACGAAATGGACTCAACACCGCATATTAAACGCCTAAGAATGTACCTGACTAGTAAGTATCTTAAAACCTATGGATTGCTATGTCTCCGAAAGAGAATCAAGCATGTGTACAGGGGCATAAACGCAGCAGTGATAGGATTGGAGAGGTTCGGTGAGCAAATGAAGACCCTTTGAAGTCATATTGCATGGTACCCATTCCACGGGTTTCAACTACCCAGGTTTAAGGTATTCTTCCTTCAGCTAAAACATGCATGTGGAACCTAGAGTATGATCAACCATGTGATCGGGAGACGTGTTCAAATATGTCTCAGTTTTCCTCCCCTGGTACTCGGGTGCAACATTCCAGACGCTTTACTAACACTCTCCCGACTTGGAGAATCAGTCCCTTTAACCTCCTGTTTGGCCCAGTTTGCAATTTCTGCGGAAGATGAAAAGGAATAGCGAGAACCAATCAGAGACTAGCTGGAGGTGGCTGGACGGGCAAATTTAACTCTCATTTCCCACCAGGAAGAGGAAATAACCAAAGGCTCAGCGTGCCGTGCCGGAACCAGATTAGGGCCTGAAGCCATCCTGCGGTGCTGCGGCCAGCTCACAAGAAAGCGAGTTGAAGAAAGGAGCTCAGGGGCACTGTAATTCACAAACCTGCACAGTTATAAATGACAGCTATCATCCAAAAATAGACTAAAGTAAGGCTGCCAAGAGGACTTGAAAGCGGGGCAGAATTGCAGGAAACCGATTTCAGGAGGTAGACTGGAATTGCATTGAAAGCATAGGAAAAGAGGCAGAACGTCCACAATGATGCACTTGGCCAAAAAGGGCGTATGCGTTTTTTCCTGAATATATTCAGGAAAAAACGCATACGCCCTTTTTGGCCAACCAAGCAAGCTTGCAAAGGAAATCTGCACTACAATGAAGTCTCACTTCCCCCCGGTCAAAAGGGCCATCTGAAAAAAGTGTAAAATCCAGAAAGGCAGGACAGGCCATGGAGAACTGGGAGCCTTGTTATGCTGATGGGCGGGATGTAAATTGCCAACAGACACTCGGGAGAAGTGTATGGTGTTTCCTGAAACATCTAAAAAACAAAGCAACAGAGCCTAGGGCACTTCCACTTATGGTCCTATAGCTTAGGGAAATTAAAATCAAAAAGACACAGCCACCACAAAGTTTGGGACGCCTCTGTTTACAAGAACCTCGTTTACTGTACAAGTTCAATATCACAGAAAGTGAAAAATGGATAAAGAACTTGTGGTACTTATGTACAATGCAGTATCACTCAGCAATGAAATCTATGTCATCAGGCCCGTAGCAGCATAATGAGTGGATTCAGGTACGATGATTCTAACTGAAATAAGTCACACAGAAAAAGAAACATCATAAGATATCACTAATACACGGAATGTAAACTTGGCTACACAGGAACTGAATTCCAAAACAGAACAGGGTCTCAAATTTAGAAAACCAACTTATGCTTGCTTAAGGGGAAAGGTGAGTTGGGGTGCTGCATAAAACCAGAGATTGAAATGAGCACAGATAAAGTTCCTTAAGCCAAATATGGAATAGACAAGAGCTACTCCTTGCTCAACGAAATGGACTCAACACCCCATATTAAACGCCTAAGAATGTACCTGACTAGTAAGTATCTTAAAACCTATGGATTGCTATGTCTCCAAAAGAGAATCAAGCATGTGTACAGGGGCATAAATGCAGCAGTGATAGGATTGGAGAGGTTTGGTGAGCAAATGAAGACCCTTTGAAGTCATATTGCATGGTACCCATTCCACGGGTCTCAACTCTCCAGGTTTAAGGTATTCTTCTTTCAGCTAAAACATGCATGTGGAACCCAGAGTATGATCAACCGTGTGAACGGGAGACGTGTTCAAATATGTCTCAGTTTTCCTCCCCTGGTACTCGGGTGCAACATTCCAGACGCTTTACTAACACTCTCCCCACTTGGAGAGTCAGCGCCTTTAACCTCCTGTTTGGCCCAGTTTGCAATTTCTGCGGAAGATGAACAGGAATAGGGAGAACCAATGAGAGACTAGCTGGAGGTGTCTGGACGGGCAAATTTAACTCTCATTTCCCATCTGGAAGAGGAAATAACCAAAGGCTCAGCGTGCCGTGCCGGAACCAGATTAGGGCCTGAAGCCATCCTGCGGTGTTGCGGCCAGCTCAAAAGAAAGTGAGTTGAAGAAAGGAGCTCAGGGGCACTGTAATTCACAAACCTGCAGAGTTATAAATGACAGCTATCGTCCAAAAATATACTGAAGTAAGGCTGCCAAGAGGACTTGAAAGCGGGGCAGAATTGCAGGAAACCGATTTCAGGAGGTAGACTGGAATTGCATTGAAAGCATAGGAAAAGAGGCAGAACGTCCACAATGATGCACTTGGCCAAAAAGGGCGTATGCGTTTTTTCCTGAATATATTCAGGAAAAAACGCATACGCCCTTTTTGGCCAACCAAGCAAGCTTGCAAAGGAAATCTGCACTACAATGAAGTCTCACTTCCCCCCGGTCAAAAGGGCCATCTGAAAAAAGTGTAAAATCCAGAAAGGCAGGACAGGCCATGGAGAACTGGGAGCCTTGTTATGCTGATGGGCGGGATGTAAATTGCCAACAGACACTCGGGAGAAGTGTATGGTGTTTCCTGAAACATCTAAAAAACAAAGCAACAGAGCCTAGGGCACTTCCACTTATGGTCCTATAGCTTAGGGAAATTAAAATCAAAAAGACACAGCCACCTCAAAGTTTGGGACGCCTCTGTTTACAAGAACCTCGTTTACCGTACAAGTTCAATATCACAGAAAGTGAAAAATGGATAAAGAACTTGTGGTACTTACGTACAATGCAGTATCACTCAGCAATGAAATCTATGTCATCAGGCCCGTAGCAGCATAATGAGTGGATTCAGGTACGATGATTCTAACTGAAATAACTCACACAGAAAAAGAAACATCATAAGATATCACTAATACACGGAATGTAAACTTGGCTACACAGGAACTGAATTCCAAAACAGAACAGGGTCTCAAATTTAGAAAACCAACTTATGCTTGCTTAAGGGGAAAGGTGAGTTGGGGTGCTGCATAAAACCAGAGATTGAAATGAGCACAGATAAAGTTCCTTAAGCCAAATATGGAATAGACAAGAGCTACTCCTTGCTCAACGAAATGGACTCAACACCCCATATTAAACGCCTAAGAATGTACCTGACTAGTAAGTATCTTAAAACCTATGGATTGCTATGACTCCAAAAGAGAATCAAGCATGTGTACAGGGGCATAAATGCAGCAGTGATAGGATTGGAGAGGTTCGGTGAGCAAATGAAGACCCTTTGAAGTCATATTGCATGGTACCCATTCCACGGGTCTCAACTCTCCAGGTTTAAGGTATTCTTCCTTCAGCTAAAACATGCATGTGGAACCCAGAGTATGATCAACCATGTGAACGGGAGAAGTGTTCAAATATGTCTCAGTTTTCCTCCCCTGGTACTCGGGTGCAACATTCCAGACGCTTTACTAACACTCTCCCCACTTGGAGAGTCAGCGCCTTTAACCTCCTGTCTGGACCAGTTTGCAATTTCTGCGGAAGATGAACAGGAATAGGGAGAACCAATGAGAGACTAGCTGGAGGTGTCTGGACGGGCAAATTTAACTCTCATTTCCCATCTGGAAGAGGAAATAACCAAAGGCTCAGTGTGCCGTGCCGGAACCAGATTAGGGCCTGAAGCCATCCTGCGGTGTTGCGGCCAGCTCAAAAGAAAGTGAGTTGAAGAAAGGAGCTCAGGGGCACTGTAATTCACAAACCTGCAGAGTTATAAATGACAGCTATCGTCCAAAAATAGACTGAAGTAAGGCTGCCAAGAGGACTTGAAAGCGGGGCAGAATTGCAGGAAACCGATTTCAGGAGGTAGACTGGAATTGCATTGAAAGCATAGGAAAAGAGGCAGAACGTCCACAATGATGCACTTGGCCAAAAAGGGCGTATGCGTTTTTTCCTGAATATATTCAGGAAAAAACGCATACGCCCTTTTTGGCCAACCAAGCAAGCTTGCAAAGGAAATCTGCACTACAATGAAGTCTCACTTCCCCCCGGTCAAAAGGGCCATCTGAAAAAAGTGTAAAATCCAGAAAGGCAGGACAGGCCATGGGGAACTGGGAGCCTTGTTATGCTGATGGGCGGGATGTAAATTGCCAAGAGACACTCGGGAGAAGTGTATGGTGTTTCCTGAAACATCTAAAAAACAAAGCAACAGAGCCTAGGGCACTTCCACTTATGGTCCTATAGCTTAGGGAAATTAAAATAAAAAAGACACAGCCACCCCAAAGTTTGGGACGCCTCTGTTTACAAGAACCTCGTTTACAGTACAAGTTCAACATCGTAGAAAGTGAAAAATGGATAAAGAAGATGTGGTATTTACTTACAAAGCAATATCACTCAGCAATGAAATCTATGTCATCAGGCTCTTAGCAGCACAAGGAGTGGATTCAGGTATGATGATTCTAACTGAAATAAGTCACACAGAAAAAGAAACATCCTAAGATATCAGTAATACACGGAATGTAAACTTGGCTACACAGGAACTGAATTACAGAACAGAACAGGGTCACAAATTTAGAAAACCAACTTATGCTTGCTTAAGTGGAAAGGTGAGTTGGGGTGCTGCATAAAACCAGAGATTGAAATGAGCACAGATAAAGTTCCTTAAGCCAAATATGGAATAGACAAGAGCTACTCCTTGCTCAACGAAATGGACTCAACACCGCATATTAAACGCCTAAGAATGTACCTGACTAGTAAGTATCTTAAAACCTATGGATTGCTATGTCTCCGAAAGAGAATCAAGCATGTGTACAGGGGCATAAACGCAGCAGTGATAGGATTGGAGAGGTTCGGTGAGCAAATGAAGACCCTTTGAAGTCATATTGCATGGTACCCATTCCACGGGTTTCAACTACCCAGGTTTAAGGTATTCTTCCTTCAGCTAAAACATGCATGTGGAACCTAGAGTATGATCAACCATGTGATCGGGAGACGTGTTCAAATATGTCTCAGTTTTCCTCCCCTGGTACTCGGGTGCAACATTCCAGACGCTTTACTAACACTCTCCCGACTTGGAGAATCAGTCCCTTTAACCTCCTGTTTGGCCCAGTTTGCAATTTCTGCGGAAGATGAAAAGGAATAGCGAGAACCAATCAGAGACTAGCTGGAGGTGGCTGGACGGGCAAATTTAACTCTCATTTCCCACCAGGAAGAGGAAATAACCAAAGGCTCAGCGTGCCGTGCCGGAACCAGATTAGGGCCTGAAGCCATCCTGCGGTGTTGCGGCCAGGTCACAAGAAAGCGAGTTGAAGAAAGGAGCTCAGGGGCACTGTAATTCACAAACCTGCACAGTTATAAATGACAGCTATCATCCAAAAATAGACTAAAGTAAGGCTGCCAAGAGGACTTGAAAGCGGGGCAGAATTGCAGGAAACCGATTTCAGGAGGTAGACTGGAATTGCATTGAAAGCATAGGAAAAGAGGCAGAACGTCCACAATGATGCACTTGGCCAAAAAGGGCGTATGCGTTTTTTCCTGAATATATTCAGGAAAAAACGCATACGCCCTTTTTGGCCAACCAAGCAAGCTTGCAAAGGAAATCTGCACTACAATGAAGTCTCACTTCCCCCCGGTCAAAAGGGCCATCTGAAAAAAGTGTAAAATCCAGAAAGGCAGGACAGGCCATGGAGAACTGGGAGCCTTGTTATGCTGATGGGCGGGATGTAAATTGCCAACAGACACTCGGGAGAAGTGTATGGTGTTTCCTGAAACATCTAAAAAACAAAGCAACAGAGCCTAGGGCACTTCCACTTATGGTCCTATAGCTTAGGGAAATTAAAATCAAAAAGACACAGCCACCACAAAGTTTGGGACGCCTCTGTTTACAAGAACCTCGTTTACTGTACAAGTTCAATATCACAGAAAGTGAAAAATGGATAAAGAACTTGTGGTACTTACGTACAATGCAGTATCACTCAGCAATGAAATCTATGTCATCAGGCCCGTAGCAGCATAATGAGTGGATTCAGGTACGATGATTCTAACTGAAATAAGTCACACAGAAAAAGAAACATCATAAGATATCACTAATACACGGAATGTAAACTTGGCTACACAGGAACTGAATTCCAAAACAGAACAGGGTCTCAAATTTAGAAAACCAACTTATGCTTGCTTAAGGGGAAAGGTGAGTTGGGGTGCTGCATAAAACCAGAGATTGAAATGAGCACAGATAAAGTTCCTTAAGCCAAATATGGAATAGACAAGAGCTACTCCTTGCTCAACGAAATGGACTCAACACCCCATATTAAACGCCTAAGAATGTACCTGACTAGTAAGTATCTTAAAACCTATGGATTGCTATGTCTCCGAAAGAGAATCAAGCATGTGTACAGGGGCATAAATGCAGCAGTGATAGGATTGGAGAGGTTTGGTGAGCAAATGAAGACCCTTTGAAGTCATATTGCATGGTACCCATTCCACGGGTCTCAACTCTCCAGGTTTAAGGTATTCTTCTTTCAGCTAAAACATGCATGTGGAACCCAGAGTATGATCAACCGTGTGAACGGGAGACGTGTTCAAATATGTCTCAGTTTTCCTCCCCTGGTACTCGGGTGCAACATTCCAGACGCTTTACTAACACTCTCCCCACTTGGAGAGTCAGCGCCTTTAACCTCCTGTTTGGCCCAGTTTGCAATTTCTGCGGAAGATGAACAGGAATAGGGAGAACCAATGAGAGACTAGCTGGAGGTGTCTGGACGGGCAAATTTAACTCTCATTTCCCATCTGGAAGAGGAAATAACCAAAGGCTCAGCGTGCCGTGCCGGAACCAGATTAGGGCCTGAAGCCATCCTGCGGTGTTGCGGCCAGCTCAAAAGAAAGTGAGTTGAAGAAAGGAGCTCAGGGGCACTGTAATTCACAAACCTGCAGAGTTATAAATGACAGCTATCGTCCAAAAATATACTGAAGTAAGGCTGCCAAGAGGACTTGAAAGCGGGGCAGAATTGCAGGAAACCAATTTCAGGAGGTAGACTGGAATTGCATTGAAAGCATAGGAAAAGAGGCAGAACGTCCACAATGATGCACTTGGCCAAAAAGGGCGTATGCGTTTTTTCCTGAATATATTCAGGAAAAAACGCATACGCCCTTTTTGGCCAACCAAGCAAGCTTGCAAAGGAAATCTGCACTACAATGAAGTCTCACTTCCCCCCGGTCAAAAGGGCCATCTGAAAAAAGTGTAAAATCCAGAAAGGCAGGACAGGCCATGGAGAACTGGGAGCCTTGTTATGCTGATGGGCGGGATGTAAATTGCCAACAGACACTCGGGAGAAGTGTATGGTATTTCCTGAAACATCTAAAAAACAAAGCAACAGAGCCTAGGGCACTTCCACTTATGGTCCTATAGCTTAGGGAAATTAAAATCAAAAAGACACAGCCACCTCAAAGTTTGGGACGCCTCTGTTTACAAGAACCTCGTTTACCGTACAAGTTCAATATCACAGAAAGTGAAAAATGGATAAAGAACTTGTGGTACTTACGTACAATGCAGTATCACTCAGCAATGAAATCTATGTCATCAGGCCCGTAGCAGCATAATGAGTGGATTCAGGTACGATGATTCTAACTGAAATAACTCACACAGAAAAAGAAACATCATAAGATATCACTAATACACGGAATGTAAACTTGGCTACACAGGAACTGAATTCCAAAACAGAACAGGGTCTCAAATTTAGAAAACCAACTTATGCTTGCTTAAGGGGAAAGGTGAGTTGGGGTGCTGCATAAAACCAGAGATTGAAATGAGCACAGATAAAGTTCCTTAAGCCAAATATGGAATAGACAAGAGCTACTCCTTGCTCAACGAAATGGACTCAACACCCCATATTAAAAGCCTAAGAATGTACCTGACTAGTAAGTATCTTAAAACCTATGGATTGCTATGACTCCAAAAGAGAATCAAGCATGTGTACAGGGGCATAAATGCAGCAGTGATAGGATTGGAGAGGTTTGGTGAGCAAATGAAGACCCTTTGAAGTCATATTGCATGGTACCCATTCCACGGGTCTCAACTCTCCAGGTTTAAGGTATTCTTCCTTCAGCTAAAACATGCATGTGGAACCCAGAGTATGATCAACCATGTGAACGGGAGAAGTGTTCAAATATGTCTCAGTTTTCCTCCCCTGGTACTCGGGTGCAACATTCCAGACGCTTTACTAACACTCTCCCCACTTGGAGAGGCAGCGCCTTTAACCTCCTGTCTGGACCAGTTTGCAATTTCTGCGGAAGATGAACAGGAATAGGGAGAACCAATGAGAGACTAGCTGGAGGTGTCTGGACGGGCAAATTTAACTCTCATTTCCCACCAGGAAGAGGAAATAACCAAAGGCTCAGCGTGCCGTGCCGGAACCAGATTAGGGCCTGAAGCCATCCTGCGGTGTTGCGGCCAGCTCAAAAGAAAGTGAGTTGAAGAAAGGAGATCAGGGGCACTGTAATTCACAAACCTGCAGAGTTATAAATGACAGCTATCGTCCAAAAATAGACTGAAGTAAGGCTGCCAAGAGGACTTGAAAGCGGGGCAGAATTGCAGGAAACCGATTTCAAGAGGTAGACTGGAATTGCATTGAAAGCATAGGAAAAGAGGCAGAACGTCCACAATGATGCACTTGGCCAAAAAGGGCGTATGCGTTTTTTCCTGAATATATTCAGGAAAAAACGCATACGCCCTTTTTGGCCAACCAAGCAAGCTTGCAAAGGAAATCTGCACTACAATGAAGTCTCACTTCCCCCCGGTCAAAAGGGCCATCTGAAAAAAGTGTAAAATCCAGAAAGGCAGGACAGGCCATGGAGGACTGGGAGCCTTGTTATGCTGATGGGCGGGATGTAAATTGCCAACAGACACTCGGGAGAAGTGTATGGTGTTTCCTGAAACATCTAAAAACCAAAGCAACAGAGCCTAGGGCACTTCCACTTATGGTCCTATAGCTTAGCGAAATTAAAATAAAAAAGACACAGCCACCCCAAAGTTTGGGACGCCTCTGTTTACAAGAACCTCGTTTACAGTACAAGTTCAACATCGCAGAAAGTGAAAAATGGATAAAGAAGTTGTGGTACTTACTTACAAAGCAATATCACTCAGCAATGAAATCTATGTCATCAGGCTCTTAACAGCACAATGAGTGGATTCAGGTACAATGATTCTAACTGAAATAAGTCACACAGAAAAAGAAACATCATAAGATATCACTAATACACGGAATGTAAACTTGGCTACACAGGAACTGAATTCCAAAACAGAACAGGGTCTCAAATTTAGAAAACCAACTTATGCTTGCTTAAGGGGAAAGGTGAGTTGGGGCGCTGCATAAAACCAGAGATTGAAATGAGCACAGATAAAGTTCCTTAAGCCAAATATGGAATAGACAAGAGCTACTCCTTGCTCAACGAAATGGACTCAACACCCCATATTAAACGCCTAAGAATGTACCTGACTAGTAAGTATCTTAAAACCTATGGATTGCTATGTCTCCAAAAGAGAATCAAGCATGTGTACAGGGGCATAAATGCAGCAGTGATAGGATTGGAGAGGTTTGGTGAGCAAATGAAGACCCTTTGAAGTCATATTGCATGGTACCCATTCCACGGGTCTCAACTCTCCAGGTTTAAGGTATTCTTCTTTCAGCTAAAACATGCATGTGGAACCCAGAGTATGATCAACCGTGTGAACGGGAGACGTGTTCAAATATGTCTCAGTTTTCCTCCCCTGGTACTCGGGTGCAACATTCCAGACGCTTTACTAACACTCTCCCCACTTGGAGAGTCAGCGCCTTTAACCTCCTGTTTGGCCCAGTTTGCAATTTCTGCGGAAGATGAAAAGGAATAGCGAGAACCAATGAGAGACTAGCTGGAGGTGGCTGGACGGGCAAATTTAACTCTCATTTCCCACCAGGAAGAGGAAATAACCAAAGCCTCAGCGTGCCGTGCCGGAACCAGATTAGGGCCTGAAGCCATCCTGCGGTGTTGCGGCCAGCTCAAAAGAAAGTGAGTTGAAGAAAGGAGCTCAGGGGCACTGTAATTCACAAACCTGCAGAGTTATAAATGACAGCTATCGTCCAAAAATATACTGAAGTAAGGCTGCCAAGAGGACTTGAAAGCGGGGCAGAATTGCAGGAAACCGATTTCAGGAGGTAGACTGGAATTGCATTGAAAGCATAGGAAAAGAGGCAGAACGTCCACAATGATGCACTTGGCCAAAAAGGGCGTATGCGTTTTTTCCTGAATATATTCAGGAAAAAACGCATACGCCCTTTTTGGCCAACCAAGCAAGCTTGCAAAGGAAATCTGCACTACAATGAAGTCTCACTTCCCCCCGGTCAAAAGGGCCATCTGAAAAAAGTGTAAAATCCAGAAAGGCAGGACAGGCCATGGAGAACTGGGAGCCTTGTTATGCTGATGGGCGGGATGTAAATTGCCAAGAGACACTCGGGAGAAGTGTATGGTGTTTCCTGAAACATCTAAAAAACAAAGCAACAGAGCCTAGGGCACTTCCACTTATGGTCCTATAGCTTAGGGAAATTAAAATAAAAAAGACACAGCCACCCCAAAGTTTGGGACGCCTCTGTTTACAAGAACCTCGTTTACAGTACAAGTTCAACATCGCAGAAAGTGAAAAATGGATAAAGAAGATGTGGTATTTACTTACAAAGCAATATCACTCAGCAATGAAATCTATGTCATCAGGCTCTTAGCAGCACAATGAGTGGATTCAGGTATGATGATTCTAACTGAAATAAGTCACACAGAAAAAGAAACATCATAAGATATCACTAATACACGGAATGTAAACTTGGCTACACAGGAACTGAATTACAGAACAGAACAGGGTCTCAAATTTAGAAAACCAACTTATGCTTGCTTAAGAGGAAAGGTGAGTTGGGGTGCTGCATAAAACCAGAGATTGAAATGAGCACAGATAAAGTTCCTTAAGCCAAATATGGAATAGACAAGAGCTACTCCTTGCTCAACGAAATGGACTCAACACCGCATATTAAACGCCTAAGAATGTACCTGACTAGTAAGTATCTTAAAACCTATGGATTGCTATGTCTCCGAAAGAGAATCAAGCATGTGTACAGGGGCATAAACGCAGCAGTGATAGGATTGGAGAGGTTCGGTGAGCAAATGAAGACCCTTTGAAGTCATATTACATGGTACCCATTCCACGGGTTTCAACTACCCAGGTTTAAGGTATTCTTCCTTCAGCTAAAACATGCATGTGGAACCTAGAGTATGATCAACCGTGTGATCGGGAGACGTGTTCAAATATGTCTCAGTTTTCCTCCCCTGGTACTCGGGTGCAACATTCCAGACGCTTTACTAACACTCTCCCGACTTGGAGAATCAGTCCCTTTAACCTCCTGTTTGGCCCAGTTTGCAATTTCTGCGGAAGATGAAAAGGAATAGCGAGAACCAATGAGAGACTAGCTGGAGGTGGCTGGACGGGCAAATTTAACTCTCATTTCCCACCAGGAAGAGGAAATAACCAAAGGCTCAGCGTGCCGTGCCGGAACCAGATTAGGGCCTGAAGCCATCCTGCGGTGTTGCGGCCAGCTCAAAAGAAAGTGAGTTGAAGAAAGGAGCTCAGGGGCACTGTAATTCACAAACCTGCAGAGTTATAAATGACAGCTATCGTCCAAAAATAGACTGAAGTAAGGCTGCCAAGAGGACTTGAAAGCGGGGCAGAATTGCAGGAAACCGATTTCAAGAGGTAGACTGGAATTGCATTGAAAGCATAGGAAAAGAGGCAGAACGTCCACAATGATGCACTTGGCCAAAAAGGGCGTATGCGTTTTTTCCTGAATATATTCAGGAAAAAACGCATACGCCCTTTTTGGCCAACCAAGCAAGCTTGCAAAGGAAATCTGCACTACAATGAAGTCTCACTTCCCCCCGGTCAAAAGGGCCATCTGAAAAAAGTGTAAAATCCAGAAAGGCAGGACAGGCCATGGAGGACTGGGAGCCTTGTTATGCTGATGGGCGGGATGTAAATTGCCAACAGACACTCGGGAGAAGTGTATGGTGTTTCCTGAAACATCTAAAAACCAAAGCAACAGAGCCTAGGGCACTTCCACTTATGGTCCTATAGCTTAGCGAAATTAAAATAAAAAAGACACAGCCACCCCAAAGTTTGGGACGCCTCTGTTTACAAGAACCTCGTTTACAGTACAAGTTCAACATCGCAGAAAGTGAAAAATGGATAAAGAAGTTGTGGTACTTACTTACAAAGCAATATCACTCAGCAATGAAATCTATGTCATCAGGCTCTTAACAGCACAATGAGTGGATTCAGGTACGATGATTCTAACTGAAATAAGTCACACAGAAAAAGAAACATCATAAGATATCACTAATACACGGAATGTAAACTTGGCTACACAGGAACTGAATTCCAAAACAGAACAGGGTCTCAAATTTAGAAAACCAACTTATGCTTGCTTAAGGGGAAAGGTGAGTTGGGGCGCTGCATAAAACCAGAGATTGAAATGAGCACAGATAAAGTTCCTTAAGCCAAATATGGAATAGACAAGAGCTACTCCTTGCTCAACGAAATGGACTCAACACCCCATATTAAACGCCTAAGAATGTACCTGACTAGTAAGTATCTTAAAACCTATGGATTGCTATGTCTCCAAAAGAGAATCAAGCATGTGTACAGGGGCATAAATGCAGCAGTGATAGGATTGGAGAGGTTTGGTGAGCAAATGAAGACCCTTTGAAGTCATATTGCATGGTACCCATTCCACGGGTCTCAACTCTCCAGGTTTAAGGTATTCTTCTTTCAGCTAAAACATGCATGTGGAACCCAGAGTATGATCAACCGTGTGAACGGGAGACGTGTTCAAATATGTCTCAGTTTTCCTCCCCTGGTACTCGGGTGCAACATTCCAGACGCTTTACTAACACTCTCCCCACTTGGAGAGTCAGCGCCTTTAACCTCCTGTTTGGCCCAGTTTGCAATTTCTGCGGAAGATGAAAAGGAATAGCGAGAACCAATGAGAGACTAGCTGGAGGTGGCTGGACGGGCAAATTTAACTCTCATTTCCCACCAGGAAGAGGAAATAACCAAAGGCTCAGCGTGCCGTGCCGGAACCAGATTAGGGCCTGAAGCCATCCTGCGGTGTTGCGGCCAGCTCAAAAGAAAGTGAGTTGAAGAAAGGAGCTCAGGGGCACTGTAATTCACAAACCTGCAGAGTTATAAATGACAGCTATCGTCCAAAAATATACTGAAGTAAGGCTGCCAAGAGGACTTGAAAGCGGGGCAGAATTGCAGGAAACCGATTTCAGGAGGTAGACTGGAATTGCATTGAAAGCATAGGAAAAGAGGCAGAACGTCCACAATGATGCACTTGGCCAAAAAGGGCGTATGCGTTTTTTCCTGAATATATTCAGGAAAAAACGCATACGCCCTTTTTGGCCAACCAAGCAAGCTTGCAAAGGAAATCTGCACTACAATGAAGTCTCACTTCCCCCCGGTCAAAAGGGCCATCTGAAAAAAGTGTAAAATCCAGAAAGGCAGGACAGGCCATGGAGAACTGGGAGCCTTGTTATGCTGATGGGCGGGATGTAAATTGCCAAGAGACACTCGGGAGAAGTGTATGGTGTTTCCTGAAACATCTAAAAAACAAAGCAACAGAGCCTAGGGCACTTCCACTTATGGTCCTATAGCTTAGGGAAATTAAAATAAATAGACACAGCCACCCCAAAGTTTGGGACGCCTCTGTTTACAAGAACCTCGTTTACAGTACAAGTTCAACATCGCAGAAAGTGAAAAATGGATAAAGAAGATGTGGTATTTACTTACAAAGCAATATCACTCAGCAATGAAATCTATGTCATCAGGCTCTTAGCAGCACAATGAGTGGATTCAGGTATGATGATTCTAACTGAAATAAGTCACACAGAAAAAGAAACATCATAAGATATCACTAATACACGGAATGTAAACTTGGCTACACAGGAACTGAATTACAGAACAGAACAGGGTCTCAAATTTAGAAAACCAACTTATGCTTGCTTAAGAGGAAAGGTGAGTTGGGGTGCTGCATAAAACCAGAGATTGAAATGAGCACAGATAAAGTTCCTTAAGCCAAATATGGAATAGACAAGAGCTACTCCTTGCTCAACGAAATGGACTCAACACCGCATATTAAACGCCTAAGAATGTACCTGACTAGTAAGTATCTTAAAACCTATGGATTGCTATGTCTCCGAAAGAGAATCAAGCATGTGTACAGGGGCATAAACGCAGCAGTGATAGGATTGGAGAGGTTCGGTGAGCAAATGAAGACCCTTTGAAGTCATATTACATGGTACCCATTCCACGGGTTTCAACTACCCAGGTTTAAGGTATTCTTCCTTCAGCTAAAACATGCATGTGGAACCTAGAGTATGATCAACCGTGTGATCGGGAGACGTGTTCAAATATGTCTCAGTTTTCCTCCCCTGGTACTCGGGTGCAACATTCCAGACGCTTTACTAACACTCTCCCGACTTGGAGAATCAGTCCCTTTAACCTCCTGTTTGGCCCAGTTTGCAATTTCTGCGGAAGATGAAAAGGAATAGCGAGAACCAATGAGAGACTAGCTGGAGGTGGCTGGACGGGCAAATTTAACTCTCATTTCCCACCAGGAAGAGGAAATAACCAAAGGCTCAGCGTGCCGTGCCGGAACCAGATTAGGGCCTGAAGCCATCCTGCGGTGTTGCGGCCAGCTCAAAAGAAAGTGAGTTGAAGAAAGGAGCTCAGGGGCACTGTAATTCACAAACCTGCAGAGTTATAAATGACAGCTATCGTCCAAAAATAGACTGAAGTAAGGCTGCCAAGAGGACTTGAAAGCGGGGCAGAATTGCAGGAAACCGATTTCAAGAGGTAGACTGGAATTGCATTGAAAGCATAGGAAAAGAGGCAGAACGTCCACAATGATGCAC
Organism: Grampus griseus; assembly: GCF_964374135.1. NCBI lineage: Eukaryota > Metazoa > Chordata > Mammalia > Artiodactyla > Delphinidae > Grampus > Grampus griseus. The sequence continues at coordinate 11,528 of NW_028133119.1, read as the reverse complement.
TTGGCCAAAAAGGGCGTATGCGTTTTTTCCTGAATATATTCAGGAAAAAACGCATACGCCCTTTTTGGCCAACCAAGCAAGCTTGCAAAGGAAATCTGCACTACAATGAAGTCTCACTTCCCCCCGGTCAAAAGGGCCATCTGAAAAAAGTGTAAAATCCAGAAAGGCAGGACAGGCCATGGAGGACTGGGAGCCTTGTTATGCTGATGGGTGGGATGTAAATTGCCAACAGACACTCGGGAGAAGTGTATGGTGTTTCCTGAAACATCTAAAAACCAAAGCAACAGAGCCTAGGGCACTTCCACTTATGGTCCTATAGCTTAGCGAAATTAAAATAAAAAAGACACAGCCACCCCAAAGTTTGGGACGCCTCTGTTTACAAGAACCTCGTTTACAGTACAAGTTCAACATCGCAGAAAGTGAAAAATGGATAAAGAAGTTGTGGTACTTACTTACAAAGCAATATCACTCAGCAATGAAATCTATGTCATCAGGCTCTTAACAGCACAATGAGTGGATTCAGGTACGATGATTCTAACTGAAATAAGTCACACAGAAAAAGAAACATCATAAGATATCACTAATACACGGAATGTAAACTTGGCTACACAGGAACTGAATTCCAAAACAGAACAGGGTCTCAAATTTAGAAAACCAACTTATGCTTGCTTAAGGGGAAAGGTGAGTTGGGGCGCTGCATAAAACCAGAGATTGAAATGAGCACAGATAAAGTTCCTTAAGCCAAATATGGAATAGACAAGAGCTACTCCTTGCTCAACGAAATGGACTCAACACCCCATATTAAACGCCTAAGAATGTACCTGACTAGTAAGTATCTTAAAACCTATGGATTGCTATGTCTCCAAAAGAGAATCAAGCATGTGTACAGGGGCATAAATGCAGCAGTGATAGGATTGGAGAGGTTTGGTGAGCAAATGAAGACCCTTTGAAGTCATATTGCATGGTACCCATTCCACGGGTCTCAACTCTCCAGGTTTAAGGTATTCTTCTTTCAGCTAAAACATGCATGTGGAACCCAGAGTATGATCAACCGTGTGAACGGGAGACGTGTTCAAATATGTCTCAGTTTTCCTCCCCTGGTACTCGGGTGCAACATTCCAGACGCTTTACTAACACTCTCCCCACTTGGAGAGTCAGCGCCTTTAACCTCCTGTTTGGCCCAGTTTGCAATTTCTGCGGAAGATGAAAAGGAATAGCGAGAACCAATGAGAGACTAGCTGGAGGTGGCTGGACGGGCAAATTTAACTCTCATTTCCCACCAGGAAGAGGAAATAACCAAAGGCTCAGCGTGCCGTGCCGGAACCAGATTAGGGCCTGAAGCCATCCTGCGGTGTTGCGGCCAGCTCAAAAGAAAGTGAGTTGAAGAAAGGAGCTCAGGGGCACTGTAATTCACAAACCTGCAGAGTTATAAATGACAGCTATCGTCCAAAAATATACTGAAGTAAGGCTGCCAAGAGGACTTGAAAGCGGGGCAGAATTGCAGGAAACCGATTTCAGGAGGTAGACTGGAATTGCATTGAAAGCATAGGAAAAGAGGCAGAACGTCCACAATGATGCACTTGGCCAAAAAGGGCGTATGCGTTTTTTCCTGAATATATTCAGGAAAAAACGCATACGCCCTTTTTGGCCAACCAAGCAAGCTTGCAAAGGAAATCTGCACTACAATGAAGTCTCACTTCCCCCCGGTCAAAAGGGCCATCTGAAAAAAGTGTAAAATCCAGAAAGGCAGGACAGGCCATGGAGAACTGGGAGCCTTGTTATGCTGATGGGCGGGATGTAAATTGCCAAGAGACACTCGGGAGAAGTGTATGGTGTTTCCTGAAACATCTAAAAAACAAAGCAACAGAGCCTAGGGCACTTCCACTTATGGTCCTATAGCTTAGGGAAATTAAAATAAAAAAGACACAGCCACCCCAAAGTTTGGGACGCCTCTGTTTACAAGAACCTCGTTTACAGTACAAGTTCAACATCGCAGAAAGTGAAAAATGGATAAAGAAGATGTGGTATTTACTTACAAAGCAATATCACTCAGCAATGAAATCTATGTCATCAGGCTCTTAGCAGCACAATGAGTGGATTCAGGTATGATGATTCTAACTGAAATAAGTCACACAGAAAAAGAAACATCATAAGATATCACTAATACACGGAATGTAAACTTGGCTACACAGGAACTGAATTACAGAACAGAACAGGGTCTCAAATTTAGAAAACCAACTTATGCTTGCTTAAGAGGAAAGGTGAGTTGGGGTGCTGCATAAAACCAGAGATTGAAATGAGCACAGATAAAGTTCCTTAAGCCAAATATGGAATAGACAAGAGCTACTCCTTGCTCAACGAAATGGACTCAACACCGCATATTAAACGCCTAAGAATGTACCTGACTAGTAAGTATCTTAAAACCTATGGATTGCTATGTCTCCGAAAGAGAATCAAGCATGTGTACAGGGGCATAAACGCAGCAGTGATAGGATTGGAGAGGTTCGGTGAGCAAATGAAGACCCTTTGAAGTCATATTACATGGTACCCATTCCACGGGTTTCAACTACCCAGGTTTAAGGTATTCTTCCTTCAGCTAAAACATGCATGTGGAACCTAGAGTATGATCAACCGTGTGATCGGGAGACGTGTTCAAATATGTCTCAGTTTTCCTCCCCTGGTACTCGGGTGCAACATTCCAGACGCTTTACTAACACTCTCCCGACTTGGAGAATCAGTCCCTTTAACCTCCTGTTTGGCCCAGTTTGCAATTTCTGCGGAAGATGAAAAGGAATAGCGAGAACCAATGAGAGACTAGCTGGAGGTGGCTGGACGGGCAAATTTAACTCTCATTTCCCACCAGGAAGAGGAAATAACCAAAGGCTCAGCGTGCCGTGCCGGAACCAGATTAGGGCCTGAAGCCATCCTGCGGTGTTGCGGCCAGCTCAAAAGAAAGTGAGTTGAAGAAAGGAGCTCAGGGGCACTGTAATTCACAAACCTGCAGAGTTATAAATGACAGCTATCGTCCAAAAATAGACTGAAGTAAGGCTGCCAAGAGGACTTGAAAGCGGGGCAGAATTGCAGGAAACCGATTTCAAGAGGTAGACTGGAATTGCATTGAAAGCATAGGAAAAGAGGCAGAACGTCCACAATGATGCACTTGGCCAAAAAGGGCGTATGCGTTTTTTCCTGAATATATTCAGGAAAAAACGCATACGCCCTTTTTGGCCAACCAAGCAAGCTTGCAAAGGAAATCTGCACTACAATGAAGTCTCACTTCCCCCCGGTCAAAAGGGCCATCTGAAAAAAGTGTAAAATCCAGAAAGGCAGGACAGGCCATGGAGGACTGGGAGCCTTGTTATGCTGATGGGCGGGATGTAAATTGCCAACAGACACTCGGGAGAAGTGTATGGTGTTTCCTGAAACATCTAAAAACCAAAGCAACAGAGCCTAGGGCACTTCCACTTATGGTCCTATAGCTTAGCGAAATTAAAATAAAAAAGACACAGCCACCCCAAAGTTTGGGACGCCTCTGTTTACAAGAACCTCGTTTACAGTACAAGTTCAACATCGCAGAAAGTGAAAAATGGATAAAGAAGTTGTGGTACTTACTTACAAAGCAATATCACTCAGCAATGAAATCTATGTCATCAGGCTCTTAACAGCACAATGAGTGGATTCAGGTACGATGATTCTAACTGAAATAAGTCACACAGAAAAAGAAACATCATAAGATATCACTAATACACGGAATGTAAACTTGGCTACACAGGAACTGAATTCCAAAACAGAACAGGGTCTCAAATTTAGAAAACCAACTTATGCTTGCTTAAGGGGAAAGGTGAGTTGGGGCGCTGCATAAAACCAGAGATTGAAATGAGCACAGATAAAGTTCCTTAAGCCAAATATGGAATAGACAAGAGCTACTCCTTGCTCAACGAAATGGACTCAACACCCCATATTAAACGCCTAAGAATGTACCTGACTAGTAAGTATCTTAAAACCTATGGATTGCTATGTCTCCAAAAGAGAATCAAGCATGTGTACAGGGGCATAAACGCAGCAGTGATAGGATTGGAGAGGTTTGGTGAGCAAATGAAGACCCTTTGAAGTCATATTGCATGGTACCCATTCCACGGGTCTCAACTCTCCAGGTTTAAGGTATTCTTCTTTCAGCTAAAACATGCATGTGGAACCCAGAGTATGATCAACCGTGTGAACGGGAGACGTGTTCAAATATGTCTCAGTTTTCCTCCCCTGGTACTCGGGTGCAACATTCCAGACGCTTTACTAACACTCTCCCCACTTGGAGAGTCAGCGCCTTTAACCTCCTGTTTGGCCCAGTTTGCAATTTCTGCGGAAGATGAAAAGGAATAGCGAGAACCAATGAGAGACTAGCTGGAGGTGGCTGGACGGGCAAATTTAACTCTCATTTCCCACCAGGAAGAGGAAATAACCAAAGGCTCAGCGTGCCGTGCCGGAACCAGATTAGGGCCTGAAGCCATCCTGCGGTGTTGCGGCCAGCTCAAAAGAAAGTGAGTTGAAGAAAGGAGCTCAGGGGCACTGTAATTCACAAACCTGCAGAGTTATAAATGACAGCTATCGTCCAAAAATATACTGAAGTAAGGCTGCCAAGAGGACTTGAAAGCGGGGCAGAATTGCAGGAAACCGATTTCAGGAGGTAGACTGGAATTGCATTGAAAGCATAGGAAAAGAGGCAGAACGTCCACAATGATGCACTTGGCCAAAAAGGGCGTATGCGTTTTTTCCTGAATATATTCAGGAAAAAACGCATACGCCCTTTTTGGCCAACCAAGCAAGCTTGCAAAGGAAATCTGCACTACAATGAAGTCTCACTTCCCCCCGGTCAAAAGGGCCATCTGAAAAAAGTGTAAAATCCAGAAAGGCAGGACAGGCCATGGAGAACTGGGAGCCTTGTTATGCTGATGGGCGGGATGTAAATTGCCAAGAGACACTCGGGAGAAGTGTATGGTGTTTCCTGAAACATCTAAAAAACAAAGCAACAGAGCCTAGGGCACTTCCACTTATGGTCCTATAGCTTAGGGAAATTAAAATAAAAAAGACACAGCCACCCCAAAGTTTGGGACGCCTCTGTTTACAAGAACCTCGTTTACAGTACAAGTTCAACATCGCAGAAAGTGAAAAATGGATAAAGAAGATGTGGTATTTACTTACAAAGCAATATCACTCAGCAATGAAATCTATGTCATCAGGCTCTTAGCAGCACAATGAGTGGATTCAGGTATGATGATTCTAACTGAAATAAGTCACACAGAAAAAGAAACATCATAAGATATCACTAATACACGGAATGTAAACTTGGCTACACAGGAACTGAATTACAGAACAGAACAGGGTCTCAAATTTAGAAAACCAACTTATGCTTGCTTAAGAGGAAAGGTGAGTTGGGGTGCTGCATAAAACCAGAGATTGAAATGAGCACAGATAAAGTTCCTTAAGCCAAATATGGAATAGACAAGAGCTACTCCTTGCTCAACGAAATGGACTCAACACCGCATATTAAACGCCTAAGAATGTACCTGACTAGTAAGTATCTTAAAACCTATGGATTGCTATGTCTCCGAAAGAGAATCAAGCATGTGTACAGGGGCATAAACGCAGCAGTGATAGGATTGGAGAGGTTCGGTGAGCAAATGAAGACCCTTTGAAGTCATATTACATGGTACCCATTCCACGGGTTTCAACTACCCAGGTTTAAGGTATTCTTCCTTCAGCTAAAACATGCATGTGGAACCTAGAGTATGATCAACCGTGTGATCGGGAGACGTGTTCAAATATGTCTCAGTTTTCCTCCCCTGGTACTCGGGTGCAACATTCCAGACGCTTTACTAACACTCTCCCGACTTGGAGAATCAGTCCCTTTAACCTCCTGTTTGGCCCAGTTTGCAATTTCTGCGGAAGATGAAAAGGAATAGCGAGAACCAATGAGAGACTAGCTGGAGGTGGCTGGACGGGCAAATTTAACTCTCATTTCCCACCAGGAAGAGGAAATAACCAAAGGCTCAGCGTGCCGTGCCGGAACCAGATTAGGGCCTGAAGCCATCCTGCGGTGTTGCGGCCAGCTCAAAAGAAAGTGAGTTGAAGAAAGGAGCTCAGGGGCACTGTAATTCACAAACCTGCAGAGTTATAAATGACAGCTATCGTCCAAAAATAGACTGAAGTAAGGCTGCCAAGAGGACTTGAAAGCGGGGCAGAATTGCAGGAAACCGATTTCAAGAGGTAGACTGGAATTGCATTGAAAGCATAGGAAAAGAGGCAGAACGTCCACAATGATGCACTTGGCCAAAAAGGGCGTATGCGTTTTTTCCTGAATATATTCAGGAAAAAACGCATACGCCCTTTTTGGCCAACCAAGCAAGCTTGCAAAGGAAATCTGCACTACAATGAAGTCTCACTTCCCCCCGGTCAAAAGGGCCATCTGAAAAAAGTGTAAAATCCAGAAAGGCAGGACAGGCCATGGAGGACTGGGAGCCTTGTTATGCTGATGGGCAGGATGTAAATTGCCAACAGACACTCGGGAGAAGTGTATGGTGTTTCCTGAAACATCTAAAAACCAAAGCAACAGAGCCTAGGGCACTTCCACTTATGGTCCTATAGCTTAGCGAAATTAAAATAAAAAAGACACAGCCACCCCAAAGTTTGGGACGCCTCTGTTTACAAGAACCTCGTTTACAGTACAAGTTCAACATCGCAGAAAGTGAAAAATGGATAAAGAAGTTGTGGTACTTACTTACAAAGCAATATCACTCAGCAATGAAATCTATGTCATCAGGCTCTTAACAGCACAATGAGTGGATTCAGGTACGATGATTCTAACTGAAATAAGTCACACAGAAAAAGAAACATCATAAGATATCACTAATACACGGAATGTAAACTTGGCTACACAGGAACTGAATTCCAAAACAGAACAGGGTCTCAAATTTAGAAAACCAACTTATGCTTGCTTAAGGGGAAAGGTGAGTTGGGGCGCTGCATAAAACCAGAGATTGAAATGAGCACAGATAAAGTTCCTTAAGCCAAATATGGAATAGACAAGAGCTACTCCTTGCTCAACGAAATGGACTCAACACCCCATATTAAACGCCTAAGAATGTACCTGACTAGTAAGTATCTTAAAACCTATGGATTGCTATGTCTCCAAAAGAGAATCAAGCATGTGTACAGGGGCATAAACGCAGCAGTGATAGGATTGGAGAGGTTTGGTGAGCAAATGAAGACCCTTTGAAGTCATATTGCATGGTACCCATTCCACGGGTCTCAACTCTCCAGGTTTAAGGTATTCTTCTTTCAGCTAAAACATGCATGTGGAACCCAGAGTATGATCAACCGTGTGAACGGGAGACGTGTTCAAATATGTCTCAGTTTTCCTCCCCTGGTACTCGGGTGCAACATTCCAGACGCTTTACTAACACTCTCCCCACTTGGAGAGTCAGCGCCTTTAACCTCCTGTTTGGCCCAGTTTGCAATTTCTGCGGAAGATGAAAAGGAATAGCGAGAACCAATGAGAGACTAGCTGGAGGTGGCTGGACGGGCAAATTTAACTCTCATTTCCCACCAGGAAGAGGAAATAACCAAAGGCTCAGCGTGCCGTGCCGGAACCAGATTAGGGCCTGAAGCCATCCTGCGGTGTTGCGGCCAGCTCAAAAGAAAGTGAGTTGAAGAAAGGAGCTCAGGGGCACTGTAATTCACAAACCTGCAGAGTTATAAATGACAGCTATCGTCCAAAAATATACTGAAGTAAGGCTGCCAAGAGGACTTGAAAGCGGGGCAGAATTGCAGGAAACCGATTTCAGGAGGTAGACTGGAATTGCATTGAAAGCATAGGAAAAGAGGCAGAACGTCCACAATGATGCACTTGGCCAAAAAGGGCGTATGCGTTTTTTCCTGAATATATTCAGGAAAAAACGCATACGCCCTTTTTGGCCAACCAAGCAAGCTTGCAAAGGAAATCTGCACTACAATGAAGTCTCACTTCCCCCCGGTCAAAAGGGCCATCTGAAAAAAGTGTAAAATCCAGAAAGGCAGGACAGGCCATGGAGAACTGGGAGCCTTGTTATGCTGATGGGCGGGATGTAAATTGCCAAGAGACACTCGGGAGAAGTGTATGGTGTTTCCTGAAACATCTAAAAAACAAAGCAACAGAGCCTAGGGCACTTCCACTTATGGTCCTATAGCTTAGGGAAATTAAAATAAAAAAGACACAGCCACCCCAAAGTTTGGGACGCCTCTGTTTACAAGAACCTCGTTTACAGTACAAGTTCAACATCGCAGAAAGTGAAAAATGGATAAAGAAGATGTGGTATTTACTTACAAAGCAATATCACTCAGCAATGAAATCTATGTCATCAGGCTCTTAGCAGCACAATGAGTGGATTCAGGTATGATGATTCTAACTGAAATAAGTCACACAGAAAAAGAAACATCATAAGATATCACTAATACACGGAATGTAAACTTGGCTACACAGGAACTGAATTACAGAACAGAACAGGGTCTCAAATTTAGAAAACCAACTTATGCTTGCTTAAGAGGAAAGGTGAGTTGGGGTGCTGCATAAATCCAGAGATTGAAATGAGCACAGATAAAGTTCCTTAAGCCAAATATGGAATAGACAAGAGCTACTCCTTGCTCAACGAAATGGACTCAACACCGCATATTAAACGCCTAAGAATGTACCTGACTAGTAAGTATCTTAAAACCTATGGATTGCTATGTCTCCGAAAGAGAATCAAGCATGTGTACAGGGGCATAAACGCAGCAGTGATAGGATTGGAGAGGTTCGGTGAGCAAATGAAGACCCTTTGAAGTCATATTACATGGTACCCATTCCACGGGTTTCAACTACCCAGGTTTAAGGTATTCTTCCATCAGCTAAAACATGCATGTGGAACCTAGAGTATGATCAACCGTGTGATCGGGAGACGTGTTCAAATATGTCTCAGTTTTCCTCCCCTGGTACTCGGGTGCAACATTCCAGACGCTTTACTAACACTCTCCCGACTTGGAGAATCAGTCCCTTTAACCTCCTGTTTGGCCCAGTTTGCAATTTCTGCGGAAGATGAAAAGGAATAGCGAGAACCAATGAGAGACTAGCTGGAGGTGGCTGGACGGGCAAATTTAACTCTCATTTCCCACCAGGAAGAGGAAATAACCAAAGGCTCAGCGTGCCGTGCCGGAACCAGATTAGGGCCTGAAGCCATCCTGCGGTGTTGCGGCCAGCTCAAAAGAAAGTGAGTTGAAGAAAGGAGCTCAGGGGCACTGTAATTCACAAACCTGCAGAGTTATAAATGACAGCTATCGTCCAAAAATAGACTGAAGTAAGGCTGCCAAGAGGACTTGAAAGCGGGGCAGAATTGCAGGAAACCGATTTCAAGAGGTAGACTGGAATTGCATTGAAAGCATAGGAAAAGAGGCAGAACGTCCACAATGATGCACTTGGCCAAAAAGGGCGTATGCGTTTTTTCCTGAATATATTCAGGAAAAAACGCATACGCCCTTTTTGGCCAACCAAGCAAGCTTGCAAAGGAAATCTGCACTACAATGAAGTCTCACTTCCCCCCGGTCAAAAGGGCCATCTGAAAAAAGTGTAAAATCCAGAAAGGCAGGACAGGCCATGGAGGACTGGGAGCCTTGTTATGCTGATGGGCGGGATGTAAATTGCCAACAGACACTCGGGAGAAGTGTATGGTGTTTCCTGAAACATCTAAAAACCAAAGCAACAGAGCCTAGGGCACTTCCACTTATGGTCCTATAGCTTAGCGAAATTAAAATAAAAAAGACACAGCCACCCCAAAGTTTGGGACGCCTCTGTTTACAAGAACCTCGTTTACAGTACAAGTTCAACATCGCAGAAAGTGAAAAATGGATAAAGAAGTTGTGGTACTTACTTACAAAGCAATATCACTCAGCAATGAAATCTATGTCATCAGGCTCTTAACAGCACAATGAGTGGATTCAGGTACGATGATTCTAACTGAAATAAGTCACACAGAAAAAGAAACATCATAAGATATCACTAATACACGGAATGTAAACTTGGCTACACAGGAACTGAATTCCAAAACAGAACAGGGTCTCAAATTTAGAAAACCAACTTATGCTTGCTTAAGGGGAAAGGTGAGTTGGGGCGCTGCATAAAACCAGAGATTGAAATGAGCACAGATAAAGTTCCTTAAGCCAAATATGGAATAGACAAGAGCTACTCCTTGCTCAACGAAATGGACTCAACACCCCATATTAAACGCCTAAGAATGTACCTGACTAGTAAGTATCTTAAAACCTATGGATTGCTATGTCTCCAAAAGAGAATCAAGCATGTGTACAGGGGCATAAATGCAGCAGTGATAGGATTGGAGAGGTTTGGTGAGCCAAATGAAGACCCTTTGAAGTCATATTGCATGGTACCCATTCCACGGGTCTCAACTCTCCAGGTTTAAGGTATTCTTCTTTCAGCTAAAACATGCATGTGGAACCAAGAGTATGATCAACCGTGTGAACGGGAGACGTGTTCAAATATGTCTCAGTTTTCCTCCCCTGGTACTCGGGTGCAACATTCCAGACGCTTTACTAACACTCTCCCCACTTGGAGAGTCAGCGCCCTTTAACCTCCTGTTTGGCCCAGTTTGCAATTTCTGCGGAAGATGAACAGGAATAGGGAGAACCAATGAGAGACTAGCTGGAGGTGTCTGGACGGGCAAATTTAACTCTCATTTCCCATCTGGAAGAGGAAATAACCAAAGGCTCAGCGTGCCGTGCCGGAACCAGATTAGGGCCTGAAGCCATCCTGCGGTGTTGCGGCCAGCTCAAAAGAAAGTGAGTTGAAGAAAGGAGCTCAGGGGCACTGTAATTCACAAACCTGCAGAGTTATAAATGACAGCTATCGTCCAAAAATATACTGAAGTAAGGCTGCCAAGAGGACTTGAAAGCGGGGCAGAATTGCAGGAAACCGATTTCAGGAGGTAGACTGGAATTGCATTGAAAGCATAGGAAAAGAGGCAGAACGTCCACAATGATGCACTTGGCCAAAAAGGGCGTATGCGTTTTTTCCTGAATATATTCAGGAAAAAACGCATACGCCCTTTTTGGCCAACCAAGCAAGCTTGCAAAGGAAATCTGCACTACAATGAAGTCTCACTTCCCCCCGGTCAAAAGGGCCATCTGAAAAAGTGTAAAATCCAGAAAGGCAGGACAGGCCATGGAGAACTGGGAGCCTTGTTATGCTGATGGGCGGGATGTAAATTGCCAAGAGACACTCGGGAGAAGTGTATGGTGTTTCCTGAAACATCTAAAAAACAAAGCAACAGAGCCTAGGGCACTTCCACTTATGGTCCTATAGCTTAGGGAAATTAAAATAAAAAAGACACAGCCACCCCAAAGTTTGGAGGCTCTGCTTACAAGAACCTCACTTACGGTACAAGTTCAATATCACAGAAAGCAAAAATGGATAAAGAAGTTGTGGTACTTACGTACAATGCAATATCACT